>NC_070606.1:37491136-37794166 GCF_027172205.1 Podarcis raffonei
AGTCTTTCAGTATCTGTGACATGCCAGGTTGCTTTCATGATGCAGATTGAGTGATTTGGAACACTTGAATGTAGAGCTGGTCTTCCTAACTGTGTTATGGGCAGTGGGGTGGCATTCAATTTAGTCATGGTAATTAATTTCAATAGATCTACTCTGAATAAAACTTAGTTTAGTACGATCAAAATCATGTTTCCATATTGTCAATTCCACAGATGTTAGCAAAGAACTTGTCTCCACCTCACACTGCACTGCATAACAGAGTTTGGGAAGATCATAGGTCCTTTCTTCATGACTACAGTGGTACCTCGGTTGTCAAACACCTTTATTGTCAAACAAATCAGCCCCCAAACATTGCAAACCCAGAAGTGAGTGTTCTGGTTTGCGAACGTTTTTTCGAAGCCTAAGATCTGTCGTTGAGTCCGTAGATTCCGATTGAGTGCAAGAAGCTCCTGCAGCCAATTGGAAGCCGCACCTTGGTTTTCGAACTGTTCCAGGAATTGAACGGATTCCGAGAATGGATTAAATTCGAGAACCAAGGTACTACTGTACTGTGAGGAGAAGTCACTTGAGTTATGTCTCAACACCACCATTAAAAATGCATGGATATAAATAATGATAAGCAGTTCAAAAATATTATTTTCAAAGGAATTATTTTGTGTGAACAAACAGGGATTTCTTTCCAAGGTGATTTTTTTTTGTAGTGTTTGTAGTTGTTGTTGTCGTGCTGATTTCTTGAAGGACTATTTCAGGATCACAAACTCACTGATAATTCTGCATAAGCTCAACTATCTCTTTATACATGCGCTGTGGGGCATCAAAGCCCAAGATGAAATCCAGGTGTGACCAGTCAGGAATAAACTTGTGGTAAACTAGGTTTGAGACCTGAGGCAGCAGCAGGGCAAAATCCTTTGGAGTTGAATCCCAGTCGTTTCCACCATTCCAGAGAGCTGTTGGAATAGTCATTTGTTTAATATCATAGGAAGGTGCTGTTTCCTAAAAGAGAGGGGGAAATAACAAATACTTAAAAAATACTTTATAAGTTAGGACTCTGCAAAAACTTCCTGGTCAAAACAAATGTGCACGTGCTCTCGCACGCGCGCACACAAACACATATATATTGTCTCCCTGCTTATTTAACTTATATGCAGAATTCATCATGCGAAAGGCTGGACTGGATGAATCCCAAACTGGAATTAAGATTGCCAGAAGAAATATCAACAACCTCAGATATGCTGATGACACAATCTTGATGGCAGAAAGTGAGGAGGAATTAAAGAACCTTTTAATGAGGTTCATTACGGGCCAGTCTTGACAGACTCTAGGGTTGTGCGCCCATCTCACTTAAGAGGCCGAGGGCCAGCGCTGTCCGGAGACACTTCCGGGTCACGTGGCCAGCATGACAAAGCTGCATCTGGCGAGCCAGCGCAGCACACGGAAACGCCATTTACCTTCCCGCCAGTAAGCGGTCCCTATTTATCTACTTGCACCCGAGGGTGCTTTCGAACTGCTAGGTTGGCAGGCGCTGGGACCGAGCAACGGGAGCGCACCCCGCCGCGGGGATTCGAACCGCCGACCTTTCGATTGGCAAGCCCTAGGCGCTGAGGCTTTTACCCACAGTGCCACCCGCGTGCCACAGTGCCAAAACTGGGCCTAAATCCCAACTGAAGTGGATCTAGAATATCCCCGGGCATAAACAGGGATTAGTGAATGAATCAATAGTCATGCTGTAACTCAGGCTATGCAATAATGTTTAACCTCCTCCCTTTCGGGAGCAGAACAATGTTGTAAACATCCAAAGAAAGATACGCAAAGCCATTGAAAAGCCACTGGTATCATTTCAGCTTTTGCAGTTTTCTAGACTATTCATTCTTAACTGACTTGCTATAGTGAGAATGATGGAGAGGTGTACTGCCACTTAGGAGTTGTCTAATTTACACTTACTTGGAAGTAATTCTCATTTAACTTATGGGCTGCAAATTTCTTTTGTCATGTAATCTGAATTTTCCTTTCTGCTCCCGGCAGCTAGATTACGTGGATAAGTAGCTCGGGTAACCCCTTGTGCAGAAGTGAAATATACTGCAGAGATCAGGGTCTTTCACTCCACAAGACAATCTTATTCTGCCAGGGGACCCAGGTTGGCCCACACACTTTCTCCAGAGACTCCCACCTACTATCCAGCTGGGATTGCAGCTCAGAGAGGCGTTTTCATTGAAAGACTTGGGAAAACAAATCAGCAAGAGGTTTGCATCAGAATCCCCAACTAACACTAAAGGGAGGGACTTGCTGCAACTTGCAACATGCTTTGAAATCCTCCATTGTTACATCAGGTAATTGACAGGTAGGCGGCCCCACCCTGCCAGTGTGGTGTAGTGGTTAAGAGTGGTAGTCTCATAATCTGGGGAACCGGGTTCGCTCCTCCACATGCAGCTGCTGGGTGACCTTGAGCCAGTCACACTTCTTTGAAGTCTCTCAGCCCCACTCACCTCACAGAGTGTTTGTTGTGGGGGAGGAAGGGAAAGGAGAATGTTAGCCACTTTGAGACTCCTTAAAGGGAGTGAAAGGCGGGATATGAAATCCAAACTCTTCTTCTTCTTCTTCTAAATGTGGCATATGATAATAATAATAATATTTTATTTATATCCCGCCCTCCCCAGCTGAAGCTAACAACAGTAAAGTAATACAGCATTCTAAAATCAATTCATTATAAAATCAGTTCAAATCAAATTGATGGCAACCATTGGGCTAGAGTTCTGTGAAGAATTACCAAAGGAGGGGGTCAGGCTGTGCCTTGGCCAAAGGCCTGGTGGAACAGCTCTGTCTTGCAGGCCCTGTGGAAAGCTGTCAAGTCCCGCAGGGCCCTAGTCTCTTGTGACAGAACGTTCCACCAGATCGGAGCCACAGCCTAAAAAGCCCTTGCCGTGGTTGAGGCCAGCCTACCCTCTCTGTGGCCTGGGACCTCCAGGATGCTTTTGTTTGAAGACCGTAAGGTCCTCTGTGGGACATACCAGGAGAGGTGGTTCCGTAGGTACAAGGGTCCTAGGCCGTATAGGGCTTTAAAGGTTAAAATTAGCACCTTAAACCTGATCCTGTACTCCACCAGGATGAAACTAATCCTGATAAAAAACTGCCCTGTGGTGTCAAAAGGATTCCCCAACCCTGTTCTTTTCACAGGGCCATGCAGACGTTACCAGTGACTACATTCAAGACCATGTACTCCCAAATCATAGCCCTTCTTGGCCTGCCTTATGCTACAACACATAGCCTTCACTAGCCTGGAGTCCTCCAGATGTTCTGGACTACAATTCTCATCAACCCCAGCCAGCGTGGCCTGGCTGATGGGAGTTGTAGTCCAAGCAGGTTGGCAAAGGTTGCAGTTGCACTCACAGCACCTGGGTTATTTAATAAAACACATGTCAACAAAATACCACAGAAAATTAATATTTGTTCATCTACATACAGAGGAAATATATTTTCAATTAAAAGAACAAATCCACTGGGGGAATGATTATATCTGTTGCTGGTGAAATACCACTGTTTGATTACTTTAAAAACACAAAAATCTTATTTGGCTTTAAATCCTTTAGCATAAAAGCAAAATATATTTGTTAAATACATTTGTTAAATATTCTACCTGACTCCAGTGAAGTATGTTTTGAACCGATGACCCAGCTGGCCAGTGAGATACGTATACTTCGATTCAACTCTGTATGAAAGAGCAAAACGCTTAGCCGAATTTATCACAAGGGTGCAACAGCCACTTCACTTCCATTTGGTTTGTTTGAACAAAAGCAGTGCACCAGAGCTCATAATCTGGATATCATGCAAGAATCCTTGTTTAAGTAGAAGTTACATGAACCTCTTTATGGATATCAGCTTAACACTCTAAACTAGTTGCCAGTCCCAATATTGTGTTACCAAACAAGAGGGAAATTCATTTTTAATTTGTACATTCCAAAATACTTACAGTGCAATTCTATGCACATTTACTAAGAAGTAAAGTGTACTGTGTTCAGCCAGGCTTACTTCCAGGTAACTATGCACAGGATTATAGCCCTAACTATAATACTTTTCATTATATAGTACAACTAGGACCAATTCAGACATGATAAATAAGATCCATTGCTGCAGTGGACTACTGCATTGTGTATATTCCTCCTGTGTGACATGAATTCACCCCACCCTGCTCCAATGTCATGTCCAATTGTGTTACCAAGCATAGTTAAGGGGCACTCCAGGACTAATCAGGAACTATGAACTCAGGAATGCTCTTAGCTATAGACATGTTGCATCATTGTGGCAAGGATGTCACAGCCTTCTTGTAACTCTTAATGGCCCCTCTGCACATTAATGGATCTCAGCAAAGCTAAGACACCTGCCGGGGAAGCATTGCGACCCCCAACTAGGGACAAAACAAAAATCCCAAAGGAGCAAATGTATAAATCAAAACCACAAGTTGTAGCGAAGACTACCCTTCCCTTGCAAGTTGCACCCAGCGAATGAGACACCATCAACGAATCTATCTTTTAATTTATAGTCATCATACACAGACCCTCTACGGAGAAAAACCAATTTTTTGGTCACAGGTTTGGTCACCTCTAGAGATATTGTTGCCAACTTGGCATAAGGATTCCCATGTGGGGGTGGGGGGGTCTTCATCAATGTTTGAATGCAGGTGCCATTTTCAAATGGCTGACTTTGCCCAAACTATGCTGATTTGGACACCGGTGGCGCTGTGGGTTAAACCACTGAGCCTAGGACTTGCCAATCAGAAGGTATGAGGACTCCTGAGGTTGATATATCTTCATCTTAGTTTGGATGCAGGGCACCAGCTTGAATCAAGAAGGCAGCCCAATTTAAACCAAATCAAACATTCCTCCCCCATCCAAGCAAATAATTTGGGCCAGTTCACGCCCTGCCCGACTTCAGTAGGTAGCCCTAGTTTAGTGTCTGTGTGTACACTCCCCGCAATCACAAATTACACTATCCATTTGAAAATCACATTTTTAAATTAGTTTCTTCAAATTCCTGAGCAGTACAGTACAATAAAGCAGCAGTACTGCTCAATAAAGCAGTCATCTGGGAGCTGGCTCAAGCTCATTTTGTCCTGGAGTAATTAAGTTACGGGTGTTGTAGTGGCTATCATTTCAGAGATGCCTCCACACACTTATTTTCTTTAGATCACACTCTCTACCTCCTATTAAGTAGTCAGAAATCTTGCCACATTTAGGTTTTTCATATTAAAGCCAGTTGATAGGCACATAAGACTGCTACAGAGATAATCAATTAAGAAACGGTTACACACATGAGTAGCCATGTGTGTTGCTTTGAGGTAACAACTGCTTAGTTCCAAATATTCCCTGCCAAAAGAAAAACATGAGTACATAGGTCATTTTGTTATTCAAGCCTGTTTTCCTAGAGGTACGCCTAATAATATCAAGTAATATCTAATATCTAATAATATCAAGTAATATCAAGTAGCAACAAAATACCACAAAAAATATTGCCCACTGACGGTGACCCCACCACCATCACCAAGCAAGGCCTCAGCCCCAAAAGGGAACAAACTGGACAAGACAAAATTATGGGATTTTAGAAATTGGCCAAAACTTTATTGATTCCGGATGTATCATATATGTGGGTTGGCTTGTTGGTGCCAGAATACCCCTTAAATAATCTATGGCCTTTTAAATGGTGTTTTGTTTTTGTTTGTTATTATGGTATGTATTTTTGTGGTTTTATATTGTAAACCACCCTTTTCTCTACCTGAAGGGCAGCATAGAAATTAATTACAGCTGTCTAAGAGTTAAAGTGCATCTTGGCATGTATGCAATGTGCAACTGGCGCCCTTCCAAAGAATCTGAACGGAGCATTCAGTCTGCTTTTGCCAAGGGTAGAAGTAGTGTAGCAATAACAGCTGTTACGGTAAATTCCGGGTGTGAGACTGCTCAGCCACCCAGTTCGTCGGACTAAGTCCGTGGGTCCTAGCGGAAGAAAATGAGCTCAGCCGGAGACAGGAGCAAGATGCGGAGATCCAAGGTTTATTGCGCAACAGGTTCAAGACCAGATTGAACCCCGAGAATGGGGTGACATCAACTTTTAAAAGTTCCCTCCAAGTCCCAGAATACAGTGCAAGAAACGTCATGAATACATTATGGGAAGGTTGGGTTTCACAGATTACATCATGAATATATTACAGAAAGGTGGGGTTACACGTATTAGCATTTCAGGGAAGGGAGGGGGAAGTATGCAGAGTGAGAGATATGCATAGACAAACACTTCCTGAGTACCGGTGATGATAAAACAATAGTCCAGATATGCACCGTCTGCCACCTGGCATTGCCCGGAGGAAGGGCTTGGCAGAACGATCTGACAGGATTAGAGTCTTCCTGAGTACGTGACTTGCCACTTAGGGGATTATGGAGGTAGGGGTAGCATTATGGAGTCCAGAGGGAACTGAGTTGAACGGCACCAGGATCGAGGAAATCGGAGTTATGGTTGATTTTATATTAATTTCCAAATGTTTCAGTCCTTTGCCGGTCAAGTGTGTATTGAAGATCAAAAGAGGAAATGAAATAGATACATTGTAGCAAGATTTTGACAGTTTCACGAGGTCGCTGGTTTCGGTTCCATTGTTCTCGTGGGGGGGGGGCTATCATCGACTTGTCAAGGGGTTAAAATGAGGCGTGCAAGAGCTAGCTGAGCTAGCCCTGCAAAGGGAACGCATTGTTCTGATTGGCTAAAGCGTGGCCATAGGAATAAACGGGGATACAGAAACACACACGGTCTACTACAGAAATATATGTGAGCTTATTTCGCTCGTGGAAAAGAAGGGGAAAAGGCACTTTATTGGGGTTTGGGGTGGAGTGTGGTGCTTGTGAGACATTGAAGGGTCCTTGTGGGAGTGGGCTCCCCTGAGGTCATCGCCTCGGACCCAGTGGTAGTCAGTAAATGGGTAGAGGAAAGTATGCCCCCCCATCCTCCGTATCACAGCCAAGGGTGAGCTGTGAATCATAAAGCCCCCAAGGTGATCAAATATCCCCTGAGCCACCAGGTGGCTTTAAACAACCCAAAATTTCTCATTCTCAATCCTCCCACCAACAGGACTCTAATCTGGGTATAAAACTGACTGTGTTACAATGTTGTGGAATGGGTCACTGAGCTCAAAGCAGGAGGAGGGGAGCACTGGCCAACTCAGGACCCCAACCAAACAGGCTCCAACATGATCAGCAAGTATTTTTGAGTCCAGAAAAAAGGGTTAAATGCCACCATACTGTCAAGATCCTCATGGATCTTCCCCATCAGCAGGAACTGTAAGCTTGTACAGGTGACTCTCTATTTATGAGGGGGTTACATTATGCACCCCCACACACATCAGTGAAATTGTGTAAAATGGGGAGTCATCTGTATCAAATCAGCTGAGCATGGGGAAGAACCTTCCCTGCCTGTTAGCCTGTCAGCCTGACGGGAGTCCAGCCGTCATGAGATGGTGCGTAGAACAGAAAAAAGACACAGAGAGCCAGCTATATTTTCAGGATGGTAGGAGCAGCTTCCTCATCCGCCCTTCCCCAATTTTATTCTCCTTTGTTCTGCCTCGCTGCATGGCTGTTTGCCAGTGTCTCACGTTACTTCATCTGGTCATGGCTTTTGCTACGCCCATCACCATATAAGGTCAATACATTCTAATACATTGTAAGGCACAGAGTGAGCAGCAGTCAGCCGAGGTCAGGGGGCACCCTGCAGTACTACAAGCCTCTGCCATGGCTTTATGACTCCCACATCAGCCTGTATGCTGCTGAGCTACTCCACACACCAGCTGCTAAGCAGGGAGGCCTCCTGCTCTCAAGGAGACCCTCCCCAGAGCCTGAAGAGGATATCCTCTTCAGGCGCTGGGAAGGGTCTACTCGCAAGCCAGGAGGACTCTCTGGGTGCTCCCCATTTCTGAGATCCACTTGCGGGTTCCTTGGGTGCATGGCCACACTCAAATAGAGCATGCATAAATGTGGAGTTACCTGTACCCTTTAATATGGGCCCTGAATGCAAACATAGGTATGAGGGTTGTTCTTATACCAGCACCCCTTTGTTCGTTACCCACAGCAGATACTTTCTGCTGGCACCCAGGACACAGCAAGATGGAAAAATGGGCACCTCATTTTTTACTACAAAATACTGGTCGTCCTGGGTACAGAGTAGTTAATACAACACCCTGATACCAAGTTGCAGCATTAGCTAGTTTAGGTGTCTATGAGAATGACAAATGGTCTCAGGTCAAATGATGGGTACAAAATGCATACTTTGATCATGTTGTCAGAAATCTGAAGAAGCTTAGTTGCTATCGGGTTGGGAAAATAATTCACGGTGACTAGTGGTGCCAATCCAAAGAATATTTTTATCTTCTGGGCGAGTTGTGGCATGGTTGAAAATGCAATGAATGCTATGAAACACGATGGAAGATAGAAACAGAAATAGAAGAAAAATGAATATAACAACCAATGTAGTCTTGATAAATACTGAAGAATACAAAATTAGCTCACAAAAACAGTAAAGTCCACAGTATTGTAAGGCCTGTGAAGAAGTGTTTGCCATCACAGGCACATGATGGCCATGGCCAGTACAGGGAGTGCCTAAAGAATGGACACCAAGACTGGTACTGGGTTGAATTAAACCACAACTTTATTGATTATAGGAAAGAGTAGGTATGGCCAAGGCACTGGGCAAGTATCCAGCATAAAGGCAGCCTGCCCGCTATCTGACAGGAACCTGGTCGTGTGGATCTTGTGCTGAGTCACCCCTGACATGGACTGGGTTCCACAACCCAGCACAGGCTTGGGAGAAGTGTATTGGCCCATCAGTCCCCCATGGACTTCAACCTCCTGGACCCTTCAAACAAGGTACCCACACTTAGCCTACACTTTTCTCCCCTTCTCTTGGGGGTCTTAATGCAATACTTCCAGGGGTTGTTAAGCTACAGCTTCCTGTTACACCCAGACTGGGAAACTCAGGTAAACCAAAGCAAACTCTGTTGGCTCAGATAAACCAAAGCAAACAAAAAACACAGTTAAGGTTTGTAGGGATTATTATACTCCATATACCACTTTTTGTCAGTCCATAGCAGCTTTGAAACATTACTTTTATGGGAAACATTACTAAATAGGAATATGTAGGAAACCTACACAGAGATTGTTATTCATGATGCTTCTCCATAGGTTTCCATAGGCTCCAAGTGAAATCTCTGTACCATAAACAAGATCTGTATTGAAATTAATATACAACACCAACCATAGAAATAAATGTGTAGCTATTACAATGGCCACCGTGTGTTTAGGAAGCCTTCTAACCTACCCATTGTGGTGCCCTGGGAATGACCAACATAAAATATTTTCTCCTGTCTGGTTTTGCTCAGGATAAAATTTATAGAAGCTGGAAGGTCGTATTTAGCCATTTCATCATAACTGCAAAGGAAAAGAAATATTTGCAGACTTGAATATGCAGTGAGATCTACATTGTGCAAGCCGAGCATGCCATGTTCTCCACCCAGCGCAATACAAGAACAGATTTGGATCTGGCACACAAGAGGTCACCTCCTCCATGTACTCATCAACTACCAATTTCATAAACATTTGTGAAACATAGTAATTATGATTAAGCAATTACTTATCCTCCTTTTTAAAGCTTTTTAAAATGCCAATTTCACGAGTAACAGTATTTATGATGTGAGCTTCCCCTCCCTTCCCCCCTCCCCATGTCTGGCCTAGTAAGTTTACTGGGAATCAGCAGGAATCACACTTGGTCCTCCCACATAAAATCTAATGGCACCCAAAGTTAACCTGATCTGTTGGAAGAAGAGGAAGAAGAGGAAGAGGAAGAGGAAGAGGAAGAGGAAGAGGAAGAGGAAGAGGAAGAGGAGGAGGAAGAAGAAGAAGAAGAGGAAGAAGAAGAAGAAGAAGAAGAAGAAAGAAAGAAAAGTTTGGATGTGGTATCCTGCTTTATCACTACCCTAAGGAGTCTCAAAGCGGCTAACGTCTGCAGTGCTCACCAAAGTCATATTTCATCCCTTTATGCTGGGGTTATCCAGCTTCATTTTGCTGTTGACACCCATCTGTCTCAGAAGACAATTAAAGAGTGTGCCTTGCGCTGTGAAGCCAAAGCATTACAATGCCTGCAGTGGATGCAGAATCTGATACATATATCTTGTTGCTGCTGGGGCATCAGGTTGTACTGATGCAGCTATACCATGGCACTTCTTCTTTCTATGCTCCTTCAGTGGTCATTCCTCCTCTAGTCATTGCTGTGGATGCATGACCTGAATGACTGTCTGCAAGGGATTCCCACACAGTGGGTTTAACACTGCCAGCCTTCATTGTTACATTTGCAGGCAACTTTGTAATAGAGAGTTGGTCTGCCAAGGGGCCTGCTGCCTGAAGCCAACTCACTGTAGAACACATCTTTTGGGAATCCTGCCATCTTCCATTCTTCATAAGAGCATATAATTCTTCACTTGAAGAATGTCTTTGGGGGAAACCACCAAAGAGGAATTCAAACAAATAACCAGCACGTGTAGACACAAAGTCAGAAAAGCTAAAGCACAGAATGAACTCAGGCTTGCTAGAGAGGTTAAAAGCAACAAAAAAGGCTTTTATGGGTATGTTCGTAGCAAAAGGAAGAACAAAGAAACAGTGGGGTCACTCAGAGGAGAAGATGGTGAAATGCAAACAGGGGACACAGAAAGGGCTGAACCCCTCAATGCCTTCTTTGCCTCAGTCTTCTCCGATAAAGAAAACAATGCCCGACCTGAAGAATTTGGAGCAAATGATTCAGCAGAGGAAACACAGCCCAGAATAACTAAGGAGATAGTACAAGAATACTTGGCTAGTCTAGATGTATTCAAGTCTCCAGGGCCAGATGAACTGCATCCAAGAGTATTAAAAGAACTGGCAGATGTGATTTCAGAACCACTGGCAGTCCTCTTTGAGAATTCCTGGAGAACAGGCGAAGTCCCGGCAGACTGGAGGAGGGCAAATGTTGTCCCTATTTTCAAAAAGGGGAAAAGAGAGGACCCAAATAATTACCGCCCAGTCAGTCTGACATCAATACCAGGGAAGATTCTGGAGCAGATCATTAAGCAAACAGTCTGTGAGCACCTGGAAAGGAATGCTGTGATCACCAATAGTCAGCATGGATTTCTGAAAAATAAGTCATGTCAGACTAACCTGATCTCGTTTTTTGACAGAATTACAAGCCTGGTAGATGAAGGGAACGCAGTGGATGTAGCCTACCTTGATTTCAGCAAGGCATTTGACAAGGTGCCCCATGATATTCTTGTAAAGAAGCTGGTAAAATGCGGTCTTGACTATGCTACCACTCAGTGGATTTGTAACTGGCTGACTGACCGAACCCAAAGGGTGCTCATCAATGGTTCCTCTTCATCCTGGAGAAGAGTGACTAGTGGGGTGCCACAGGGTTCTGTCTTGGGCCCGGTCTTATTCAACATCTTTATCAACGACTTGGATGATGGACTCAAGGGCATCCTGATCAAATTTGCAGATGACACCAAACTGGGAGGGGTGGCTAACACCCCAGAGGACAGGAACACACTTCAAAACGACCTTGACAGATTAGAGAACTGGGCCAAAACAAACAAGATGAATTTTAACAGGGAGAAATGTAAAGTATTGCACTTGGGCAAAAAAAATGAGAGGCACAAATACAAGATGGGTGACACCTGGCTTGAGAGCACTACATGTGAAAAGGATCTAGGAGTCTTGGTTGACCACAAACTTGACATGAGCCAACAGTGTGACGCGGCAGCTAAAAAAGCCAATGCAATTCTGGGCTGCATCAATAGGAGTATAGCATCTAGATCAAGGGAAGTAATAGTACCACTGTATTCTGCTCTGGTCAGACCTCACCTGGAGTACTGTGTCCAGTTCTGGGCACCACAGTTCAAGAAGGACATTGACAAACTGGAACGTGTCCAGAGGAGGGCAACCAAAATGGTCAAAGGCCTGGAAACGATGCCTTATGAGGAACGGCTAAGGGAGCTGGGCATGTTTAGCCTGGAGAAGAGGAGGTTAAGGGGTGATATGATAGCCATGTTCAAATATATAAAAGGATGTCACATAGAGGAGGGAGAAAGGTTGTTTTCTGCTGCTCCAGAGAAGCGGACACGGAGCAATGGATCCAAACTACAAGAAAGAAGATTCCACCTAAACATTAGGAAGAACTTCCTGACAGTAAGAGCTGTTCGACAGTGGAATTTGCTGCCAAGGAGTGTGGTGGAGTCTCCTTCTTTGGAGGTCTTTAAGCAGAGGCTTGACAACCATATGTCAGGAGTGCTCTGATGGTGTTTCCTGCTTGGCAGGGGGTTGGACTCGATGGCCCTTGTGGTCTCTTCCAACTCTATGATTCTATGATTCTATGATTCTATGATTCTATGTATGCTGTTTGTTTGTTTAAAGAAACAACTACCAATTATATTTATTTGGAAATTTATTTTTATACCTGCATACCTTGTATTTTCAGGGCACTGTTCAATGTTGAAACAGAAGAGAAAGAGGATGGCAGATTAATCATCCTAAAAGGAAGACCATAATGAAGTTTAGAAAGCTCCCTCTACCTGAATTGCCAGATCATCCTACAGTACCACAATTGATCCTAAACAGAGAAGAGGTTCATGGCAAGCCGCATTTAGGAAGAGACAACTCCAGATGGCTCAAAGAAACAAGCCAATTTCCAATACCTCTCTATAAAAACACTCAAATTCTCACGGGCAGAGGAAATACAGATCCATATCCTTCACTGTCACAAGTCCACGACATGTGCCATATGTCGTCAAAGAAGTCCTGCACCTCTTTATCAGCCTGTTCTCATGAATATGATCAGCCATTTAAAGCTGAAAACTATACACAAAACTTATTTTTAACATAACTGAGGATTTAGGTGCTACCTGAGCCCAGTGAAGCATGGTCTGGACTGATGTCCCAGCTGGACTGTGAGAAAAATATACCGTATTTTTTGCTCCATAAGACACACTTTTTTCCTCCTAAAAAGTAAGGGGAAATGTGTGCGCATCTTATGGAGCGAGTGCAGGCTGCGCAGCTATCGCTGAAGCCAGCAGAGCAAGAGCTGTGCAGCACCTCTTGTTCTGCTGGCTTCCCAGTTCCTTCTCCCGCTTCGCTGAAGAGGCGCTGTGCAGCTATCACTGAAGCCAGAACAGCAAGAGCGAGAGCTGTGCAGCTTGCTCTGGCTTTTCAGGGAAGTGTGATATTCAAGGGCAGAGAACTTTCCTGGCACCTGTCTCCCCCTGCTGGAACTATGAGCCTTCTGTTGTAGCCCAGCCTATTTCTGCTGTTGTGTTGTTGTGCTGACAGTGGTTCCCAACCCCTGACCACCTGAATATCGCTCAGGGTCTCGGTGGGCTACAAAATTACTTTTCTGCCTTTTGTTGAATAATTGCAATATACCGTACTAGAGCACAGATTGGTAACCCTTTCGGACTTGCTTAGGGGAAAAAAGAAGAAAACATGTTGTAAGCTGTCTTGAGCATTTGTATTTGGATGGCAGGAATAGTATTGTGAAATTAGATAGATAGATAGACGGGTGATAGATAGAGAGATAGATAGAGAGATAGATAGAGAGATAGACAGATAGATAGATGATAGCATAGGTAGAGTGAATAGTTGTAAAATCCAGCACTTGTTGCCAAATATGCCTTAACTAAAGCAAATACAACACAAAAAGATAAATAGCTTACAATATTCATGGCAGCTTCTGGATCCAGGTGTTTTCTTCTTGGAAGTGTTTTTGAAGTAACAAGGGCTTGGACCAAACCTGCCCCTCTTATGAGGAACCACATCCTTGATCTGTGTGGAAACAAATCCATCTTTTAGCACAAATATACAAGACTGGTCCTCCACACAGCTAGATTAAACCAACTGTCAAAAAGATGCACTGAAAGCTATATTATATTTCACAGAAAGAAATGGCAGATAACATGGCTTACATAGCTTGCAACTAACTGTTCGTCAAGAACAGACAGTGCTTTCCTGGATGGGGGTGGGGGAACCCCAGCCAGTTCTCTCCAGTTAATATGATTAGTTTGGCCTTACCCAATTTCCAGCAGCATCTGGAGGACCAAAGACTTGACCCCCCCCCCGTGTTGTTAAGCATTCAATAGTGGCTGAAATTGCATAGGTTTAGTAGCAAATGTGGTAGCTTCAGCTTTTGGAAACTGGAGCTCACTTTGCTTGGATATGTGACTTAAGTTGGAATGTGGTGGAGAGGGGCACGTATGATGCCTTGAGCTCTTTCTAGGAAAGGTGTGATAAAATGGAAAGATTTAAAAAAATAAGGCTACGCACATTTGCTTGAGAGCAAGCTCTGCTGAATGATGAAAGTTATTTTTGACCAAACTGTTGAGACACATTTCAACTTCAAGCAGTAACTATTGTCCAACAAAGCTCAAAGCTTCCAATATTATTATTTTTATGGCTGCCATGCACTGTGTTGCCTAACCATCAAGTTCTTACAGTTGTGACAACAGCTATTATCCATGTCACATGGGTTTAGAACCTGTTTTAAGCAGCATTTATGTAATCTGTTGGTAACACATTTCTGGAAAGTAGCAGAAGAGTCCCATGATGACACACTGAAGTTTTAACAGACCTATTTTAAATGCTATATTATTTATTGATGCATCAATAAAAGGGAGGGGGAGAATGAATTCAGTTGTTCAAGGCTGTGATTCTATGCTCAGTTATTCAGGAATAAGCCCCATTAAGACACAGAGGGACTCACTTCGGAGTAGATGTGTGAAGGATTGTGCCATTTACATTAAAAAGTCAAACTGTCCTCCAATCAAATAATTGTCTAGTAACTGTCCTCCAATCAAATAATTTTATTGTCTAGTAACTGTCCTCCAATCAAATAATTTTATTATTTATACGCCCACCCATCTGGCTGGGTTGCCCCAGCAACTCCGGGTGGCTTCCAACACATAAAAGCATAATGAAACACTTAAAAAAAAATTGGTTGCTATAAAATAAAGTTTCCCCTTAAAGTGGTGAGATTTTCATTTCTACAAGGCTGCAATTGCAGGCCACATTACAAACTGAATGGGTCTGGCTTCTGACTGAGGATGGTTACAACTGCAAGGTGACTTCACCCCACCTGCCCGGCAGTCATCGGAGTAGACATGGTTAGGATTGTAGTGGGAGATTTGGGAAACCCCACGCCCCCCTTCCTCCCCACCCACCCCCGACCCCGATATTTGCCTCCGGCCTTGACACTACTCTGGCAGCAAATCCAAGCCCATGAAACCGAAGGAGACTTACTCTTGCGCAAAACTGCCGCGGGAGCCCTCAGAAGCTCGCTCGCTCTCTCCCCTCGGTTTCTCGCCTCCTCCGCAAGCAGCGCTCCCTCCCAGCCCTCCCGCCCGAGAAGCTCCTCCCGCTCGGCTCCTCCGCCCCTCCGCTCCGGAGGAGAGAGAGAGAGAAGCCACTTCATTCCCGCTGCTCGTGTCGGCAGCACCAGACTGAAACGCCCCGTCGGAGCGCATTTCCGCTTGGCGGCTGCAGCTCCATGAAGACCCAAGCTGCCCCAGGGAAAAGGGAAGCTGCTCGCGACGCAGGCAGGGACAGGCGGCGCTGCCACTCGGGCTCCTTCAGGGGCGGGTGGCTTTTCCATGCGCCCCGGGGAGACGGCCTCTCACGAGCACCTCCGCGCAGCGGCGTAGCTAGCTGCTCGGGGGCCCGGGGCGGCGCGCGCGTCCTGCAGCCAGGGGCGAGTGCCATGGGGGGGGCGAGCCATGGCAGGGCGCGCTGCGTGGAGCCTCGCTGCAGCCTCCCCTGGGCATGGCTCAGGCACGCTGCAGGCACCGAGGTGTGGCGCCCAGTGCCCCCCGCCTCGCCTAGCTACCAGTGGCATAGGAAGGGGTGCGCGGTGGGTGCGGGGCTGAAAGGACAGACGAGGCTCCAGCAACCACCCCCATCGCCAAGTCCGCCGGTCCTGCAATCCCTTGCACGCTGACTTGGAAGTACAGTGGTACCTCGGGTTACATACTTCAGGTTACAGACTCCGCTAACCCAGAAATAGTACCTCGGGTTAAGAACTTTGCTTCAGGATGAGAACAGAAATCGTGCTCCGGCGGCGCGGCAGCAGCAGGAGGCCCCATTAGCTAAAGTGGTGCTTCAGGTTAAGAACAGTTTCAGGCTAAGAACGGACCTCCGGAACGAATTAAGTACGTAACCAGAGGTACCACTGTAAGTCCCGTGGCTTTCGATGACCCTTATTCCCCGCTCAGTTTGCATTGGATTGTGTATTACAACGTGCTGCTTTCATGAATGAGATCCTGTCAGCATAGAACACCTGCGGCGGAAGATCAGCGCTACTTCCCCATTTGCTACGAGGCCAAGCTCAAGGTATCACTCTTAGTACTGTATACTGTATAAAGCCCGTCACAGCTAGGGAGCAGTTTACTTCCAGGATTGCCTTTCCCCATATTGTATATGCCCACTCCAGCAGTTTGATCTATTGAACCAGCCCTGTTGCATTTTACAGGTACCCCATAATACCAGTTCTGCACGTATGGAACCATAGAATTGTACAGTGGAACCCACAAAGGAACCCACAAGGCATTGGTCTTCTCCCTAAACATACAGATTTATTTCCCCCCCCCCCACACACACACACAAGCAATGTTGCGAAACTGGCTAGATATTTGTATTCTTGCTTTCAAACATTAGGGAAAGGTTGGGGCAGCTTCTCTCTTTTTTGATACATGTTACAAAAGCAGTGTCTCCCAGCTAAAAATGTTACGGACCAGTTACAAAGTATCACTGGTAAGTGACAATGCACCATCTTGTGGCAGAAAACAGCATCAACTTGCTTTAAATTGTAGCTTGCTCCAGAAATGCTTCCAAATTAAAGCAGAAAGGACAGCATTAAGAATTCCCATCTAGGATTTTCTGAACTTCAGACTTTGCATATTCAATCACAATGAAAGCTACTTCTGGGGTACTTCCGCCCTTTTTTCAAATTCACCTGCCTGCCACCCTATGTCTGCTGGTACCACTCTTTCTATTGGATCACTGCTGGGGTGGCTAAGGGAAGGCCTGTGAGTATAAACAGGTTTGTGGCCTCAGATAGGAACACCTGTTAACACCATATAGCATTATTTTAAGTGTTGTGTGTACACTTGTGTGTCTGTTGTGGCAGAGCAGTGCCTCTACAATGCGAAGCAGCAATACCACTGAACGGTCACTGATAAACTAGAATTATGAGGTAAATATTATGCATTGGTTTGTGGGGATGGGAGAGAGTAGGGGTCTATTGTTTCAGACAGACAACAGGAAGCAGACTCTGAAGGCACAGTACTACCTATAAGGGTATTCTGTTATCCAAAATCCTTGTTCTGAATTTTCAGGCATTTCTGCCATGATTGAGCATTCTTACGGACTTTCCAGTCAACTATTTTAAAATAAGCTCATAGAAATTCCACCAGGGATCTCTGCTTTCTGCAACACAAGTAATTTCCTTCCACTATCCAATCTTGTTTGGATAAGACAGGGGTCCTTCATATGTACAATTTTTGTGATTAAAAGCCTTCATTAGAAAGATCTTTTCAGAGTATAATACTTGCATCTGTGGGAACAACACATGGAGACCACTTTTAGTTTCAGTTATATTTTTATTCAATGCTGTCATTTCCTCCCAAAAAAGCTTAGACAAACATGAGACACAGTCCATGGGTTTCCCAGAGTGATTTCTTCAACAAAGTTTAATATTTGCAACTATGCTTCCTTGTTTTTGTTATTAAAATATTAATTTGCACCCAAAGCAGAAAATGGCATATAATAGTAAGGTAAAAAAGCGGGCATAACTACAAGTATCAGTTTTCATATTTAGGGGAAGTGGTTAGAATGTCTTAATATTGCACATAAAATGTAGAACTGATATTTGCTGATTTTACAAAACAACCCAAAGTAAAAAGTATTTTTATTTTTTAAAAAAAACTTTATTAAAGCATTATGAATAATGTTAACTTGTCAGATCCCCATTTCCATCTGTTAATTACAGTTCAGTGCAAAAGTTAGAAAAATTAAGAGAATCAGAGCATAGACACAATATAATTGAGCATCTTTGGTAGTCAGTCTATGCACTGCCGTTCATTTCATCTCTGCAGTAAAAAAACACGTCTCCAAGTTGCAAACTGAACTTTGCTTTATAAAATCCAAACCATTCCTTTTAATCATTCTTTATGGATCTGTGAAGTTGCAAAAAGAGTCATTTTCCATATAAGCTAGTTCTGAATTTAGTTAATAAAAATATTTCATGCCATCTCAATTCTGAATTCATCTCACAGTTTGAACATATATTTTCACAACACTTCTTTGATATAGAAAAAAGCTCCATAGGGTCTGAAATATCAAGGAGGTAGGTAGTATCAGACCTTTCACTGAGGCTTGGCCTGTGAAACATCAGCCATAGGAAGCTACCTTGCTCTGAGGATGCATTCAGACATGGGGTTTATTGTATTAGTTTTACTGGTTATAATGCTAAGTGCTTCTGTCCCGATCACTAACATTCCTTTTATACTGTAGCACCTGTTGCATTTTAGAACTTGGGCTTTTTGATCAATATGCTGCCATGTTGTGCTAATTTAAATGGTGGTTAAAGAACTATATGCTGGGATAGCGCCCCAAATTTTGTCAATACAAAACTCCAGCGATTTTCCAAATTAAGACAATTGCAAATTATTATTATTATTTCCTGGAGAGAATTAGCATTGGGCATGAGTCCTAAACATCCACTAGATTTCCAGAGGTGGCTGTTGCATTGCGTGAAAGATCACATAAAACACAAAAATGCACAGGTAGGCAAATGCTAGGAAGACATAACTAAGTGACATCTGGATGCAGCCTTAGTCTGAACATTTAGCCCATCTAACTCCATATTACCTACACCAGTTGGCAGCAGCTCTCCAGGGTTTCAGAAAAGGGTCTTTCCAAGGTCTACCCAGAAATGACGGGTTAAACATGGGGTGTAAAGGATGTGCTCCACCACTGAGCAATGTTCCACTGGGGACAGCATTATAATACATGCTCAGAGCTTGTATTCCAATAAAAAAGGACTTGTTGGAGAAAGTTTCTTTTTCTTTCAAAACCCTAATAAAATGCATTTAGGCTCAACCTGGCAGCCTTTAAATAAGTGCTACGTACCTTGCTGCTTTCAAAACACAGGGTCGCTGCCTTGGAACAGCACCCACATATTTTAAACATGAACACTGGAAGGTTAATACTTTCATATATTTCCACAGCTACAGAAGCAAGCCCTAGATGCAGCTCCTCTTTGAAAGAGTCACATGCATTGTTCTCCCAATGCGACACAGTGTCACACATTTTAAGGCATGCATTTTAATTCCTGAACACTTCAAAGAAGTACCAGCTTTAGAACACAGTTTGTGCTTTGATCACAAGGGCACAGCTATAAAGCATTTGTCCCTGAGTAGTTCCAGAGCAATCCAGGGAATGCACTTCAGAATAAGGTGGACTATAAGGTCCAACACTCAAAAAAAGAGCCCTAGAGGAATCCCATGCTGGGAACACTTAACCACTGCAGTGTGTTGTTTTCTTCTTGTAATGTGCAGAGTCAGCCAAGATCAGCAAATGATGGAAGCTTCCCACAGGCATTATCAGACACACTTGGAAATAAGCCTGCAACATGCACCAATGCTCATCTTCCTAACTCTGCTATGGGAAGTGGGGTGAGATAAGATCTCATTTTATCAAGCTTCCTGATGCTAGCAAGGCTTTAGTCAGAACATTTCTCCACCCCGCTCTCCATAACAAGTTTGGGCAGATCAGGTTTACTTTCAGATACTTATCACTAAGACAAGATTAGCAACAAGGTTTTTCCTTTCCTCAAGACTACCACAATGAGAAGAACGCTTAAGTTGTGTCTCAACATCTCCATTCAAGATGCATGAGAACACTTATGAGCAGTGCAAAAATGTAAATTTCCTGAGGTATTACTAAACAGCATGTAGACAGGTTAATAAGAGAATACGTATTTAAAGAAGGAAGGATTTCTTTCCATGATTAAACAAAAAAAAAGCAGCGTGATCATACTAGTTTCTTGAAGAAATGCTTCAGAATCGCAGCTCCTAGGATGATGTGGCCTTATTGATATTTCTGCATCAGTTGAATTATATCTTTGTACATGCGCTGTGGTGCATCGAGGCCCCAGATGAAATCCAGATGTTCCCATTCAGGGATATTCTTGTGGTAAACTAAGTTCAGGACCTGAGTCATCAATAGGGCAATGTCCTTTGGGTCAGCAAGCCAGTCATGACCTCCAGTCCAGAGAGCTGTTGGAACAGTCATCTCCTTTACTTTGTAGAAAGGTGGTGTTGACTAAAAGGGATGGGGAAGGAAAACAGTTAGTTAGTTAGTTAGTTAGTTAGTTAGTTAGCTTGTTTGTTTGTTTTAAAAAACGGCAGGTTTGTAGTTCAGAATACAACAAAGATTTATGGATAAAAAAACAGCATATGTATACACAGTCTACATTAGGAATAGGGAACCTGTGGCCTTCTAGATATTGCTAGACCACATCTCATATCACAGGGTGTCCAACTTCCAAGAGAATGTGATCTACTCCCAGTATAAACAAACTGGCAGTGATCTACCCATTGGAGAGGATGAGCAAAGTTGTGGAGCTTTTTGGGAAGGGATAAGTCAAAGTTGTTGAGACTTTTTTAGGGAGAGGGATCAGACTTGTTGTTGAGCTTTTTTGGGGGGGCTATCGGTGGAGATCGCAGGATCGACTAGGATCCACCAGGGATAGCTCACGATCGACCGGTAGATAGACCTGTTGGACAGCCCTGTCCTATCAGTATCACTGGTCATACAGTGGTCATACAGTGGTCGTACCTTGGAAGTTGAATGAAATCCATTCTGGAAGTCCGTTCGACTGCCAAAACATTGGAAAACCAAACTGCGGCTTCTGCAGACAATCAGAAGCCACAGAAGCCCCGTCGGACATTCAGGTTCCAAAAGAACGTTCACAAACCGGAACAATCACTTCCGGATTAGCGGCAATCGGGAGCCAAAATGTCCGAGTTCCAGAGTGTTCGGGATCCAAGGTACGACTGTACTGGCTAGGGCTGATGGGAGTTAGGAGTCAATTGCATTGCAGATTTCTATTATGTAAGCAACATGTGTGCACGCAAATGAGTGAGAAATTCTTACCTGGTTGTAGTGAGCCATGTTTGCTTTCTTGCTACCCCAGTCAAAGGCTTTGAGCTGCCCAGACTTCACAGCCTAAAAAAGAGGCATGTTGCATTTGTAATGTTTGCATATACCTTCACATATTATTTATTTATTTATATGCAGGAAGCTTCTTTAAACAGAATTAAGGGTATAGGTCCTACCTGAGCCCAGTGCAGCATGTTCTGAACAGATGTCCCGGCTGGACAGTGTGTAGAATATACATCTACTCGAGTCTGTAACAAACAGCAACATTATCAAGTGAAACCATCACAAAATGCCACAGCCACTTAATTTCTTTTGTTCCATTTGGTTTATTTGAACAAAAGTACTGCATCAGAGATCATGCAGTTAGCGGAGTCTGTAACCTGAAGCGTATGTAACCCAAGGTACCACTGTATTATGTTACCAGTGACGTTACCTTAGGGCAAGGTATTTCAGTTTTAACTGAATGTCCCACTACATTAGTTTTAACTAATGTCCCACAACATGAATGCATTTTACATATTACATAGCAAAATTATTTCAGTGCAATCCTATGAGTGTGTTGCGAGAATTAAGTTTTACTGTGTTCAGCAAGGCTTTGCTTCCCAGGTATGTTAAAGCCCTGATAATTCACGCACTGATCCAGCACAACTTCCCTAGGGCCAATGCAGATATGACAATAAACAACTGTGGGTGTGTCATGGGATTGCATACTCTCACCTCTCTAGCACATGAACTAATCCTACCCTTGTTTCACGTTGTATCCAATAGCTACCAATCATGGTTAAGGGGCATTCTAGGATTCTAATTGGGAAAAGCTGAAATAGAATTCAGGAGCACTCTTGACCATGTTCATACTGAGTCAAGGTGGCAAGGAAAGAGTGCCTAATGCCACAGCCTGCTTGCGATCTACAATACATTCTTAAATAGTTCCCTGTGCACCAGCCCTGATTGGTATTCAGGGTGTGGCATAACAACTACAAACATTCACTTCACATCATGGTTCACATTGTAATTCTAATGCTGTAGTGGGCCACAGATCAATGCATATTTTTACGTGCATTTGTACAAGCTGGAACATAACAATTGTGTTATGTTCCAGCTTGTACAAATGCATTAAAAAAAATCGACATAATCGTATGACTACATGAGTGTATTTTGTTCACATTGTTTATCATTGTAACCCTAGGAAAAGAAGAAATCTGGTAGAAAAGAAAGGAAATAATAATAACTACATCCAGAAGATCACCTAATAATCCACACCAACATTTTTGTTCCCTTTCCATTTTTACAAAGTGGGTAGTCACGACTCAGTTCTATGCCAGAGTCACTGTTGTTGTTTTTATTATTATTATTATTTGTATCCTGCCCTTCATCTGCAGATCTCAGAGCAGTTCACAATGTAAAATCACAATATACATTCCCATAACAGGAAGAGAAACATATGGAACTATGAGCTATATCCAAGCAATCATGTGTTTTCCAATATGCCAAAGCAACATGAGCAGACACTTGTAAGATTCAAGCAAATTTTGCCCAAGGTAAAGTAAGATATACCGTATTTTTCACCCTATAGGACGCACCTTTTCCCCTCCAAAAATGAAGGGGAAATGTGTGCGCGTCCTATGGGGCGAATGCAGGCTTCAGGAAGCTATCCGCAAGCCCTGGAACCCGTGGGAGTTCCCGCCGGGCTCCCTAGGCTTGCAGATAGCAGCCTGTTCTGGGGGCTGGGGTCGGGGGAAGCTCGGGCTTCCCCAGCCCCGCGCCTGGGGGGGGAGAAATATTTTTTTTCTTTATTCCCCCCCCCCAAAAAACTAGGTGCGCCCTATGGGCCGGTGCACCCTATAGGGTGAAAAATACGGTAGATGGCATAAGCTGTAATCATTTTAGAAAAGTTCACACACATCCAAATTATTTAGATCATTGTCTGTACCTTTTATTAGGTAGTCAGAAAACTTACCATATTTAAGTTTTTCTCATTAAACCCACATAGTAGGAAGAAAACATTGCCACAAAGATAATCAAATATGGAATGGTCACATAAGTGAGTAGCAAGCCAGCTCATAACTTTGTTCTGAGGGAGAAACTGCTTATTCCCAAACATTGCCTGCCAAAACAAAAAACATTAGTATATAGGTCACTAGGTTAAGTCAATCGTCTGTTTTCCTGCGGATACTTCTAATCATATCAAGCAGCAACATAGCATGAAAAAAACTATTATGAGAATCTTCTACTCAGTCACTTAGGATAGAAAACCCATTCAAATCCCACATGCATAGGCAAAAGGATCCTGCACTATATTCTCAACACTGACATTGTCATTACAGCCCACTGAAGAAAACAGTATAAAGTAGCTACAGCAACACCCTGATGCCAAGTGGCAGCATCAACTAGCTTGAGCAGCTTAGGAGCTGAAGAGCATTACAAGCAGTCTCGGG
The DNA here is from genome assembly GCF_027172205.1 of Podarcis raffonei. Taxonomy (NCBI): domain Eukaryota; kingdom Metazoa; phylum Chordata; class Lepidosauria; order Squamata; family Lacertidae; genus Podarcis; species Podarcis raffonei. The sequence goes on from NC_070606.1 coordinate 37,514,820, forward strand.
TCAACTGATGTGTTTACTTTTGAAACGAGCCACTCATTCAGGCTTTTGTTAAAAGGTATGTTCCTTCTTTTCTTCAAGTATGTACAGAGCCAACGAAAAAGCACACTCCCAAGTACTTAGTTACATCCAGCAACAATTACGGCCTGTGGTTCAAGCAAGTATTTGGTCCAAAATACTTTGGATGTGGGTGGCGCTGTGGTCGAAACCACTGAGCCTAGTGCTTGCCAATCAGAAGGTCAGCGGTTCGAATCCCCACGACGGAGTGAGCTCCTGTTGCTCGGTCCCAGCTCCTGCCAATCTAGCAGTTCGAAAGCACATCAAAGTGCAAGTAGATAAATTGATGCGGCTCCAGTGGGAAGGTAAATGGTGTTTCCGTGCGCTGCTCTGGTTCGCCAGAAGCGGCTTAGTCATGCTGGCCACATGACCCGGAAGCTGTACACCAGCTCCCTTGGCCAGTAAAGCGAGATGAGCGCAGCAACCCCAGAGTCGTCCATGACTGGACCTTATGGTCAGGGGTCCTTTTACCTTTACCTTTTTACATACCTTGAACATCAGTTCAGGAAACACTCCAATCTTGGCTAACGGGCTGGTTGAAAACTTTATGGTGGCTACTGGCGCCAGTCCAAAGAACATCTTTACCTTCTTTGCTAGCCGTGGCATGGTTGAAAATGCAATGAACGCTGGGTAGTGGGATGGAAAAGGAGAGAAGAGAAATGAATATAGCTAGCTGAGCATTCTCAAACAAAACCCAAGATCAAAATTTTAAGCTCAGATTTCTCATAACACAAAAGCAATGAAGTATTTTATGGCCTGTGTGGAACCATTTATAATCAGAACCTTCAAGTCAAAAGGAAGTTGTTTGCATTAAGAAATCTGAACCCTTCTTTTATTTATAAATAAACTCAAAGTGGCTTATGAAATTACTATCGTGGCAAACAATTCTAATACAACCAGCACTGGCAAAATTTAAAAGTGGGGGGAAAGATACATGAAATCAGAGTGAAAACCTGGCATAATAGAAAGGCCTTAGCAGCACACATGAAGTTTAAAACAGAGGGACTCAAGCACACCCCTCTATGGATCTATGGATGGAGTTTTTTAACCTGGGCATTGAAACAGAAAATACCCTTTCTTGCTTTTGACCAACTTAAAAGGTTTACGGTTGCATATATATCCTCAACAGTGTAGTAACTGTAAATTTACTTGATCAATATACTTAAGAATCAACAAAACATGAAGTGACAGTCAGTGGTGAGGTTAAGATATGACTGTGTTGGTTATTCAATTGCAGGTTCTATTCAACATAGCACTGAGGCAAATATTCCATTACAGCAAGGACTTTTCCTTGTGCAACAGAATGTTCTCTCCTTGTGTGCCCCCTGAAACTGTCATTGGGTTCACCCAACTCTCCAGATCAAATTTAAAGCAGATGGTACAGGGAAAGAAGGAGTAAATCTCCTTTTACTGCTACTATTGCCCTGTGACTTTTCTGACTGAGAATGTGTGTTCGGCCCACACACTCCCTTCTTGCCTTCTCTCATGGGCCTTAATGCAATACTTCCTGGGTTTGTTAGACTGCAGCTTCCTGTTACAACTGAGTAATGGTTGTTTTTATTTCCAATGTGTGTCCAGTGACACCATGTGTAGTCGCGGTACCATGAACAAGCTTCCTCCTAAAAGTAATTTGGAATAGCAGCTGTACAAAGAAATAGCTGTAGCTATTAGAATTGTCAATGTGCATTTAAGAAACCTGAAAACCTACCCATTGTGGTGCCCTGGGAATGGCCAACATAAAATATTTGCTCCTGTCCGGTTTTGTTCAGGATAAAATCTATTGAAGCGGGAATGTCATATCTAGCCATTTCATCAAAACTGCAAAGGAAAGGAAAAAAACAGCCTATGTTTAACAGACTTGCATATGCAGTGGGACCCACATTTTGTTAATCTCAAACGCAATGTTTTCAGCACAATGCAGTCGAAAAAACAGGCTTGGATTTGGCAGATCAAAGTTCACCACAGACCCATCAAGTCCCCAATTCTCTGAACATTTGTGAAGCAGAGTCTTTTTTTTAATCAAGCCATTACTCGTCCTCCTTAGATATCTCCACCGGCGCTGTTCAGAAATGGTCAATGCCACATTATGAGCAATTCACTGCACATGAAAAAAAGGCCACTACCTAGTTCACAGCAACCACGTGGCTACCAAAATGTGACAGTTTTGACAGGCGAGCTGTCTCTAGATGTCAGATAGCAGCACCTGGAAAATCAAACAAGGCAAACCAAACTTCCACCAAAGTTCTTATAAATCATCAGGGCGGTTTACAAACGCAACACCGACAGACTGGAAGAGGAAGACAAATCCTGCTGGAAAAGGGAGATGAAAAAGCCATGTTTCTCCCAGTGTGATGAAGACTGGAAACAATGGGAGAAACAACTTTTTAAAATGTCAATTTGGGAGGAACAGAATTTATGCAGTGGGCAACGAAGGGCTCTGCTTCCTCTCCCAGCCATGTCTGACGATGTTCTCCCACATCAAATCTAATTCCACCCAAAGTCTATTAACACCACTAAGGACGCTTTTCACCACCATCATTATATACTGAATGCCTTACCTGTGCTTCACCCTGAGGTATCAGGGTGGGCTGCAACAATTTTAAAATGCAGTATTAAGAACAGTTAAAAGACATTACAATAAAAGAAAAGAGGGTGGGTCCTAAATTATGCACCTCTGGTGTCAAGGGCCAGGGGAAAGAGATGACTCTTCAGCACATAACAAAAGTTACGTCAAGTGCACCTCTATGAGGAGGGAACTCCAAAACTTAGGGGCTGCCACACAGAATGCCCTCTTCCAGGTGGTCACTTTCTGAAGCTCTGAGGGTGGCAGAACTACCAAGAGGTTCCGTTCTCCCATAGAGGGTTTGTAGGCATGGGCACCAGGATAAATTTGCAGCGGGGTTCAAAACACTGAAATGGGAGCAGGCTAGTTTCTCATTTTTTAAAAAAAGAATAATTGCACCTGTACAATTTGCCACATGCCACAGATTTTACAAATGCTAGAAAGAGTTAACTCTTTTTTAAAAAATTAAGAAAAGGTAGTAATCAGGAAGTTGTAGTTCATCTTCCCTTGCTGCAGATGCTAGTGTCTATAGATATTTTGGTCCTAAGTTGTTTAGAACTTTAAACACTAATGTGAGCACCCCGAATTGGGCCCCAAAATGAATTGCCAACCGGTTTCATCCTTTGACGCTGGGGTTATCCCAATTGTGCATTTCAACCAAGCACACAATTCCCCGTATGTGCAATATGTGCAAGTTTGATTGTTTATTTAACTACCAATATGAAGAGCATGAGACTAAAGGGCAAAACCAGGAACCAGCGACATGCAAGTAAGTTTAGATATTTCACTCTACCTGAACATCCAGAATTCTTCTTGGTCTGCTGTATAGTGTATGTGTTTTCTGGACCAAGTGTTACCTCTGCTGTTTCCCAGCCAAACATCATACCCAGCATCAGCCAGCATAAAGCCCAGGCTGTTGTAGTCCAGATTTGTCACCCAGTTACTGCCATCAGCAAGCAAGCCGTGCTGTAGAAACACTGAAGGCTTGGGACCTGAAAGTGAAATGTTTTAAGCAAAGTTACTGCTTCAGTGTCTGCTTCCAACAAGACTGAGATCCATCAAAAAATTTAATGCCAGTCATGTGATCATTCCATGCCTGCTATAAACATGGGGCAAAGAGAATGCATAGCCAGCAATTCCACAAGTGGCGTCTTTTAGTCTGGAATGAATAGGGGGGACAGTCAACCAAGTTTTGCTCACCGACATTAATGAGCATGACTAAGTCAACAACAGGTCTACTCTGAGTAAAACTTGGTGGAATACCACCCAATCACTTCTGAATGCAATGTGGAAAGCAGAGCAAACATTTTTTAAAAAATATCCAACCTTTGCTCAATTCAATACAGCTCTTATTTTATCTGTCCTAGCCCCATACCTTGGAGCGAAGTCCTTTTACTCAAGGAAAAAGCTGCAGACAAGAGAGGCAAAGGCCTTGGGACACTGAGTTGGATGTGCTACCATCTCCACCCTTTTTGAAAGAAGAGGTAGTAGTGAATCTCTGTGAATGGCTGAAGCAAGTGCATCTGTGACAACTTCAAAAAGACTCTTTTGCAACTAAAGAGATCTGCCCCCGCCACCTCCAAAAAGATCACATGCACTTCCCTGTCACTTGTGTCAAGGTGGTGCGCAGCTCACAGCTACGTCAGGACTGAAAACAGCTGATATCAACATGGACTATGAACTAGTTATTCTAGCTTCCCGTTCTGCCTGCCACCACACTTCCCCACTTCTTTTAATAGCTCAGAAAAGGATTAAAATATCCTTGACTTCATCTATTAGTATGGCCTATTTTATTGAAATCTTAAAAGAAAAAAAGAACAAGAACATGTTGGGCAATTGTGCACACTTCCTCTCACATTGCTGAGCAACTGGTGAGACCACAAAATACAAAAACGGAAGAGGACACTTTGGCTGGCAACCATCACTTTTATAGGAAAAAGGAGACCGCCATGTTATTTTGCTACATTGGATAGCAAGAGACACCCAAGAAAGCAAAATGGATAATAATAAAAAGAATAGCAGGCTGCCCAGTCATTATCAACATAAAGTATCTCTCCTACATCTCCAAGAATGGAGAAGAGAGCCAACAAACTTGCACTGTTTGGGAAGAGACCTGCCAGCACCCTATGGCCAAATCAAGGAATGAGAACTGGGGGTGGGAGGAGGGCAAGAGCTTGTGCCTGGCCTATGTCCTCACTCACTTAGCAAGGCTTCCTGTGCTCCTTTGAACCAAAACCCTCTCATATCCAACTTCTGAGGGTGGGTGGGTGGAGTAGCTTTAGCTCAGTCCTGCTCAGTCGAGTACAATGTTTCCACACCTAATGCCTTTGGGAAAAGAAGCAGGGAATGTTCACTTCCCCACATGAAGAGAGAAAGTGCTGTGCTCTCCCATGCCCTTGCGGCATATGTAATGAAGCCATACAAGCAAAACTGGTCCCAGTGGAGGCAGAATGGTGCCATGTTTTGGATGAACTCCAAGTGTGGTAATATTCATCTGAATGTCTTGCAAATTCTCTGTGGCCCAGATTATGCTACTGCCTTTGTGGGAGGGGAGAACCCTGAAGATGAAAAAGACTCTGAAAATACACTGTAATATTTTTTTTTTTTAAAAGTAAAAAGCTAAATAATGACACCTACCAGCCTTCCCTTCTATCCTCATGCCCCAATTCTTAGATGGTAAAAGGGTTGCGGGGGAAGGGGACAGATTCATTTTGTAGGAGTGAGCTCAATAGCAAGGTGTGTATAACTGCTTTTTAACTGTTAGTTTCGCTGAACAAAGAATCTGTTACTGATAGATCTATAAGAACCCTACATTATCAAACAAATTATCTATTTTTGCACTGGTGAAACCTGATGTAAGCCAAATTTCTCCAAAGCAAGAAGCCTTCATTTCTTTCTCTGTATCTATATCGATATCTCTGCAAAGTATGGGACATTTGCATTTACGTGTACACACAATATATTACCTCAAAACACACACTCACCCTTGTTCCACTGATTTATTTTCCCATGAGGGATTCTGTTAATACTCAGGATATACCCATCATCTGTCACCACTTCATATTCTTCGCTGGGATATCCTCTGAAGGAAATAATTTCGCTCTGGGAGGGAAAGGAAAGAATGGGCAGCAATGGTATTGGTGCAATATATTCAGAACAAACGGCTAAACTAATTGTAAATAATGTGGTTACAGAACAGTTTAAGATAGAAAAAGGGACACGACAGGGATGCCCAATCTCCCCTCTGCTTTTTATTTCGGTCCTGGAGGTTTTGCTGAACATGATTAGAAGGGACCGGATGGTTAAAGGTATACAGGTCGGAGCCAAACAGTTTAAATTAAGAGCGTTTGCAGATGATCTAGTCTTGACACTACAGGAGCCAGAATCTAGTACTAAAAGAGTTTTAGAACTAATTCAAGAATTTGGTCAGGTGGCAGGATTTAAATTGAACAAGTTAAAAACTAAAGTTCTTGAGAAAAAATTAACACCAATAGAGAGAGAAAAGTTCCAAAATGAAACAGGCCTGACTGTGGTTAAGAAAGTGAAATATTTGGGGATTAATATGACAGCTAAAAATGGGAATTTGTTTAAAGACAATTATGAAAAATGTTGGGCTGAAGTGAAAAAAGATTTAGAAATTTGGTCAAATTTGAAGCTTTCCTTGTTGGGTCGAATTGCAGCTATAAAGATGAATGTATTGCCTAAAATGTTGTTTTTGTTTCAAACTTTGCAAATTTTGGACAAAATGGATTGTTTCAAGAAGTGGCAGAAAGACATTTCTAAATTTGTCTGGCAGGGCAAGAAGCCTAGAATAAAATTTAAGATATTAACTGATGCAAAGGAAAGAGGTGGATTTGCCCTGCCAGACCTGAAACTTTATTATGAATCAGCAGCATTTTGCTGGTTGAAAGACTGGCTGCTTCTTGAAAACACAGACATTTTGGATCTTGAAGGTTTTAACAATGTTTTTGGGTGGCATGCATATTTGTGGTACGACAAGGTGAAAGCACACAAAGCTTTTAAAAATCATATTGTCAGGAGAGCACTGTTTAATGTTTGGACTAGATATAAAGATCTACTGGAAAATAAAACTCCAAGGTGGTTGTCACCAATGGAGGCTAAGGCTCAGAGAAAACTTAACATGGAGGCCAAATGGCCAAAATATTGGGAAATCTTGGAACTAGAAGGGGACAGACTGAAATTGCAGAGTTTTGAGAAACTGAAAGATAAAGTGCAAGATTGGCTTCATTATTACCAAATAATGGAGGTTTATAATTTGGACAAGAAAGTTGGTTTCCAGGTGGAAAAATCTAAATTGGAAACAGAATTGCTAGAATCCAAAACTAAGACCTTGTCAAAAATGTATAACTTGCTGCTGAAATGGAATACTCAGGATGAGACGGTTAAATCTGTAATGATTAAATGGGCACAAGACGTTGGACATAATATTATGTTTGCTGACTGGGAACAGTTGTGGACCACCGGGATTAAATTTACGGCATGTAATGCCTTAAGAGAGAATATTATGAAAATGATATATAGGTGGTACATGACCCCAGTCAAGCTTGCAAAAATCTATCATTTGCCCGATAATAAATGTTGGAAATGTAAGGAAACTGAAGGTACATTCTTTCACCTTTGGTGGACGTGCCCTAGGATTAAGGCTTTCTGGGAAATGATATATAATGAATTGAAAAAGGTATTTAAATATACCTTCTTGAAGAAACCAGAGGCCTTTCTCCTGGGCATGGTCGGCCAAGTGGTGCCAAAGAAGGACAGAACTTTTTTTATGTATGCTACAACAGCAGCAAGAATACTCATCGCAAAGTATTGGAAGACGCAAGATCTACCCACTCTGGAAGAATGGCAGATGAAACTGATTGACTGTATGGAACTGGCAGAATTGACGAGCAGAATCCGTGACCAGGGAGAAGAGTCGGCTGAAGAAGAGTTGGCAGGGGGAGAAGAGTTGGCAGGGGGTTGGACTCGATGGCCCTTGTGGTCTCTTCCAACTCTATGATTCTATGATTCTATGATTCTATGATTCTATGAAGAAGATTGGAAAAAATTCAAGGACTATTTACAGAAATATTGTAAAATAAAAGAAAGTTAGATGGTGCTGGATTGAAATTGAGAGGTTTCTAGCTGTAATGATATATAAAAACATAGATGGGGGGAAAAAGGGTTTGAAAAATAAGGTAATGTTACAAGCTGTAATGCTTTAAATGAAGGATTTGCTGAACAAATAATCTTAATTGGGATACAAGAAGGAGAAGTATGAGGAGGTCTGAGAAATTTGTTATCTAAAAGTATGGTTTATGAACTTTATGTTTTTGTTTAATGTTTCTGTTTGTTTTGTTTTTGTTTGTTTCTTTAAAAAATTGGAAAATTTAATAAATATTCTTTAAAAAAAAAGAATGGGCAGCATTCAGTTGGGAACGTTAGCAAATGGCTGTAAAAAGGCCTAGACAATTCTTTTCCACAGAAGACAGTCAGTACCTGGAGTGTGCAAAAGGTGCAAAGTCAGAAAAGGGAGGAGGACTGTCCCACACATCAGTTTATTTGTCAGTTCCAAAGAAGTCTAATAAGTTATTGCTGTGGACAACTCAGCAGTCTGTTTGGTGACCGCCTTTAATGCAAAACCGAACAGTATCCCTGAGGCAATTCAGCTTTCTAGAGCTATCCGATTAGGTACTTGAGCAACAGACTCATTGAGCCAGCCTCCAGTTTTCCCAAGAATAATTATCAAGGGAAAGTTTGACACCTAACAAATAGTTTAGCACAAGGTTTTTCAGTGTCGTGCCCTCATATGCACACTCAGAGACCTTCCTGTAAATTTGCAGGATTCCACTCTCTCTCCGCACCAGAGAGAGAGAGAGACAGAGAGAGAAGGGGGGGAGGCTTGAAAGAAGCTTGCTGCTGTAGCAAATAGAAGGCATGTTTCAACAATAAGTCCAGCCATCCCTGTGTTAGCGGGTCATGAGAGCATTGAGCAAGACTTGCCGGACAGAAACATTTTGGAATGTGGCCGTCTAGTTCTGCTATCTGCCAAGTCTGTCGCTGCCACTTTATATCTTTTATGGGATTGTTGTTGTTTTTTGTTTATTTATTTGTTTTGCTTTAATGGCTGTAAGTCACCCTGAGCAATGTAATTGTATCGCAAGGGAAGGTTATGTTCCTAAAAAATAATAATGGTAAGTGAATATTTTCATGCTTCATGTAATCCCAACTTTCAGTGAAAATGCAACTTCAGGAATATCAAGTGTAGCACCAATTGCCACTGATGCCTTTAACTATAATAGATACAACACAGAAGGATAAAAAGGGCTTACAATATTCATAGTAGCTTCAGGGTCGACATTTCGTCTTCTCACAAAGTTTTCCGGAGTTGCAAGTTGGATCAAACTCGCTGCGACTATGAGGAGCCACATCCTTGATCTGCATGAAAACAAATTCATCTTTCAGTACACATATGTAAGACTACTTTTCCACAAACCTAAATTAATACTTTTACAGTGAAATCCACAAAGAGAACAGTTAAGGATGTGCACACATGTTTCACTGAAAGAAACGGTACATAAAGCAGCTTTTGAAGAGTAAGACTAACCATTTTTATGAATGAACAGTGCTTTCCTAGAGGGAAAACACCTCTGTAATAGAGATAATTGGTTTTGGCCTTGCTCAAGATCCAGCATAATTCCATGCACATATACCCAGAAGGCAGTACCATGTGATTTACTTCCAAGAACTGGGTCCAGGTTTGCAGCCTTGGCTTAACAAAATTTTACATGTGGTGTGCTGTCTCAGTGTAATGGTTAAGGGTACAAGTCATGAATTAACAAATATCTTGTCCAAATCTTATCTTATCGGGTGGTTTCACACAGATTGTTACTCTTTTAAGATAATACTGGTCAACTGTATTTGGGTTTTGAAAAAGGACACTTTGAATATTCCTGTTTGGTTGGCATGCCAAATGGATCATTTGAATTGTGACAGCTATTGAAAAGGCTGAATCAACTTGACATGTGCAACCAGAAAAAGGAGCAGTCATCATTCAATCATTTGGTGTGGCGGATCTGCTTTTGAAATTTTCCAGTGACCTGTGGAGGCCACCAGTTCTCCACATGATAGTAATCTTGTGTCAGCTTAACACACTTTGTCTTAAATCAAAAGACCATCCCTTGCTCCCTTTCATATCAGCCATGCCCACACATAATGCTGTGCCAGAAACCCTGACGTAATAAACCAGTGTGTGTGCACCCACATGCAGGACCATCTCCCTGTTGTTTTGCTGTGCCCTCTAAACAAGCAACAAAGCATGCCAAGAGCCAGCATTTAACAAGAGATTATCATTATGTGCAAGCCTGGAAACTATAGATAATGACTTCAAAACAAGCCAGAATATGAAGCCATTATCACCTATAGCCAAACCTCTTCTGGCATATATCAGAATACAGTGGTACCTCGGGTTACATACACTTCAGGTTACATACGCTTCAGGGTACAGACTCCATTAACCCAGAAATATTGCTTCAGGTTAATAACTTTGCTTCAGGATGAGAACAGAAATTGTGCTCCAGTGGTGCAGCAGCAGCAGGAGGCCCCATTAGCTAAAGTGGTGCTTCAGGTTAAGAACAGTTTCAGGTTAAGTACGGACCTCCAGAACGAATTAAGTACTTAACCCGAGGTACCACTGTATGTATATGTATATGGCATTTCTACAAGGGCATTATATAAACTCATTATTTAAAAAAGTTATTTCCTTGATAATTTGAATCATCAACAAGAGAGGGATGAATTTCAAAAGTTGCAAATACTGAATTTAAAAACAATAGTAATCTTGTTGAAGTTATCATTCTCTGTCCAAGGGGAGAGTCTTATCTTTCAGATAAAAGACAGGGAGACATGCGCCACCCCAATATGACATGCAAAACATTATTGAGTTTGGCCTTTGATCTGTGACTATGGCTGTCCTTGTTCTGCAGTTTCCCCACATGCTTTTTAACAGCACATGACTGAGAGAAGATAAAGTTCATTGCAATCATGCTTTCCTGAAACTGCTCTATGATCAGCTAAACAAAGCCTGTTTTAGCTAAAAGGCCAAGGGGAAAGATAACATAAAAGTCAAGGCACCCAGAGAGTCAATGGTATATTAACATTAATCACATTAAACTACAAAGTTTTCTTTCCTTTCCTTTATTTTTGCTAACCCTGCCTTCAGCAGCACCACAGAGAGTGAGAACTTTCCCCCTCACTTTACATCCATGCCAAGAAATCTTCACCTTCTGATCAAAGATGCACGTGCAAGGCCAATAGATCAGGTAACCTTCTTTATCACAGATTTTTAAAAAAAGTTTTAGCCAGCTTTTGAGCCGAATTGTCTCTTGTGAAAGGCTTTCAGCTTTCAAGGCATTGAAGAAGCAAATGAGGAGTTACCTGTAGACGTCCCAAACCCAAGGGCCACCCAACACAGAGCAGGTTTCAGTAATCCAGCCTCAAGCTTACAAATGTTACCGATGCATGGATTACACTGGTCAAGCTATCCCCATCCTACAGCCAGTCCAGGGAGTTATACTGGTTGTCAGCCTCCTATTCTTCAGTCTCAGTCTTATAGAACTCAGCAAAGAGGAGTATTAGGAGGGGGTGAGGTAAGAGTTGTCTCTGCCTGTCACTGGCCACCTGCTGTTCACCTCCCTGCCTTCCACCCTACTGGTTCCAAGGGGCATTAGCCACCACTGATAATTGATTCATTTATTTCTTGCATAAAATGTATACACCGCTTGATTGTGTAAAAAAAAAAAAATCCTCAAAGCCGTTTACAAAAAAGATAAACCAACACTGGTTTAAATGTATCACTGAAAAAGGAAAACATCCCCTATTTCTGTCTCTTCCTTCCCACTTTCTTTCCCCATCAGTGGGTGGATCCTTATTTAACCAAATGGCACAAAAGACATGGCAATATTCCAGGTCTGTAGAAGTACAAAAACATTTATTTTTTGGCGGGGGGGGAGATCGTACAGAGAAAAATGGAACAATTTGTTGAGTGCGCAGGGGGGGAAGGGAGGCTGGAATGGCTATCTGGAACACTGGACAGGAGCACTCCTTGCAACAACATGTTGTTGCTCATCTCTCTTTCAGAGAACAGAAACATGGAAGCAGCAGGTATTAAGAAACACACAACTGTTCTAAAAGAAGAAGTTAAAGAAGAAGTGTTACTTGCTAGTGGTGCTAACGTTGCCACAAAAGATTTATTTCTCCTTTTACAGACAGCATCTAACAAGCAGAAGTCTGCTGAGAAGTAGGACAATACGTATTTTCCCACAACCCTAACTACCTTAGCAATGCTCACTGAGGAAACCACTTTGAAAGAGAAATCCCAAAAGAACCTGGAGAGACTTAAAAACCAGTAACAAAAACATGACAAATCGACACAGGAAACAATCACAAGGTTGGGGAGTACACTTGCCTGTACATTCTAAAGTTATCAGCTAACCAGAGAATAACCAGTCTGGCCTGCCCTTGTGCCTTTTCACTGTGAAAGTTTAACAACTGCTGTGATCTGTAGAAACCAGCAGGCAAAGTACGGTGTTTCTGGGCATGAAGGTGAGAATCAGCACTGGCTAATGTCTGCAGATGAAGCTGCTCTTATACACGAAGGACCTGGTTAACAAGTTGTCAATTCCAGCATAGCACTTTCTCTCTCTCTCTAATTGCCCTGGAATAACCGTCATATTAACGGTCACTAAAATGGGTTAGGATCCCCACTACATTCTGCACAGCTGCAGGGATTACACTGGGAAGTCAGAGGAGCAGTGTTTGAAACTCCCATTGCTCTAGGTGAATTTTGCAACAGGGAATTTCATTAATGTGAGCAGTTTCTGAGCTCTGGGCACAGTACTGCCACTGCTGGAAGGAAAGAAGGACCTTTTTCTGCCTTCCCACTTCCATTCACTCTCTTTAGCCAGGAGAAGGGGCCTTCTTAAGAATATAAGGGGGTTGGGCAAGGAAAGAACTAGACCATGTGAAAAATGAACATAAGATTTTAGCTGCAGTTCATTCATTTTCAGGTTTGTATTCTTGTTGTAAAAAAGTGTGCCTAGACACTCCATTGTGGCGTCCAAAACCTAAGTTTAAGGTGCCATTTAGCTCCTAGCTTTCCTATTTCAGTTTCTAACACTGCAGAGAAGAGAGGTACTGTGTGTTGCTCTACCCAGTTTTCTACAGCACCCAGAGTTGGGACCATGAAGTATTCTCCGATTACAAAATTAGAGATTCTTTTCTTTCTCCCAAGTTGTATATCCCATATATAATTGAAACCGGTCAAGCTACCTTTTACGAAACCAGATCATTGGTCAATCCAGCTTATTACTGCACACACCAGGGGTAGCCAATTTGGTGACCTCCAGATGTTATTGGACAACAACTCCCATCATTCCTGACCATTGGTCATGTTGGCTGGGGCAAATGGGAATTGTAGTCCTACATTATCTGGAGGACACTACATTGGCTAACCCTAGTCTATACTGACTAGTGCCTCTCCAGCATTTCAGGCAGGGCTTTCCCCATGCTGGTCCTACCTGCAGATGCCCAGGACTGAATATAGGGTTTTTGCATGCAAAGCTTGTGCTCTACCACTGAACTTCAGCTGTCTTCAGCTGATGGATCAGGGCTGTTAGGAGTGCTGCAATGTTAGCACCATTTTCTTATGTGTTTGTTTAGACCTTTTAAAAAAGGAATTATCAGTAGTACAACAACAGTTTTCAGAGTTGTTCAGCAGAGGCAATTTCATCAGGCACAGGTGTCTCTTATCACTGCAAACCAGAGAAAACCCCCACTTCTGCACAACTCTCAAAACTTGAAAAAGATCTGCTGCATCTGATGAAGTGGCTTCTAGTCCACAGAACAGGGGTGGCCAACATGGGGCCCTTCAGAAGTTGTTGGAACTACAACTCCCATCATGCTGGGCCACTGGCCATGCTGGCTGGGGCTAATGGGAGTGGTAGTCCTTACGACGTCTGGAGAGCATCATATCTGCTACCCTTGCCACAGAAGCTTCTGCCACAATAAATCTGTGGAAGCTTTCTGAACTGCCACAAGACTCTTAGTTTCTACTGCTGTCCCTTTTTAGCTGGCCATCTAGACAGAAAGAAGAGAAAACTGGGCATAAATTTAAACGGATTTCAGGTTGCAGATTAGAATGAACAAGTGCCCTGTGCTGTATATCAGTACCCCTATTTCACACCCAAAATATGCAGCTGGAAGACTGGGGGAAAGCTAATCTTTTTCAAGCACCATCTCACCACTTAAAACTGCAAGAGCTAAAGGGTCCTAACCTAAAGTGCAACCCATTCTTTGTTCCAAGGAACTTGAGTAACAGACTGAAAGGTTTCATAGGAGGGAGAAGCCAAATGGGAACAGCAAAATTAAGTTCCTACCACCCCAAGTAAAACAACCACTATGTTACATCCATCTCCATGCCAGTAATTCATTTGTGATTCATTTCAGCCCGTTATGCAGCATACAAAGAACAAAAAGACACACACTTGAGGGCAAGGCAGGGAGGGGAGAAGAGGAAGACCTGTAGTGTTAAAGAAGCTAGTTCACTCCACCAGCATGGGAGAAATGTAGAGTTGGAAGGGACTCTGAGGATCATCTAGTCCAACCCCCTGCAAGGCAGAAGCACCAATGGGAGCGGGGGTGCTGTGAAAGGACAGCCTGCCATTGCCACTCTCCCTCTTTCTAGGTGTTGCCTTATTTGCTGTTGCCAATGCCCTTCTGGTCCATATCGCCATTCCCCACCCCGTACCCTCCAGCATTTCTCCGATGAAAAGAGAGACGTCCGCTACCAACATTTTCATCAGGATGTCCTCCTATTGCATCCCCTCCGACCTTTCTCCGATTAAAACAGGGAAAAGCCGGACATTCTGGGGTCCAATTAGAAACGGGGACGGCTTCTGTCAACCCGGGACTGTCCCTGGGCAAGAGAGACACTTGGAGGGCCTGCCAACCCCCCGTCCCGAAAGCTTTAGCTGGCAACTATCCCGCCAACCCGAGCAAGGGTCCAGCAACAGGCGTCCCTTCGTGCAGGACACGGGCGCCCTTCAGCACCGCACAGGAGGCTCCTCTCGCCTCCACGACGGGCCGGAGCGTCCCTGCGCGAGTCGCCAGGCTCCAGGCCACTTTCCGTTCCCCTCCAGGTCTTGGCGCACCACCTTTGCTTATAGCCCCAGGGAAGGGATTCCTCAGTTCCTGCGGACTTCAATGGCCGCGGAGCACCAAACGCAAGAGGCGCCCTGTCGACTCTCCCACCCGGCCTCCCTTCAGGCGATGCCCCAGCATCTCTCCTCGCCCCTTGCGCGCTTGGGAAGCGAAGCCACTCACCGGAAAGCCGAAGAACGAAGGAGTTGCAATCCTGGCTTCTTCCCCTCAGCAGCAAAAGGGGGCGCGCGGCGCAGCCAACCCCAAGCCTCGCTTGTCCCTCTCAGGCCACGCGCGCCGTCCAATCAGAGCGCGCGGAGAGGGAGAGAATGCCCACCCGCGTCTCTTCCTCCTCCCAGCCAGCCGAGGCCTGGGCGCCGGTGGTCGGGGGCTGGCAGAGGCAGCGGGCGAGGCTGAGGGAGCGCGGGCTGGAGTCGGTAATGGCGCCGCCGAGCGTCAAGGGCAACCCGCCTCTACGCCTTTATGGGCTTCCTCTTCCTCTGGCGTCCGCGCGGAGGAGCTGGTGCTCCGCCCGTGATGGTGACTCATGCGGGCATGAGCACATTTACGAGGAGGCGAGTCCCTTTGAACTCTCCGGGAGCTCCCCGGGAGACCATCCAGGCTAATATTGCCAGCTCTGGCCAGCAGCGGCTCATCCGGGCATCAGAGAAGGGAAGCTTCCCAGCCAGCCCTGCCTAGAGATGCCAAGGACCGAAGCCGAGACCTTCTGCAGGTAGAGCAGAGATGTTCTGCCACTGAGCTACTTCTCAAGTGTCCAGGAGTGGCTGTAGTATGCGGGATAACCAGTGCTTTTTTTCTTAAAAAAGGAAATGTTTAGGGGTACAGTGGTACCTCTGGTTACATACTTAATTCATTCCGGAGGTCCGTACTTAACCTGAAACTGTTCTTAACCTGAATCACCACTTTAGCTAATGGGACCTCCTGCTGCAGCCGCCCAATTTCTGTTCTCATCCTGAAGCAAAGTTCTTAACCCGAGGTACTATTTCTGGGTTAGCGGAGTCTGTAACCTGAAGCGTATGTAACCTGAGGTACCACTGTACTCTCATTTTGACTCAAGAAAATCACCACTTTATAGTTCAAATCGGGGAAAATAAATACAGCAAACGAGCAAAAGTGCAAAGAACATGCATTACCTCATATTACACAGCTGACAGCTCACGGTATTGGCATGAGGTTGTGTGCACTAACATCTTCGCGATTCCTCTGCTTGCTGTTGGTGTCGGTCGTCAGATGTCGTCCTTTCAAAAACCATGAATTTACACACACTGAAGGCTTAAACAAACTCAACGGAGGGCCTACCAATTTTATAAATATTAAGTTGGCTACAGTGTTTAAATGCAATGAAGCTCTTGTTGGAGTCAGTATTAAATTCACCAGTCAGATTCACAAAATGTTGAGGGGTATGCGTCCCCCGGCATACCCCTGGGGGGGGAGCACTAGGGATAACCCAGACTGAAATTCTCAGGTGCCAGAAAAGGCTATTTATGTATGCAACAACTGCGGCCCTTGTTTCGTTAGCCCCAAAATGGAAAGTGAGCAAGGTCCCAACTAAAGACGGTTGGCAACTTATGTTGACAGAATATGCACAATTTGCAGATTTAACATATAGAATAAGAGAGCAAGAAGAACATGCATTTAAAGAAGATTGGAAAACATTTATTGGATATATGGAAAATAACTGTATACAGCTGGAAATTCTGGCAGCATTAAGACAAATTTAACAGAGTAAATAATTTTTGATGGATGTAAAAGTGGGAAATTGCTTTGAATGGTTATAGTAAAATATGCAGGGATGTATGATATGTAAAATGAACAATGGAAAGAAAAGAAGGGAAGTCATTGGATACAGTGGTACCTCAGGTTACATGTTTCAGGTTACATACGCTTCAGGTTACAGGCTCCGCTAACTCAGAAATAGTGCTTCAGGTTAAGAACTTTGCTTCAGGATGAGAACAGAAACTGTGCTCCGGCGGCGCGGCAGCAGCAGCAGGAGGCCCCATTAGCTAAAGTGGTCTTCAGGTTAAGAACAGTTTCAGGTTAAGTACGGACTTCCGGAACGAATTAAGTACTTAACCCGAGGTACCACTGTATTTTAAAGTTTGTAAAATGCTTATTTGAAATTGTAAAACAAAATTTAATAAAAATGATTATATAAAAAAAGAAGTGGCTGTAGTATGTGATCCATTCAATACCACGGGACTGGGAATTGTAGCTCTGAGAGATCAGCACCCTTAACAGACTACAGTTCCCAGGATTCTTTGGGGGACAATGAGACTGTTAATTGTTACACGTGTGCTCTCAGTGTGTGTTGGAGATGTGACCCTTGTTGGGATTGGGCTTTTACAGCACATAGAATCATAGAATCATCAAGTTGGAAGGGGTTCCAAGGGTCATCTAGTCCAACCCCCTGCAATGCAGGAATCCTGCCCACAGCCATCCCTGGGTGGGCACGAGCCCCCAACTTTCTAGTTAGCAGCCAAATGCACTGGTCCATTGTGCCACAAGGAACTGGGCACACGTTACTGACTTGGCTCTGAGAGCCCCAGGTTGGTGAACAGTTTTGGTTTCCTGTGTGTTAGCAGAAATCCCACCAGAGTTGCAGTGGTTTGAGTGTCAAGACTAGAAGGAGACCCAGGTGTGAATCCACTCAGCCATAAAGCTCAGAGTGACCTTAAACCAGTCATTGAACTCTCAGTCTTGCCTACCTCACAGGGTTGTTGTGAAAGCAAAAGGGAGGGAACACACCAGAAAGAGAAAGTGGGAGAAGAAACAGATGGTGAGGGAGATGCGACCTGGATGCTCTTCTGGTAAGAAAACACAAACATAAAGGTGATGATGACTTGTCCACTTGCTCAACATGACTGAAGTGAAAAGAGAGGTCACAACCACTAAAAGGGTCTGAGATTTGGACCAATGAAAATGAGTTCACTAATATTAAGAAAAGTAGCATGCCAATCCCTGTGTGGGGGAAATGTGGCAAGACACTAGCAAATGAAAGTGTCCGTTGAGGCATTGCAGTGGGCGGGGGGAGCATAGCACTTTTTAACAAAAGCCACTTGATTTCTCCCCCATCCCCAAATAATAGGCAACCAGTTTTTAAGAGCAAGAAAACTTTGCACCATCTATGACAGGAAGAATGGACTGATCCAACTTGTTCACAAAGTTGCTTCAAATGCAACTTTAATAAACCACTTTCTTCACAGAGAAACCCTAGCTTCCAAGTAGGTGGACCCTGTTCTAGAAAAATGTGTGAAAATTAAGAAAATTGTTAATTTAATCAAAAGCAGTACTCTTCATACAAGTTCTCTGCAAAGGAGTGGGTTCTGCACTCCAAACTCTTCTTACGCATAAAAGTGAGGTGATTGTCAGGAGGACAGTTGCTCACAAGGCTGTTCTGGTTTTCTTCAGAAATAAATAATCAGCATGTGCTTCATTTGACAACTCATGGTGGCTTTTACCACTTTTGACTGGTTTTTGAGTGGTTGACTGGTTGATCAAAAAGTAAATAATTGTTTCCGTCAAAGGAGAAGTTATGTAATATGTAGAGCAGTTAACTGGTTCACTGCCCATTTCCCCCCAAAACTGTGTGAGGATGTACAGTGAGTACAATTATTCACTGTGGACACAGAGGCACTGGAATCAAGATATGAGTTACAAGAACAGTTCCTTGAGCTCTCTTGTGACACAACCTTAAAAGGGAAATTTCAGCAAGTAACATTACCAAAGTTTTGGATTTCAGTGACTAAAGAATACATACCCAGAATTGGCAAATGAAACAATCATCCACCCGCTGCTATTTTGTATACCACTTGTCTTGTGATCAGACTTCTCAAGAATCATGATCCAAAAAACAACAGTTTAGCTGCATGGAATGAGATGTGACTTAGCCTTTCTAATATGACTCCTCACTGGAATGAAATCTGGAACAACAAACATGCCCAGATGTCTCACTGAAATTTTGAGCAAGTCTGGGGGAAAAACCCACTGGTTTTCAATAGCTTCTCAGCATTTGGGCAAAGAACAACTGTAAAAAAACCCACTGGTTTTCATCTACATAGTAGCAATACTAAGCTTGCTCTGTAAATTGCCATTTTAGGATTAATCAAGTGCCTTATTAGTGCTATTAAATATAAATAAAATATGAATATGTGGAAGTAGGTGCCATGTTGCAGGTTGGGAGTCAGAGGTGGGTCTTGGGTCTGGACCATTTGAAACCCACTACTCTAAAGCATAGAAGTGAAATTCTTAAGAAGGTTTATTGTTTTGTCTCACAATGGCTCTGAATACCGTAGAACTTTAACAACGAACATATTCTAGCCAAGATGATGTAGTAACACTGGACAAACAGCTGGTTTCTATTTCTGTTGAAAACACAAACATAACTACCAAAGAAAGGTAACTATGTTAGTTTGTGGATATCACAGCACCACCCTGTGGTGCATAGGCACATATGGCATGATGCCTTGTTTGAGCAAAGCCTCAAGTCCTTTTTTCTTTTGTTGTAAATAAAATGACTGTATGCACTCTATACAACATCTTATATAATCCAAAGGACTGTATTCCTTTTACACAGCATCTTTGTGATCCAAAAGGATCACTTTCTTGCTAAAACATGCTGTTTGGTGGATTTTGGTTGTACTTGTTTTGTACTCTGAATTTTCATGAACTTGAGCCCCAAGAGCTGTGCAGGAGTCCTGGAGCCTTGGACTCTCCTCACTGCTTTGGCTGTTGCCAAACAGAGGAGCAAACCCTAGGCTGGCTGGACCCTTCCTCCTGGCTTTCTTTGTCTCCCCTCCTGCATTCCCTGCCTTGCTGCTAAGGATGGGCAAAGGGGAGCAGCTTTGGGGCATCTTCCATGTTGCAAGGAACGAATGGTTCCAGAAAACTGGGGTGGGTGGGTGGAGAGAGGCGGATTCAACATATTTCCTTTTTGCAGAAAGGCAGCAAAACAGACCACTTCTTTTTTTCTTTTTAGTGCCTGAGGCATACTATGTAGGTGGTGAACTGTGTCTGGTTTTCTTTGTCCTTTACAAATTTATGCAGGCCTGTTTTAACACACACATGCAATCTGATATGGTAAAATGGATGGGTGGATCACATGTATTAAAAACAAAAAGAGGACACCCCTGAATAAAATAAACATGTACAGAGAACCAAAATTACGTAACAGTGCAATGTTGGGTAATCCTTATTTCACATCTGTGCACACCCGAGGGTGGGGGTGATGTAGGCCTTGGCTAATCTGCTTCCTCCTTTTTTGCCTGGACTGGCAGATAAGTTCTACTGACACCGCTTTTCTTCCAAATTCAGACCCCAGCAGGCAAACTAAAAGTGCACCACTAGGCTGGTGGCATCAGGCTAGCCGCCTCCCTTCACTCAGCATCTAAGACTGCCCGACAGGCACTCCTCACTCCCTGCCATCATTTGCATGGATATGGCTACCCTGAGCAAGCAAACTAGCACACAGCTAGTCTCAGTGGCATTTCAAATTGATGTCCACTTCAAACTGCATGTGTGCAAGCAAGCACCACTTTTGAAACACATGCTTCCCCTGGCCAGGTGCATCTGTGTGGAAGACATACACATGCAAAACAACAACAATAACAACCACCACCACCCAAAAGGCATATATACATATAGCGAGAAGGGAAAACCATTCATGCAGTACCATCCTATCTATGTATTAACTGAGAAAGAAGCCCCGTGTGACTTACTAATAGGGGTAGAAAAGAAATTGGATACAGTTTGGATATAAAGGCAAAGTTACCAATAATCTGCACTTTCCAAAACATCACGTGAATTGAAACAGCCATTCTTCACAATTCACACTTCCCTGAATTTTCCAGTGCAGTTCTCCATCCATCTCTTAAGTTTCACTTTCCACTTAAGTATCCTGTTGTATACTACGGGAGGCAACTATTTAAAAACAGTTGAACTGAACAGAAGCATACCCCTTCTGTACTCAAGTGTGGCTCAGGCTGCAAATCTAGAGTATATGCACACATTGCAGGGCTCACTTGTTTTTCAGCATGTATAGGATTCAGCTTTTACTCCCTGGTAGTATGGTGCTGTGGGTTAAACTACAAAGCCTAGGGGTTGCCAATCAGAAGGTCGGCGGTTCGAATCCCTATGATGGTGTGAGCTCCCGTTGCTCGGTTCCAGCTCCTGCCAACCTAGCAGTTTTAAAGCATGTCAAAGTGCAAGTAGATAAATAGGTACTGCTCTGGCGGGAAGGTAAACGGCGTTTCCGTGCACTGCTCTGGTTTGCCAGAAGCGGCTTAGTCATGCTGGCCACATGACCCGGAAGCTGTACGCCGGATCCCTCAGCCAGTAAAGCCGCAACCCCAGAGTCGTCCGTGACTGGTCAGGGGTCCCTTTACCTAGTATGTTAAAAATTGCACCTTTCTCCTCTCTTGTACAGCAACTCAGGGTCTGTAGTGACCAAGTGAAAGGGAGGACAGGGCTCTAGCACCTATAACAAACAGACTGCGTAGAAGAGGGGAATTTCAGCAGGATTAGCTTGTCAGGCAAAAGAATCTGATCCATCAAGTCAATTCTAAGGCTGCTTAATTTTTTGGTGATTTGTCATACAGCCATCGCTACAGTTTCCACTTTAAAATACACATGGGTACAGCATATAGCCAAACATTAATCACTGATGTAGTCTAGTCTAAACAGTGTCATGGGATCAGAGGAACAGGAAACAGATCCCCCCCTTTTTTTAGTTTCTGTTTCCAGAATCTTGAGCTCATAAGTTTCACTTCCATTTTCCTTTTGCAAACGGAGAACAGATTCTTGTAAGTACTGTGAAGGACTATAAAAAGGAAAGAGCACTCCCTCCCATACCCAGTTTTATGGGAAGAGGAAGGTCAAGTTTCATTACACCTTATAAGCAATCTGAGATTATGGGGTAAGTAACAAATAATAGGTTACTGTGTACAGTGCTTGCTTCTTGATTATACTATTCATATGAATGCTATAGATAAAGAGACACTTTCTTTTTTTCCCCTTTGCTAGATAAAGAAATATAGATAACGAAATATGGAGCTTAAAAATTACTTGAGGGAGGGCATTTGAGACTGGTTGCTATCACAAAAAAGATCCACTGTGGCATTGTCACCAATTCATTGGTAGTGGAATGGCTAGTAGGATCTCCTCAGAAAAACTTAAAAGATTGGCTTACCACGTAACCTACTTGGTTTTGTAGAAAGTTGCCCATGTAGGAATACTTCTCTGCCTGACTCACCAATTTCAGTGGTACCTTGGGTTACATACGCTTCAGGTTACATACACTTCAGATTACGGATTCTGCTAACCCAGAAATATTACCTCAGGTTAAGAACTTTGATTCAGGATAAGAACAGAAATCGTGCTTTGCAAGCGCGGCGGCAGCGGGAGGCCCTATTAGCTAAAGTGGTACTTCAGGTTAAGAACAGTTTCAGGTTAAGAACAGACCTCCGGAACAAATTAAGTACTTAGCCCGAAGTACCACTGTAGCTGCATTTTTTTATTCAGAAAGCCTCTTTCTCAATAAACAGCAGAGAAATGCAGTGAACTGGTGATTCAGGATGAGATCTATTCCTTTTTTTTTTTAATAAGATATTTATTAAGATTTTACAAAAAGCAAAAGTTAACAAGATAAGAAAAAAAAGACAAAAAAGAAAAGAAACAATACAAAAAATACAAAAATACATAGGAAAAAAAGGAAATACAAAATAGAAATAAATAGAAAAAGTTAAAAAACAAATCCATTTTTTCCATATCTTTAGCCTCATTTACTTGTTTCCTTGACCTCCTCACACCTCCCTTTTTTGTATTCCCGTTCACATAGTCAGTTCAGCAAATCCTTACCCTCTTTCATTTATCTTAACTCTATATCTTAACATATTGTAACTGTATATTTTCATCCATTATCAGTCCATTTTTACATATTCTTATTAACCTTGTTGCTAATGCCACTTAATTTCAATCCAACATCATTTTAACATTCATTAATTTTACAATACTTCTGCAGATAGTCTTTAAATTTCTTCCAATCTTCTTCCACCGACTCTTCTCCCTGGTCTCGGATTCTGCCAGTCATTTCCACCAGTTCCATATAGTCCATCACCTTCATCTGCCACTCTTCCAGGGTGGGTAAATCTTGTGTCTTCCAATACTTTGCAATAAGTATTCTTGCTGCTATTGTAGCATACATAAAGAAAGTTCTGTCCCTCTTTGGCACCAATTGGCCGACTATGCCCAGGAGAAAGGCCTCTGGTTTCTTCAAGAAGGTATATTTAAATACCTTTTTCATTTCATTATAGATCATCTCCCAGAAAGCCTTAATCTTTGGGCACGTCCACCAAAGGTGAAAGAATGTACCTTCATTTTCTTTACCTTTCCAACATTTATTATCGGGCAAATGATAGATTTTTGCAAGCTTGACTGGTGTCATGTACCACCTGTATATCATTTTCATAATATTCTCTCTTAAGGCATTACATGCCGTAAATTTCATACCTATGGTCCACAACTGTTCCCAGTCAGCAAACATAATGTTATGTCCAACATCTTGTGCCCATTTAATCATAGCAGATTTAACCGTTTCATCCTGAGTGTTCCATTTTAACAGCAAGTTATACATTCTTGAAAGTATCTTTGTTTTGGGATCTAGCAGTTCTGTTTCCAATTTTGATTTTTCCACCTGGAAGCCAATTTTTTTGTCCAAATTATAAGCCTCTCTTATTTGGTAATAGTGAAGCCAGTCTCGCACTTTGTCTTTTAATTTCTCAAAACTCTGCAATTTCAATTTGTCTCCTTCTTGCTCCAAAATTTCCCAATATTTCGGCCACTTGGCCTCCATTTTGAGCTTTTTCTGAGCCTTTGCTTCCATCGGTGACAACCACCTTGGGGTTTTATTTTCAAGTAAGTCTTTATATCTTATCCAGACATTAAACAATGCTTTCCTAACAATATGGTTTTTAAATGCTTTATGTGCTTTAACCTTGTCGCAGGATGAGATCTATTCCTGCCTGGTTAGCTCGCTGTATTTTCTCTCTGTCCTTTGGTATAGATATTTTTTGCTCTCTTGGCATGCATCAATGACACCAAGCTGAGGAAGTGGGATCTAGGTGCATGAGTGTACACAAAAGGCAAGCAGAGAGCGTGTGAATTTGAGCGTGTGTTATTTAGCCTCACACACTTTGGACCCTAGTTGTCATGGGTCCAAGGCCTCTTGACCAGTGGTGGAGCTGGGGGCTTTGGTACCCGGAGCGGCGGGGCCGGACTATATTGGGGGGGGGGGGGAATGAACGAATTCCTATGCATAGTATGCACACCAGGCAGGCCCCACAAATAACCCACAGATGCATTTTAAAAGGATACATTCGATGCAAGAGCACCAGGCAGGCCAGACAGTATTGTAGATGATAAAAATTAAAATTAAAGAATTTTATTACCTGCACTGATGATAGTCATTATTTGGATGGGGGGTCCTTGCCTGGGTTTGGTGCTGTGTTGCAGCCTGCTGGGCTCCTGCTGCCGGCACCTCTTCCGTGCTTCGGGGGTGGGATGGGGGCCCTCCCGCCGGCAGCGGAGTCCAGATCGCTGCCGCACCAGTGGTTGGGCGAGCTCCGGACTGCAGGAAGGTTTCCAGAGGCCTTCCCGCAGTCCAGAACCTTCCCACCGGCAGCGGAGGCCAGACCGCCACCATGCAGCCAGCAGGGAGAGCTCCTGCCTGTTCTCCCCACCCTCTCCCTTCCTCCTCAGGGTTGGGGAGAAGCCAGGAGGAGGGAGGGAGGAGGAAGAAAGCGCCACTGAGGTGTGAGGGAAGGAGAGGGGAAATGGTGCCCGAAAAAAATTCCCCAAAAAATGGTGCAGCCCGAACAATCATGCCGATCCAAGCAGCAATTCCAGGACCGTCCACGGGCCGGATCCAGAGGGCAATTGGGCCTGATCCAGCTCACAGGCCTTAGTTTGCCGACCCCTGATCTAGCAGGTTATCATTTCTGACAGTGTTGTGCTGGTTTTAGATCAGGCATGGACAGGGCAAGTTAGGAGAGGTATTGGTCATGGACTAATACAAATAATGATAAGCTTTCATCAGCCTTTCTTTGCAACTTAGTAATGTGTCTGTCTCTTTTTATTCGCATTGTGTAGTGACATTTCCAAGGATCCTTTGTATGAAATACTCCAGCAGATGGACTGCCATTTTACGTGGACATTGCTGGAGGAAGACATTGATCTTGACGAATTAGAGGGAAGAATTGCTGACCAGATTAAGTTTTTAGTGGGCAGAGTTCAACATTATAACCTGCTCGCCTATGTGAAGTACTTGAATAGCAAGAAAGAAGAGGCTTTGGAAATTTTACAAAAAGCCGAAGAGAATGTAAAAATAGAGGACCCAGAAGAAGTCGAAAAGGCAAGCCTTGTTACATGGGGCAACTATGCTTGGGTGTACTACCACATGGACAAACTTACAGAAGCACAGACCTACATAAACAAGGTGGAAACTACCTGCAAGGAAAATGGAAGTGCCTCTCCTTATAGGATGGAACGCCCACAGGTGTCCTGTGAAAGGGGATGGGCACAGCTAACGTTTGGCCAGAGTTATACTGCCAAAGAGAGCTTTGCAAAGGCCCTGGAAAAAGAACCTGAAAATGCAGAATTCAATTCTGGCTATGCAACCTCAGTCTATCACCTGGAGAAAGAGTATGAAAAAAGATCTGCTGCAGTAGGTTCATCTCTGGAGCTCTTGAAGAAGGCAGCAAAACTGAATCCGGATGATGCCTTTGTCTTGTCATTCCTTGCATTGAAGCTGCAGGAAACTAGGAAAGTGGAAGAAGGAGAAGAGCTCATTGAAGAAGCGCTAGCCAAACACCCTGGCCTTCCTTATGTGCTGAGGTACGCTGCCATCTTTTACAGGAAAAAGGGTGATGTGGAAAGAGCCCTGGAGCTTTTGAAGGAGGCATTGATCTTGACACCAAACTCAGGCATCCTGCATCACCAGATGGGGCTTTGCTACAGAGCACAGTATTTTAAAATCAATGGATCAAAAGACCCATATCAAGACAGAGGACAGGTGGCAGAACTGATCAGACTGTGCATCTTTCATTTCAAAGTGGCAGTGGAATTGAAAACCAAATTTTTTCATGCTTATCTGGACCTTGCAAATATGTATGCAGAAGGGAAAGAACTCCAGAAAGCAGAGGAGACATTTCAGAAAGCATATGCAGTAAGGAAACTTACTTGTTCAGAGGAACAGGAGCTCCACTTCAATTATGGGCACTTTCTGGAAAATCACAAAAATTCAAAATCTGAGGCTGTTGAGCACTATCTGGCTGGGCTGAGGATTGAAAATGAATCATTTGAGAGAAATAAATGCAAATGGAATTTGAAGATGCTAATAGAAAAGAGAATTAAGGAAGGTTCTGCAGATACTAAGAGTTTGGGAATCTGTG
Organism: Podarcis raffonei; assembly: GCF_027172205.1. Classification (NCBI taxonomy): domain Eukaryota; kingdom Metazoa; phylum Chordata; class Lepidosauria; order Squamata; family Lacertidae; genus Podarcis; species Podarcis raffonei. The sequence continues at coordinate 37,541,097 of NC_070606.1, forward strand.
CATTCATTCACCAGCTCGATGGAGAAAAGCAGCAAGCAATTGAGTGTTATGAACAAGCTCTGGAAATGGATCCTGAGAATGAAGAATATAGCAGTGTCCTCTTGGAGTTGAGGCTTTCTGTACAAAGGTAAACATTTCTACATGTGGTTCTTTGAGGTGCTTTATTAATAATTGTGTGAGAGAGAGAGGGAGAGGACATTCACCATCTCCTTGTTCCACAGTATTCCATTCTTATTCCATTACAGTCCAGGAATTGAGTTGATGCTGGTCTGGTTAAGGCTAAGCATTTTACTGCTTTGGATGTTACTTCTCTGGCCACTATATTTTATAGCCTCCCTTAACAAATTATTACTGCAGCCACTCCCTTAATAGATTGTGGCAATTATGCAAGAGTCCCTAATTGCATGTAAATGCAGACTGTAGAAGTGCATGCTTCCTCGTGTGAAAAAGCCCTTGCCTGAGGAAAGCTAGCATTTCATAGGAAAAGGTTCTAGCCTCCCCCCCCCATTTGCTAGTTTTTCAATGGGCAGGGACAGTCTAAGCTTGTTCTCCCATATGCACTTTGTAGTGAGTTGTCCACAGACACTCGGCTTGCAGGAGGCCATGAGCACATGCTGGTTCTGTTCCAATTTCTCCCAAGCAGTACACTCACTCTACCCCATAAATTCTTGCACTGAGGGGGAAGGTCTGCAGGGCCGTTAAACAGTGGTAGAAGGCATACTTTTCATGCACAACATCCCAGGCTCAATCCCTGATGGAGCTGGGCAAGATTCCTGCTTGAAACCCTGGGAGCCACAGCCAATCAGTGCTGATGCTAATGGTTTATTGACACCAATGCATAGTGCATTTCCCAGGCAGAAAAACTGGCAATTCATCTCTGGATTGGATTTCATTCTAAGATGGGAAATAATTTGCGAGTTTTTAAAATTGACCTCTCAGTTAAGGTGGGCTTTTACTGGCAACCCTAGTTAGGATGGTTGACTAGATGGAGGCTGGTTCAAATCTAGCAAAACCTTTTTAGGTTCTTAAAACAAAAAGCACTTGTTTGATGTTTGCAGATGCCAGCATACAGTAAACCTTTCTGACAAGATTTAGTTACCGGTACTTTTTAGCTCAGACATGGATGACACATGCCTCACAGGGCTTACATGTGAAATATTGTTTTATTTCATTTCACTTTTTAATTTGTATTAAAAATTAAATATATAATTTTATGTATTTGTATATTACTATACAAAAGGCAGTTTACAACAAAATTCACAACAAAGAACACACACCTTACAATAATCTGATCCAATACAAAAAGTCATAATAAAACATAACTTTAAAATGGAATGACTTATAGCAAATAATATCATGTGAATACATATCAAAAGAATCCAGTCCAGACCCACCAAGATAGCGCAGCAACTAGTAAGTGCGAGCTGTAAACATGGAAGGAAAACCAAGAGGTTAAAAAACGCACAAATGAAGTCAGTTGTCAAACACCTTTCTAAAAAAAAGGATAATATGCAGGAATGTGCCTTTCTTTGCAAAATTTTAAAGGGCCTCTCTCTCCCCCCCCCCCATTTTGCAGTGAAAAACCTTTATACGAGATCCTTCAGCAGCTTGAATGCCATTTTACTTGGGCAGTGTTGATGGAGAACATGGATCGCGATGAATTAGAGGGAAGAATTGCTACAAAGACTGAGCATTTACTATCCAACATCGGAATTTATAACCTGCTGGCCTATGTAAAATTCTTGAATGGCAAGAAAGAAGAGGCTCTGGAAAATTTACAGAGGGCTGAAGAGGCTGTTAAAATAGAGTACCCGGAAGAAGTCGAAAAGGCAAGCCTTGTTACATGGGGCAACTATGCTTGGGTGTACTACCACATGGGCAAACTTGCAGAAGCGCAAACCTACATAAACAAGGTAGAAACTACCTGCAAGGAAAATGGAAGCGCCTCTCCTTATAGGATGGAACTCCCACAGACGTACTATGAAAAGGGGTGGGCACAGCTAATGTTTGGCCAGAATTATACTGCAGAAGCCAAAGAGAGCTTTGCAAAGGCCCTGGAAAAAGAACCTGAAAACCCAGAATTCAATTCCAGCTATGCAATCACAGTATACCGCCTGGAGGATTTTTATGGGAAAAAATCTGCAGCAGAAGGCTCATCTCTGGAACCCTTGAAGAAGGCAGCAAAACTGAATCCAGATAATGCAGTAGTCTTGCCTCTCCTTGCGTTAAAGCTGCAGCAAACTAACAACACTGAAGAAGGGGGAAAGTATATCAAGGAGGCCCTCGAAAAGCACCCAAGCTCTCCTTACGTGCTGAGGCATGCAGCCATTTTTTTTAGGAAAAATGGTGACGTGGAAAGAGCCCTGGAGCTTTTGAAGAAGGCATGGAGCTTGACACCAAACAAAGCCTTCCTGAATCACCAGATGGGGCTTTGCTATAGAGCAAAGTATTTTAACATTAAAGGATCAAGAGACAGAGAACAGATGGCAGAATTGATCAGGCTCTGCATTTTTCATTTCGAAGAGGTGGTGGACGGCAAAACCAAATTCTTCAGTGCTCACCTGGATCTTGCAAACATGTATGCACAAGGGAAAGAACTCCAGAAAGCAGAAGAGACTTTTCAGAAAGTGTTTACAATGAGGAAACTTACTTGTTCAGAGGAACAGCAGCTCCACTTCAATTATGGGCGATTTCAGGAATACCACAAAAAATCAGAATCTAAGGCTGTTGAACACTATCTGGCCGGGCTGAGAATTGAAAGCGAATCATTTCCGGGACATCAATGCAAGCGTTATTTGAAGAAGTTAATAGAAAAGAAAATTAATAGAGGTACCACAGATGCTAAGAATTGGGGCATCCGTGGCTTCATTCACCAACTTGATGAAGAAAAGCATCAAGCAATTGAGTGTTATGAAAGAGCCCTGGAAATGGATCCTGATAATGAAGAATATATTAGTGCTCTTTTGGAGTTGAAGTTTTCTGTACAAAGCTAAACATTTCAATATGTGGTACTTGGTTCTTCCTTCAAGCTATTATATATATATTCTGTTTTACTATTCTAAATACCTATTTAAATATCCTTAAAATATCAGTGACTTCCCTTCTTCTCTTTCCAGGGTTCATTTTGCATATCTTAAATCCCTGAATATTTTACATTAACTAAACTATTCAGTATTCCATTATTACATCCATCAAAACTTATTTACACTGTGTTAGAAACTTTTAGGGTTGTGAGATATTAATATATAATGCTTTTAAAACATGTAACATAACTCCTTTTGTTTTGGGGAGTGAAGTATGGTAAGCTGTCTTTTTAGCTCTGTTGAATTGAAAAGTTACCATAAATTGTGAGCTTTGCAGAGCAGAATGCATCAACTTCAGTAAGAAATAGTTCAGGTATGCAGGGTAACCAGAGCATAATAGTTACATCTGTGTGTTGGTTTGTATGTGACTGGATTTTGCTGGCTAAGAAACAGGTTTGACCTAGCACAGTGATGGTGAACCTTTTAGAGCCTGAGTGCCCAAACTGCAACCCAAAACCCACTTATTTGTTGCAATGTGCCAACACTGCAATTTAACCTGTATATCTCATTTTTTATGTGTGTTTCACATTTCTTTGTTATGACTGCTGTTGTAATAAATAATCCTTCATAAAAGTTATTGCATTATATTCTTCATTAAATTATCTTTCCATTGAGATATAATTTTATGGTATAACTCAATGCTTTTTTTCCTAAAAAGAAATGTTTAGGGGTACTCTCATTTTGACTCAAGAAAATCACCACAGGGGGTGGGGGAATAAATACAGTTCGAATCAGGGAAAATAAATACAGTTCAAATTGAGAAAAATAAATACAGTTGTACCTCAGTTTTCGAACTGCTTAGTTCTTGAACTACTTGGAACCTGAACACTTCAAACCCGGAAATGAGTGTTCCAGTTTTGGAACTTTTTTCAGAAGCTGAACATGCTCTGTTCTGAATATAACTTCCATTTTGAGTGCCACACTTCTGTTTTCCTAGTGAGGGAAGGCGGGCTGGGCGGTAAGCGAGCAGGTAAGGGATGTCACTGCCACCCGTCCCCCCAGCCTGCTCCTGCTTGCTCCTCTAGGCAGCATTGCTGCTCGCACAGGAACTAGTTGGATCGGGGCTGCTCAGCTGGGGAGGTGCAGGCTCCATCACACTTTCTGTTGAGGGGTTCGCAGCTGTACTCCCCTCAAGGGAGAAGTTTAAAGGAGCCCCCACCTCCGCATCAGAGCCCCTGCACCACCTGAAGGCAGCCAGGCTGAATAGTTGCTGGGGTTGTGGAAGGTAGAGGCAGCCCGGAAGCTGGATCTGAGAGCCCCTGCACCACAAGAAGGTAGCCAGGCACTCAACAACTGAGCTGCCCCATCCTGCTCCTACTTGCATTCAAAAAGGAGTGGAGGCGGGGATCTCTCAGCGCAAAGCTTCCACTCCACTTCTGAGAGATTCCCACCTCCACTCCTGCTAGCACGTGAGCCCTCCTCTCCTCCTCCCCCCCCACCCACAGCACGGAAGCTACAGCCCTGCTGGCGCAATGGCGCATGTGCCCACAGAGAGGGCACATAGGTTCACCACCACTATGCGTGCCATAGGTTCACCACCACTGACCTAGCAGATGAGTAATCTGGCAATCTGGATTTTTGCGACAACGAGAGGCATGAAATTGGATTTGTGGTTGTGGCAGTCATGTACACAAAAGATCTGAACCACCACCATTCTGACACTGAGGTCCACCTTCGAAAGCCTCCTGGTGGTTCCCTCATGGAGAGAAGTGAAGTTACAGGGAATCAGGCAGAGGGCCTTCTTGGTAGTGGCGCCCACCCTGTGGATCACCCTTCCATCAGATGTCAAGAACTCTACAACTTTCAGAAGACATCTGAATGTTTTGTTATGTTTTTATATCTGTTGGAAGGCACGCAGGGTGGCTGGGGCAACCCAGCCAGATGAGTGGAACACAAATAATAAAATTATTACTATTATTATCCTGGCGGAGCCGAGGAAGAATAACACACCTACATGCCAGCTTTAACGTTCTCCAGCCTGGCACTGACTAGCAGCATTTTCAATCCAGCAGCGGGGCTGTTGCCAAGAAGGCTGAGGGCCTATTTGGTAGTGGTGGCTGCCCTGTGGAATGCCCTCCCATCAGATGTCAATGAAATAAACAACTATCTGACATTTAGAAGACATATGAAGGCAGCCCTGTTTAAGGAAGTTTTTAAGGACTGGTGTTTTATTGTATTTTTAATATTTTGTTGGAAGCAGCCCAGAGTGGCTGGGGAAACCCAGCCAGATGAGCGGGGTATAAATAATAAATTGTTGTTATTATTGTTGTTATTGTTATCCAGGCTATTTGAATTGGAGGACAGAATGGGGGGGGACCAGCAACCTACTGGGGTGGTCCCGGGGGGTTACCATGCGGCATGGTCCGAGTCCAGTCCGAGGTCGAGGGTATGGTATGGAGGCTGTCCTTCAAGGCTGAAGAGGGGTCCAAGGCAAGAAGTCGGGTGAGGTCAGGAACTCTGGCAGAAGAGCAGGACAGGTTGCCAACAGGAACAGGCTACCAACAATGTTGCTCCCACAACCTGGGACTGGGCTGGCTGGCTTTTATCTGCCCCGAGGCATAGGATGGCCCCGGTCCACAGGTGACTCGCCTCTCCTGGCCTGGAGGCGAGCACTCCTCCTGCGGGAACCTCCACCTCTCTGCCCTGAGCCTCTGTAGCTCAGGAGAGGCTGGAGGGTTACCAGACCCAGAGGCAACCTCAACTTCCCCTGATGGGGCTGAGAGTGGAGCACCTGCAGGCAATGGGTCCTCGATCACCTCCGGAGCCAGAGCAGACTCAGCTGGTGTCTGCTCCTGAGGATCCAGCACAGGTGAGGACCCTTCAGGCTCATGCCCCAGCCCTGGCTCAGCTGGTCCTGGAGGTGGGGACTCCTGTGCAGGCTGGGATTCCTCAGGTTCAGCCTCTGAATCTGATTCCAAGGCCATCACAGGTGGCCTCCTTCAGGATAATGGAACTGCTGTATTATCACTGTGCTGCCACATTCACCCACCCCCAGAATTCTCCATTCAATACTGTTATCTTATATGGGACTGTGAATCAGAGTTTCAGAATATTTGCTCTGATTGCTGAAAAAGCAAACATAATTAGGGCACCGAGTTCAGTGACAAATATCCTTTTCTGTATACTCTGGGTGTGGCCAAGGACACAGTTGATTATGTTGCTGAAAGTAAATACTCCCATATAAATATTACTAATAATATTACTAATTTAATACTAATACTAATTTTAATTTTAATTTTGTTCCATCTTAGTATTGTTTATAATTCATGAAGCTTACTGCAAATGATGTCTTGGGCTTCTACTTTGGGCTTTTGAAACAACAATGTGTGACACTGTTCTTTAGTGCTAGGAGGCAGTTACACAGCCCCCACGGCTTTTGGGTTTGTGGGGTCCATTCTGCTTCCAGTGCATTTAAAATTTGTATGAAAGCATTGGGAACCATCATCAGGGGGTCTGGAGCATATTATCTTCCAAATGCCAACAAACCATGGCAATAGCTCCATATACTGTTGGAATCAAGAGAGGCTGTGAAGGTGTCTGGAAGCAGTGAAGGACTGGATGGGGCCAAGAAACTCAGCCAGAGCCTGAAAAGACACGAGTGCTGTGGGTGGTGGTTGCCGTGTCTGGGAATTGGGTGTATTACTGTTCTGGGAGGGGTTGCGCTTCTCCTGAAAGAACAGATACATAGTCTGGGAGTACTCCTTGTCAGTGGACTTGGATCTTGTGCCAGGCCCTTGTCTAAATTTTGTTTCTAAATTTAAAACTTTGGTTCAGTAAAGGAGTTTTGACATCTGGGTGAGTTCTCTCTCCCTCAGCTAATTGTTAAGAAGCCCCGAGATTTCCTGCCAATGTCTCGAGGGCCTATGTGGCTAGTTTCTTATTTGGAATAATGTTTTTTAGCTGTGTTGTCATGGGGGTCATCACCAGACTTGGGCTTCTGGAAAGTTACATACAGGAGGAGAGAGGGGCATGGTGCTAAGCAAGGGGGCATTGAGACATTTACTTCACAGTATTCTTTTACCCCTGTTCTGCCCCTACCCTGAATTTTGTTTCCCAGCTGACACCTTGAGCAACAGCCTAAAAGCATGGGTCCAAGAGATTTTCTGCTTGTACTGTGTTTCCTAGGCACAAGTCAGAGCAGTTTTCCGTTAGTCCTGTTGTTTCCCTGGGAAAACCCACTCTTTAGCACTGTCCGTCCACAGAAAACCCAATTGACTGCTCCAATTCGGCAATAAACAGTAGATTTTTCTGAGTGAAAGTGTCAGAGCAAGAGAAAGTGTGGGCAAGCCCTTAGCTAGGCTTTGTTATATTTGTGTGTGTTCCTAAATGTTCTGCGTCATCAGTATTAGCCGATACTATTCTTAATCCTTTTATTCCTATTGGGTTACAGGTTCATGCTATGCTATTTTAGTCTTATCCATAAAATATGTATACTTCACTTTTGTATGGTTATTTGGGTAAAGCCTTAAGCCTAAAATAGTACCTCAGACCCTTTGCATCACATTTGGATACCGTATATTTGCCTGAAGCTTCAGGATGCAGGGGGTGATCCCTTTAGCTTTTGCTTCTTGGAATCTTTGGGATGTCCAGCATACAACTCAGGGATCTCCTGGGATCAAGCTGGACTTTAACAAGAGTGGTGGCAGCTTCCTACCTCAGAGGAGTGGTTTACCCTGAGCTCTGGGGGGACCTCTGCCTTCAACACAGACAAGTGCTGACCTGGGTTCCTGGGTCAGGTCTGAACTGCATTGGAGGGGGGCTATAAAGTAGATGAACCATCAAGGACATTGGTGGCAGGGTTTGGGATTAAAAATAGCTCTTGAAGCTGCACCATAAGGTAATAAAGTACAGTCGTGCCTTGGAAGTCGAACAGAATCCATTCTCGAAGTCCATTCGACTTCCAAAACAGTTCAGAAACCAAGGTGCAGCTTCTGATTGGCTGCAGGAAGCTTCTGCAGCCAATCGGAAGCTGTGGAAGTTGTGATGGACGTTTGGACTCCAAAGAACATTCACAAACTGAAACAATCACTTCCGGGTTTGCGGCATTCGACTCACAAAACGTTCAACTCGCAAGTCATTCAAGATCCAAGGTACAACTGTACACATTTTTCAGGTGTTAATGCACAGATTAGGCTGACTCAATGGCTATAGATGTTCCTTGCTCTAGTGAACCCTGTCCCTAGTCTGGACTACCATTATGTGCTATATGTGGGGCTGCACTTGAAGAAGGTACAGAATCTGCAGCTAGTGCAGAAAGTTGCTGTCAGGCTGGTAAGTGAGTCAGCCTGATGGGACCATGGACTCACCTATATTAGTAAAGAAACGATTTGAATGTGCTATAAACATGCAACACCAGATGGTGCCAGAGAGGACATTTTAATACCCATTTTTACATAGGGTTTTTTATTATTATTTTGATATAACAATCTAATTTCTGACTTATTTAAAATGTTTTCTTTTCCTGTGTATTGATCCGCCCCATGTGTCATTAGTTGGCAGTGAGCTACCAGCCCCAATTCAAGGTACTAGTACTAACATATAAAGCCTGAATGGTTAGGGACATGAGTACCTAAAGAGCATCTCCCCCAATATCAACCATTTTGGACCCTACAATTGGCATGTGAGGCCTGGGTGGTGCTACCAATGGATGCTGCATGTTTGCCATTGGCCTGTTACAGGGAATCTTCAGTGCCGGTTTCCCATCTGTGAAATGCAATCTCTGGTGAGATGCCACTCTCTGACACACACATTTGATGGCTGGAAGTTGCCGTTCCTGGCAACCCTGAAATTCCTGGTTGGGAAAATGTTTCAACCATTTTCAAAATGTTCTAAAGAGCTTTTGGCTGGGTGCTTTTAAAGATGTGTTCTTATTGTTGATTGGTTTGCTGCTGTGGAAGGTTGGGAGAGAAGATGAGGAGTTGGTGGACAATATGGGGGGGGCCTGCTTCAAAAACATTTTAATTTTTTCTTTTCTTTTTAAAGAAGTAAATGAGGATGTAATAAACAGGGTTGGAAAATCAGTTCTGCAGTGTAATCCTTACACAGAAACATGTCCCTCTGTACTCAGTGTATTTTAGGCTGCAAATCTGCAATATATATACACGTGGGTGGCTCTGTGTAGGACTTGCCGATCAGAGGGTCGGCAGTTCGAATCCCCGCAACGGGGTGAGCTCCCGTTGCTCAATCCCTGCTCCTGCCAACCTAGCAGTTCAAAAGCACGTCAAAGTGCAAGCAGATAAATAGGTACCGCTCCAGTGGGAAGGTAAACGGTGTTTCCGTGCGCTGCTGTGGTTTGCCAGAAGCGGCTTAGTCGTGCTGGCCACATGACCCAGAAACTGTATGCCGGCTCCCTCGGCCAATAAAGCGAGATGAGCGCCGCAACCCCAGAGTCGGCCACGACTGGACCTAATGGTCAGGGATCCCTTTACCTTTACCTACTGTGGGACTCACTTATTTTTCAGCACAAATAGGATTCAGCTGTTGCTCCCTAGTTGTTGTACAGCAACTCCAGGGCCAAGTGAAAGAGTGGACAGGGCTCTAGCACCTTTAACAAACTCTGCAGAAGAGGGAATTTCAGCAGGTTAAGCTTGTCAGGAAATATAAGGCAGGTCATCAGTCTGATCCATCAAGTCAATTCTAATGCTGCTTTCTTTTCTTTTCTTTTCTTTGGTGATTTGGCAGATTTCTTAATACAGTAAATATGTCACACAGCCATCAGTGCAGCTTCTACTTTCAAACACACAGAACCCCACCCCACCACTCATGGGCACGATATTCAGACAAAAAAAAATGTCACTGATGTAGTCTAGTGTAAACAGTGTTATGGGATCAGAGGAAAAGGAAACCGATCCCATTCTATCATACCCTCTCCTTTGTTTTTCTAAGTTTCTGTTTCCTAGCTCTTGAGCAGCTAAGTTTCACTTTCCACTTTCGTTTTTGCAAGCAGAGAGCAAACATTTGTCAGTGCTGCAGAGGGCTATAAAAAGGAAACATCAGTAACAACAGTAAGATTTGCCCATCTTTACCGAAAGGCTACCTCCAGTCCCTTCCAGGGCCAAAGGGAGAGAGAAAAAGACCGAGTATATTTTATAATTGATAACAGATCTGGAAAGCATGGGGTGAGTAACAAATGACTGAGTTTCTCGATTTTCTAGGCTACTAGCTCTGTCATCTTAAAATGGTTTATATCCACTGAGTTCAGTGGTGTTTACTCCCAAGACTACATAGGATTGCTGCCTAAATCAACAAAACTAAAGACACTTATAAAAAGAAAGTTAGCTCTATTGAGTAAACATAGAATTGTGCTTCCAATGTAACTGTTAATTTGAAAGCTAAGGGTGGATTAAAACGGTTATGGTATTGATGGCTTATTTCCAGTACAAACTAGTTTCTGGTAGCTCAGTTTAAAAGAAAAGCAAACAATTTGCCCTCAACTTGAATTTGGCCGAAATTGACCTATATGATTGGGTAAATAAAACCAGAAGCAAGTTAGATTATGTGTCAGTTTCTTGCACGTTTTCTTCTCCTATCTGCTTAGTGTGAGAAGAAAGGAATTGCTCTGTTCTTCCAAGCGTTGGAGGGGAGGACAGATGACAAAAGGGTTAGTCAATTTGGTGCAACCCAGATGTTTTGAACAGCTGTTCCTATCACCCATGGCCAGTGACCATTCTGGCGCTAGGGCTGATGAGAATTGTACCCCAAGCATTTGGAAGGCACCATGTTGGCTACCCCGTCAGTGCATTTAATTCAAATTGTATCAGGATGCTACTATATTTGCGTGAAACAAAAGACATAAGCCATTGCAAGAGCCAGGTGAGGCACGTTCTCTGAAATGCTTTCAAGGTAACCCTTCTGGTACGCCTGTTTTCTCCAAACTAATACCCTGACTTCCTGTTCTCTTACCTGAATAAAGGTAAAGGGACCCCTGACCATTACGTCCAGTCGTGACAGACTCTGGGGTTGCGGCACTCATCTCGCTTTATTGGCTGAGGGAGCTGGCATACAGCTTCCGGGTCATGTGGCCAGCATGACTAAGCCGCTTCTGGCGAACCAGAGCAATGCACGGAAATGCCGTTTACCTTCCCGCCGGAGCGGTACCTATTTATCTACTTGCACTTTGATGTGCTTTCAAACTACTGTGCTTTCAAACTACTTTCACTGGCTAAATGCCTCAGGCTCCTGGCATACAAGTGAGCAGCAGGTGTTGCCTTCAGTTGCATGTCAATCTTTACCTCCTTTTTGTTAAACCAAGAGGTGATAAGATCTTCAACCAGTTTGCTTCCAGTCTGTCACTTAGTTTCGTCCATCCTGACTCTGAGGCACAAATATGCGGTTTTATTTATTCATTTCATCACTAAGCCTCAACTTTGCTGTATTGTCTTCAGTGCCTACTAAAGCCTTTTCTTTTGTTTCAGCAAGCCTACCCAGGCTTGTAATCTTAGCATTTCATTTGTTTGTTTTAAATTATTGAGTTTAGTCATACAGTATTTTACATTTTTTAGGTAGTTTGTTTATTTTAAATTGATATTATTATTTCTGTTGTTGTTCTAAACAGCTTAGAGGGCTTTTTTCTAATAAGTGGTATGTACATTTTAACCCTAACCTGACCCCATATAAACTGATGCTTCACACAGAGGAGCTGGGACTTCTAGACTGACCTTCCTCCCAGTATTTGCAAATACCCTCCTAACCTCATTCATAGGAGTTGGAAGGGACCACATGGATCATGCAGTCCAACCCCTTCAATGCAGGAATCTTGCCCAATGGGGGCTTGAACCCACGGCCCCAAGATTAAAACTCTCAAGGTTCTACCAACTGAGCTATAATTCACTGAAGGCTGTTCATGTGTATCTCTCTTTTTCTCCAGACTGGTCATTCCTCCTTTAGCTAAAATTCTCCTCCCAATCCCTTATCAAATAAACCACACCAACATTTTCTTATCGTTGTTTGCTTTAGAACTATTAGCTTGGATGGCTAAATTCAATCCTACAAATTCTTGTTAGTAATACAGTCTGCTTTAAAAAAAATTAAAACTGTATTGTAGTTTCCCTTTTTAATCTAAAATGAGAAAATAATCTAAAGCAGTGATTTCCAATTGGCTACGTAATGCAGACCCCTTATTTTTTCAGAAGCTAAGCCATGGACCCCCTACGATGGTAGTCTTCATTATGTGAATGATGCCACGGACCCCTGGGTGGATTACACAGACCACAAATTGGGAAAACTGATCTAAAGGATTAATCTGAGTTGTTCCATGCTTAAAACAGCCTTTTTCTCTGAACACACTTGACACCGAACTTTAAAAAGACCTGTCAGGAGCAGGCATAGACCAATGGTATTGAATAGTATGGGAAACAGCCTTATTAGAAAAACTAACCAACAAGCTGAAACTGACAAGGGGACAAGTAGAAGAAGACGCCTTTACCCCGATATGGTTACCCTTTATCACATACACAGCCCGACAAGACAACAAGAAGAACCCACCAACAGCATTCAAATCAATCTGGCTAACCTGATCCAAAAACACCCACCCAACCCACTCACACATGGGGGAAAAGTTCACCACAGCCAGTCACAAACAAACAACCACACTCTAGGCCAACCCCAACCTCTCTCACCACCAAAGAAACACCAAATACAGTGGACTCTCAGGTTGCGAACATGATCCATGCTGGAGGCACATTCGCAACCCGCAGCGCCGTGTCTGCGCACGTGCGGGTTGCGATTCGGCACTTCTGCGCACACGCAAAGCGCGATTTAGCGCTTCTGCGCATGCATGACCTGCGAAACCCGGAAATAACCCGTTCCAGTACTTCTGGGTTTCGGCAGGTCTGTAACCCGAAAAAATGCAACCTGAAGCATCTGTAACCCAAGGTATGACTGTAAGTGAATAGTAAAGAGAATCTGCACAAACGACGCTGATACAAAACCCCACACATACACTAAGTAGAATAGAACCATTGCCACCCGACCCCATCCCCACTCACCATGCCCCCCTCCACCTCTTTCCCTCCTTTCTTCCTAATGTAACACTAACGTCTCGAGAAATGAAACTGATCTGTAGAAAATGTAACTTGAAAAAAGAGACATTGCACATACTTTTGTAAACCAAGAAATCTTTAATAAAAATATGCTGTTGTTGTTTTAAAAAAAACTTTAAAAAGACCCTCAGTATGTGGGGAAGGTGATTTATTACATGCGTAACAGCTACATATGATAGCTTTCAGGTCAGACTTGAACCAGCCGCATTGTGAAACTTCTCCCATTTGAAGCTGCATGCATATGTGGCAAAGAAACGAAATGTAGTCAGTTCTGAAAGATGTTCCATGACAAATGAGTATATGCTTGGATCTGTGGTTTTTTCAGCATATAAATGTGACTGTCTTTTTTCTCTTCCCTCATGGTCTGTAGTGAAATTTCCAAGGAATCTTTAAAACGGATCCTCTTGGAACTTGAATGCCATTTTACTTGGAGGTTGCTGAAAGAAGACATTGATCTTGACGAATTAGAGGAAAGAATAATTGAACAGATCAAGTTTTTACTGTCCAAAGTCAGAAATTATAACCTGCTGGCCTATGTGAAGTACTTGAATGGCAAGGAGGAAGAGGCTCTGGAAAATCTACAGAAGGCTGAAGAGAGTATAAAAACAGAGTACCCAGAAGAAGTCAAAAAGGCAAGCCTTATTACATGGGGCAACTTTGCCTGGGTGTATTACCGCATGGACAAACTTGCAGAAGTACAAAGCTACATAAACAAGGTGGAAACAACCTGCAAGGAACATGGAAGTGCCTCTCCCTATAGAATGAAAACCCCACATATCGATGGTGAAAAGGGATGGGCACTCCTAAAATTTGGGGGAAAGTATCATGAAAAAGCCAAGGAGAGCTTTTTAAAGGCACTAGGAAAAGAACCTGAAAACCCAGAATATAATGCTGGCTATGCAATCACAGTATATCGCCTGGAAGATTATTATGGGAAAAAATCTGCAGCAGAAGGGTCATCTCTGGAACCCTTGAAGAAGGCAGCAAAACTGAATCGCGATAATGCCTTTCTCCTGCCTATCCTTGCATTGAAGCTGCAGGAAACTAATAAAGTGGAAGAAGGAAAAGAGCTCATTGAAGAAGCGCTAGGCAAATTCCCTGGCATCCCTTATGTGCTGAGGTACGCTGCCATATTTTATAGGAAAATAGGTGATGTGGAAAGAGCCCTGGAGCTTTTGAAGGAGGCGTTGAGCTTGACACCAAACTCAGGCTTCCTACATCACCAGATGGGGCTTTGCTACAGAGCACAGTATTTAAAAATCAAATTATCAAAAGACCCATATAAAGACAGAAGAAAGATGGCAGAACTGATCACACTGTGCATCTTTCATTTCAAAGAAGTGGTGGAGCACAAAACCAAATTCGTCTATGCTCACTTGGATCTTGGAAGCATGTATGCAGAAGGGAAAGAGCTCCAGAAAGCAGAAGAGACATTTCAGGAAGTGTTTGCAATGAGGAAACTTACTTGTGCAGAGAAACAGCAGCTCCACTTCAATTATGGGCGCTTTCAGGAATACCACAGAAAATCAGAATCAGAGGCTGTTGAACATTATCTGGCCGGGCTGAAGATTGAAAATGAATCATTTGAGAGAAATAAATGCAAATATAACCTGAAGAAATTAATAGAAAGAAGAACCAAGATAGATCCAGCAGATGCTAAGAGTTTTGGCATCCGTGGATTCATTCACCAGCTTGATGGAGAAAAGCAGCAGGCAATTGAGTGCTATGAACGAGCCTTGAAATTGGATCCTGATAATGAAGAATATTTCAGTGCTCTTTTGGACTTAAGACTTTCCTTACAAAACTAACATGCATGCCATTGTATGTTCTTCATTTTCCCCCATCAGTTAATGTAAGGTAATGTAAAAAACCCTAGTCACAAACTTCTTGTTTGGCAGTAGCTCCTTATGAGTTTTCTTTTAAGTAATTCAGCTGAGGAAGACAGCTTTCAAATAGTTAGGCATGTTGCAAGTTTTAATGTTATTGCTGTGACTACCATACATTGCCACACACATATATGCCTTAAGAGATCGTTGCATCAGATTTTTTTAATTGGAAATATACAGGCCTATTTAGAAATGGGATATGTGGAAATTAGTATCCGGGGATCAATGATTGTATTTTAACTGTACCAATTTAAGTGCATTGACTTTGCTTCAAACAGATTTGCATAGCTCAAATTAATTCAAAGAAAGCGACCGGATTATATTTGGCAGCAGCATGCAATAATAACCATTTGTCATTCTAATCTGTGGATCTTAGAATCATATAATTCTAGAGTTGGAATGGACTCCAAGGGACATCTAGTCCAACCCCCTGCGATGCAGGAATGTCAATTAAAGCATCCATGGCAGATGACCATCCAGCCTCTGCACAAAAACCTCAAATGAAGGAGAGTCCACTCATTTTTAAATAAGTGCTTAATTATCAGGAATTCAGTGTTGCTTATATTTAATTTCATATTTGAATTGCTGTTGTGAACTGCAACAATTAAAGGTATTAAACTAGTCACTGTTTGAGAAATCTTTATGCAGGTAAATTCAGACCTATACTTAACAGCTAATATAAATGTGGTGTTTGTAACTATGTAGAGGTCCTTTTTTCAAATGGTTCACTTCTCAAGATTTCCTATCAACAAATGTGCTTGATCTTCTCGTGATGCTGCCATAAGGTTTTTAAAGAAACATCGGGTTTACCAAAAGTCTGCCAATACCTTCCTGGTATGTGTGGATAGTGCTTTTTTGGCATATAAGCCAAGCATTCCACATGAGAAATATTAAGTTTCCCAGCTCTGTTTCCACAGCTAGCCTCCCAGGAAAATTAAGATGGGGAAGAGCCGGTGCTATTTCAAGCCCTATAAGAAACCCACAGATCGGTATACTCTGCTTCATTTCTCTTCCAGCTGGTAACGTTAAAAAGGAATGCTACTGAAGAAAATGATTATAGAAGAGCAGCGGGGCAACAAAGTAGAGCCCTAACCAATAGTTAGTAACACTGTGCAGGAAGCGCTTAGACACGCAAACGGTTTAGACCGGAATGATCTGCTTAAACCACGACTTAACTGTAGCAACACGTATCAAACACACCTTACCACGGCATTGGACTATACACCCCTTGCCAGCTACATAAGAATAAATAAACACTGGCATATAATCGAGGATATCCCCGGCTGCAAAGATCCTCCCCTTTTGGGTTTAAGGAAGAAAGGATCCCTACACAATCATTAGTCAGAGCTGACTGCCTCGAATTACCAACCACCACCACTAGGGGTTACTATAGGTGTGGGCATTGTAAGATGTGCCCGTACAGCCTGCAAGTGAAAGAAATTAAGAGCGCACACATGCGCTTTGCATTTACAATTAATTCAACAATCACTTGTAACTCCAAAAATGTCGTCTATTGTATTTGTTGCCCATGTGACAAATTATACATAGGAAATACAACACGTTCCCCTTAAATTACGCATAGGTGAGCATAGATCAAGAATCCGTAACAAGGTAGTCAAGGCTCCTTTAACACAGCACTATCTCGAAATGAAACCTAGTGATATGGACTTATTGTTCTTTGGCATCTGGCAATTTGTTCCTGGGAAATATAGTAAACGGGACATTAAAAAAACACTAAAACAACAAGAAGCACATTTAATATTTTTATTTAAAACATTACAGCTGGTAGGATTAAATTCCGAATTTGATCTTTCAGTTTTTATTTAATTACAGCAATGGGCACTGAGATGTTTATATGTATGGGATGTAAGTATTGATACTATCATTTCCATCCTCTCCTCCATTTCTTCTCCTCCTTGTTAATGTAAAATACCTGCTAAAAAGCCCACAATGAGAGTATAAACACACACAAACACATACACACACACATCAATAAGGTTAATTAAATATGAGAAACCACACTTTGCAATGTGGACACAGTGTGAGTACCGTAGTTTCGGTTTAGGTGGGAATATAGCCGCCTTGCATATATATATATATATATATATATATATATACACACACACACACACACACACACACACACACACACACACACACACTCAACTGGGCTAGGGTTTCTTCAAGCAGTCATTCCAGAAGGCTGTGTCCCGTATCTTCTGGTGTGGAGAATTCACACTTTGGGGGCTGGGCTGAGCAGTTGCTTTCCTGTCTAGATACTTCCAAAAACTTACCTGCATCATGTGTAACTCCTTTGAAAAGTAGACTGCTCCTCCAGAGTCACCAGCACAGGACTCACACACCTGTTGTTTTCAAAACCTATTCTAGGGGTAATAACATACAGGCATCCCCACACTTGGGCACGATTGACTCACACATGACCATGTAGACACGCAACACCGGGAAATAATTAAATTATTTAATTCATACTTGGAAATGGAGAGAGCTGGAGAGTCCTTGTGGCTTGTGAGGGCACCCTTTCCCGGAACCCGAAGAGGATTTCTGCGAGGGCAGAGAAGAGACTGGAGGCATAGTGGGACTTTGTTAGGCTGCTCAGCCTCCCAACCAACAGCTGGTGTGTACAGTAGCCGCCACCACCACTTTTCCAGCCTCCTGCCAACCCCAGAGCTTCAATTCCAGTCGAAGTTGCATTTTTAGTACAATATTTTTGATCTGGACTGGAGAGAGAGTGGCAGAGAGGGCATTTAAAGAGTGTTTAGAGGGTGTGCCCAATTTACGTGACTGTCACGTGTGTGCACAGGGCACCAGAACATTGTCTCCACGTAAGCAGAGAGTGGCCAGCATTGCTTCTCTGAATGTCAACTCTAGTAAGCCTCCTTTCCATTTGGTGTAGAAGCTTCTCAGTTTCAGCCCTTAAAGAGCAGCTTTCTGCTCGATTGAAGAGCCGCTGAACATGGTATTCTTTGAACGGTTCCTTTTATATTCCTGGTCATGGCACTGAGGGAGCGCCTTTGGGTCAACTGATCCATTTCGCAGAAGGCCGCCTTTTGCTTGCAGCTTGGCCCAGGAAAAGTGAATTGGCACATGCAATGTTTTTAGTGTTAGCTAACTGTCTGGGGCCCCTTCATGGATCACTGCCTTGTCGGGGCGAATAATAATAATATAATAATAAAATAAAATTTTATTTATACCCCGCCCTCCCCAGCCAGAACCAGGCTCAGGGCAGCTAACACCAATAAAATTACAATAAAACATAAAAGAAAAAGAAAAAACAGTTAATTAAAATACGGGTTAAAATACAATTTAAAATGCAGCCTCATTTTAGTAGTAGCCCATAAATCAAAACCATATGGGGAGGGAAACATAAGGGTCAGACTGTGTCCAAACCAAAGGCCAGGCAGAATAGCTCCGTCTTGCAGGCCCTGCAGAAAGATGTCAAATCCCACAGGGCCCTGGTCTCTTGTGACAGAGTGTTCCACCAAGTTGGGGCCAGTACTGAAAAGGCCCTGGCCCTAGTTGAGACCAATCTAACCATCTTGCGGCTCCGGTCCTCCAAAGTGTTGTTATCTGGGGACCTTAAGGTCCTCCATGGGGCATACCAGGAGAAGCGGTCCTGTAGGTACGAGGGTCCTAGGGGCTTGAAGAACTCCAAGAAGCTATGAGCTATGCCATGCAGGGCCACCCAAGACGGACAGGTCATAGCCAAGAGTTTAGACCAGGTTTCCTCAACCTCGGCCCTCCAGATGTTTTTGGCCTACAACTCCCATGATCCCTAGCTAGCAGGACCAGTGGTCAGGGATTATGGGAATTGCAGTCTCAAAACATCTGGAGGGCCGAGGTTGAGGAAGCCTGGTTTAGACTAAATGTGATCCACTTGGAGAAGGAACTGGCAAACCACTCCAGTATTTTGCCAAGAAAACTCCATGGACAAAAAGGAGAAGCTTTGAGAAGAAAGTGAGAGTTTCCAAGGCATGCTCTAGTTCATGGGGACACGGAGAGTCAAACATGACTAAGACAACTAAACAACAACAAAACTGTCTGGCAAGGTGTTTATATTTCACAGAATTGAAGACCAAGATGTCATTTACTCAACAAGATCTAAGCCTGGTCTGAAACCATAACAAATTTCTATGGTTTAGGTCTCATTAGTCTCAATGTTTCCCTTGTAGAACTCAGCAGGAAGAGGAGGACAAAACAACCACTAGTTTGCTCTGCCTGACATTGGCTTTGTCCCCTGTTGATGTTGGTTCTCCCTATCTTCTGCCCTATGAACCCTAATAAGCACCAGCTGCCCCTGTATACAAACACACTTATTATTACTATACCTGATTTTCTATATCATGGAAAGAAATACCTTGGCAGTTCGCTAGGATATTTTAAGCACATCAGTTGTTTGATTTTTATACCAATGTTATATATCTGATGTTAGCCGCCCTGAGCCCGGTTTCAGCCAGGGAGGGTGAGATACAAATAAATGATGCTATTGCTGATTAAGTGACATGATAGAGAACCAAAACCTTCACCTATTCTCATGCAAGAGGAAATGCTGAGCTTGTTTGTGATACTCGAAGTGTTACTATATCTACAACATCTGAAGGATCCTCCCTACCACATTAAAATGTGTCATAAGATATGTTCTCCAAATTGCCACATAGTAATGTTATTGTTGTTGAACCACAGAGCAATATATATATTGAACGAGGAAGCCTTAAGTACCGTATTTTTCGCTCTATAAGACGCACCAGACCACAAGACGCACCTAGTTTTTGGAGGAGGAAAACAAGAAAAAAAATATTCTGAATCCCAGAAGCCATAACAGCAAGAGGGATCGCTGCGCAGTGAAAGCAGCAATCCCTCTTGCTGCTCTGGCTTCTGGGATAGCTGCGAAGCCTGCATTCGCTCCATAAGACGCACACACATTTCCCCTTACTTTTTAGGAGGGAAAAAGTGAGTCTTATAGAGCAAAAAATACAGTACTTGCTGATCCAGTAACCTAATACCATGTGAAAAGTACTTGCTGATCCAGTAACCTAATACCATGTGAAAAGTATGTCATCTTCCAAGAAAGCAAACAGAAATTGAAACCCTGGCCAGCTCCCTCCCTATCTTCTTCTTCTTTGATATGTTTAAGGATGATGCTGCATATCCTCTTTCTCAACATGGTGGTGCAAAAACAGGTGGAAAAATCAAAATCGGAGACAGAATTGTTAAAATCCAAAACTAAGAACTTGTCAAAAATGTATAACTTGCTGTTGGAATGGAATACACAGGATGGGGGCAGGGAGACTCAATGAAATGTTGGCATATATTTTACAGTATGTCCCATCCTAGTTGCAAAACTCAGTACAGTGGTACCTCGGGTTAATAACTTAATTCGTTCTGGAGGTCCGTTCTTAACCTGAAACTGTTCTTAACCCGAGGTACCACTTTAGCTAATGGGGCCTCCCGCTGCCGCTGTGCCGCCACCGCATGGTTTCTGTTCTCATCCTGAAGCAAAGTTCTTAACCTGAGGTACTATTTCTGGGTTAGTGGCATCTGTAACCAGAAGCGTATGTAACCTGAAGCGTCTGTAACCCGAGGTACCACTGTATAACAATGCTGGGAAGGCAATACTAGAAGTAATATAGGAGCCAATAGTTAGTTAGTTAGTTAGTTAGTTAGTTAGTTAGTTTAGTTAATAAAGGGCAGCAATAATAGTAATCAAGGGCAAAGCAATTTGTCTCTTTACTGTATATATAGGAGTTAGAATTCAGCAATTCTATTTGAGTTCGTAAACCCAAGATGACTCCACACAGTTTGAATTAAACCTTTAAAGTGGTTTAGATGCTGGTCCTCAACAGAAGCTCAAGGGAATATCTTGACGTTAGTGTAGCTGAAAATAAGCAAACAAGAGAACAGATGAAAGTTAGGAAATGCACTTAGTTAAGATGGTGCTGCCTAGACTGGTAGAGTCCGATTAAACACTACCAGCCTCTACCACTTGGTGGCTCCTGTTTTTCTTTAGAGCTTTATACAGTGGTGCCTCACAAGACGAAATTAATTCGTTCTGCAAGTTTCTTCGTCTTGCGGATTTTTCGTCTTGCGAAGCACGGCTGTTAACGGCTTAGCGGCTTAATGGCTTAGCAGCTTAGCGGCTATTAACGGCTTAGCGGCTTAGCGGCTATTAACGGTTTAGCGGCTTAGCGGCTTAGCGGCTATTAACAGCTTAGCGGCTTTAAGAAAAAGGAAACAAACTTGCAAGAACTCGTGGCACTTCCGGGTTAGCGCCATCGACTAATGGCGGATTCCCTCCAAGCTCCGGAGGGAATCGGCTCCGCAGGATTTGGGTCTTGCCGCTGCAGCGACGCGGGGACCCTCAGAAATCACAGGCACTGAAGCCTGTGAACCTGGTGACTCAGCGGGCACCATTTGCGCCCCCCGACCCGCGAAGGAGCCTTTTTAAAGGCTTCGGAACGGGGGACGGGGCGAGCGGCGCGGTGCTGAGAGTCGACTGCTTCTCCTGCGGAGTGAAGCCGCATGCCATGGTCGGAGAGCGCTGACTTCTTCTTGTGAACAATTGGACTTTAAAAGCAACAACCCATGAGTAGTACGGAAATTGGATTTGCAAAGAAAAAAATTTTTTGAATTAGGCACGATCGGGGAAGGCACAAACAGGAAGTCCGTCTCCCCGTCTTGTAAATAATTTAAAGCAAGGACTAGTTAACTAAGGTCGAGAGAACTTCTTCTTCTTTATTGGGTAAAAGACATTAATTTCACGATTTGGCAGTATAAGTAATTTTACTGGAGGATAAGAGCTAATTTTGAGAGCTGAAGTGCCACCCCCCCTGGACCTGGGAGTGATCCGGGAGAGAGCCTGTTGAGGAGATATAGAAGAGTTTGACAGCTGTCAAATTAGCTGTCAAGAAGGAAAAAGAGAACTTTGTTTCTGCTGTCTCTGCTGGATATATTTGTTACAATTTGGTTATATTTTGTTGAAAACAAGGAAGAACTGATACAAACTAACTTGATTTTTGGATTTGAACTGGAAGGAAGATTAAGTAACCAAAATCCCTCTAGAGGGGGTTTTGGGACATTACAAGAATGGCTGAAGGAGGAAAAATTCAAGCTAAATTGGACAGAGTTTTTCTTCTCTTGGGAAAGTTACAAGGCCAAATTGATGTTTTGTCTACCAATGTTGCAACTCTGGACTTAACAGTAAACAAATTCATTTACTATGAATCAGCCGCTTTTTGCTGGCTGAGAGAATGGCTGCTTCTTGAAAATACTGATGTGCTGGACTTAGAAGGTTTTAACAATGTATTTGGATGGCATGCATATTTGTGGTATGACAAGGTCAAAGCACACAAAGCATTTAAAAATCATATTGTTAGGAAATCTTTGTTTAATGTTTGGATAAGGTATAAGGATTTGCTTGAAAATAAAACCCCAAGGTGGTTGTCTCCAATGGAAGCGAAAGCTCAGAAAAAGCTCAATATGGAGGTCAAATGGCCAAAATATTGGGAAATTCTGGAACAAGAGGGAGACAGGTTGAAACTACAGAGTTTTGAAAAATTAAAAAATAAAGTGCGTGATTGGCTCCATTATTATCAAATAATGGAGACATGTAATTCGGATAAGAAAATTGGATTTCAGGTGGAAAAATCAAAACTGGAAACATTGCTGTTAGATTCCAAAAGTAAGAATTTGTCAAAAATGTATAACTTGCTGTTGGAATGGAATACACAGGATGAAACAGTTAAATCAGCTATGATCAAGTGGGCACAAGATATTGGTCATAACATTATGTTTGAGGACTGGGAACGGTTGTGGACCACTGGTATAAAATTTACGGCATGTAATGCCTTAAAAGAAAATATTATGAAAATGATTTATAGGTGGTACATGACCCCAGTCAAGCTCGCAGAAATTTACCACTTGCCTGATAATAAGTGTTGGAAATGTAAAGAGACTGAAGGTACATTCTTTCACCTTTGGTGGACATGCCCAAGGAGTAAGGCTTTCTGGGAAGTGATTTATAATGAAATGAAAAAGGTATTTAAATATACCTTTTTGAAGAAACCAGAGGCCTTTCTCCTGGGTATGGTCGGCCAATTGGGGTCAAAGAAGGACAGAACATTTTTTATGTATGCTACAACAGCAGTAAGAATACTCATCGCAAAGTATTGGAAGACAGAAGATCTACCCACCGTGGAAGGATGGCAGACGAAGGTGATGGACTTTATGGAAATGGCCGAAATGACGGGCAGAATCTGGGACCAGGAAGAAGAGTTGGTGGAAGAAGACTGGAGGAAATTTAAAGCTTATTTACAAAAATATAGCAAAATTGAGGAAGTTTAGAAGGAATCTGGAAAGAAACTATGTGACTTTTGTATAAATACTATAATGGATTTAAGTTAAATAGATTGTGGAAGGAAATGAGGGAAAGTAAAATTATACTATGTTAAGATAAATTATTGGTTAATAATTTGGGAAAGATGGAAAGGATTTGCTGAAATAATTAATTGAAGCAGAATACAAAAAAGGGAGGCGGGAGGAGGTCAAAGAAACAAGCATATGAAGTTAAGCTAATAAGGTTTATTGTATTTTTCTGTATTTTCTTTTTTGCTGTTTGATTATTTTTGTTTTTTTTTGATATTTTTGTTCTTGTTTTTTCTTTTTCTTCTTTGTTGTATTTTCAAACTTTAATAAATATTATTATATAAAAAAAGAACAGTTTCTGTGAGCTTTGGGCAGATTGGGTACAGCTGGTCATGACTACATAAGGAGGAAAAGCTGCAGTTTGAATTTGCCTGAAGGAAAAACACCCACAAGCTTTGCTGTTTGTTGTTTTGTAATAAAACCTTTATTTGATTTGGTTTTACACTGGTCTCGTGGTGTCATAGCTTCTGTAATCTGCCACCAGAGGGAAAAAACCCTTTTAACAGGTTATGGGTACCAGTCCTGAGTGGGCAGAGACAGAGTGTGGAAAAGAACCCAGAGACTGGAAGCAACTCAGTGTTTCTCAATCAGCTGGCTGTGTGAAGGTGTCGGCAGTGTCTGTTTGAGACCAGGAGCCAAACAATTCTTCAAGCCACGTGTGAGTAAAGACTGAGTGGAAAGCTGAAAGCTGGGTGGAGCCATGGCTGGACTTGGAGCTGGAGCTCAAGGGGGAGCTTCATATTTTCCAGTAGAGAAACTGGGAGCGTCCAATTATATGTCATGGAGTTTACAGATGCAGGCATTTTTAAAGAAAGAACAATGTTGGACTGTTATTGTTAACCCTCCTGTAAAAGATGAGGATGAAGAAGTAGATGAAGCAGACCAAAGACTGGAGGACAAAGCATATGCCAATTTAATTTTGAGTTTAGAGAAGTCTCAGTTATCTCATGTGCGAGACCTTGAAACAGCAAGTGAGATTTGGAAAGCACTGAGAGCAATACACATTAGAGATCCTGCTGGCAGCAAAATTACCGTATTTTTCGCACCATAGGGCACACCGGACCATAGGGCGCACCCAGTTTTTAGGGGGGGAAATCAAGAAAAAAATCTTTTCCCCCCCCAGCCCCAAAGAGCAGCGTACAGGCTGCGCACAACCTCTCCCTGCCGGAGGGGTTGCGCGCAGCTATGGCACAAGCCAAGGCAGCGAGTGGGATGGATCCCGCTCGCTGTTTTGGCTTCCCCTTTAGCCCCGTGCAGCCTCTCCTTGCCAGGAGACGCTGCGCAGGGCTAAAGAATCCATAGCCCCGTGCAGCCTCTCCCTGCTGGAGGGGTTGCGCGCGGCTATGGAGCAAGCCAAGGCAGGGGGCGGGATCCATCCCGCTCGCTGTTTTGGCTTCCCCTTTAGCCCCGTTCAGCCTCTCCTTGCTGGAAGACGCTGCACAGGGCTTTCCTGGCTTTACTGGGAGGTGGGGGGATTCCCTCACCTCTCCCAAAAGCCCGCAGAACCGTGCAACCCCTTTAAAGAGATCGCGGCTTCTCCTGGCTTTTCTGGGAAGTGAGGGAATTCCCCCACCTCCCGCAAAACCGGCAGAAGCCGCACAACCCCTTTAAAGAGATCGCGGCTTCTCCTGGCTTTTCTATGAGGTGGGAGAAGGGACTGATGCAGCCAGTCAGTCCCTTCTCCCTCCTGTGGAAAAGCCCGCAAGAGTGCACAGAGCTTGTGTGCGGCTCTTGGGGGCTTTTCCCGCCTGCCTCCCCCCTGCATTCGCTCCATAGGACACACACACATTTTCCGTTGCTTTTTAGGAGGGAAAAAGTGCGTCCTATGGTGCGAAAAATACGGTACTCTAATGAGAGCTCTGTACCGAGCCAGACTAAGTGAGGGTGAATGTGTTTCAAAACACCTTCAAAGAACGTGTGATTTATTTTCTCAGTTAAATGAACTTGGGGAACATTTTTCTGAGCAGAAAAAGATTTATATTGTGCTGTCTTTATTTCCTGAGTCATGGGATAATTTAGTGACGACGCTGTAGGCAATTCCAGAAAGCAAATTAACAATGCATTTCTTAACTGGGCGTTTACTTGATGAGGAAGAAAGACACTATGAGAGGAAGGCGACAACCCCTCACCATAACTCTGGAAATGGGAGGTGGTCCAGTAAAAGATATGCAACTGATGAGGAGTGGCAACCTAAAGAGGTTGTTGGCCACGCAGAGGAAGCAGCTTTCACAGTCCAAAGATGCTATTGTTGTGGGTCAACAAAGCATTTAGTACGACAGTGCACTGTGTCTGTGGGAGAAAACACAAGAAAAGGGCAGCTTGCGTTTGCTGGGAAGCGAGGAGACAGAAAGAGTCGAGTCCAGTATGTTTCTGCAGTAGTAGTTCAAGGCACCAGTCACGACGTTGGACAGGACTGGATTTTAGACTCAGCAGCAACAATCATTTTTGTTGTCTGCACAAGCCCTTGTAGAAAAGCAACCTTGTAAATCTGTAAATGTAGTACTACCTGATGGAACAGTGCATGAGTCAGCTGGAAAGGGTGTGAATATTAACTGTTTAAGCACCAAATTTATCCATGTTTTATGTGTACCAAGTTTAGAAAATAATTTCACAGTCAAAAGTTGCTAACAAGTCTTGCTGAGCAGGGGTTTAAGGTAACCTTCTCTAATTCAGGCTGTAAAATAAAGAAAGCTGGAAAAGTGGTTACAGCGTGACTAAAAAATGGTTTGTTTTGAAAGACCAGCTAATAAGTGAGTCTGGGACATGTGTTAAAGCCTGTAATAGAGCCTTGCATGGTGAGTGCCAGCATTTGTGGCATCCTCATTTGGGGCATGTCAATTTCCGCAGTATTGCAAAAATGCCAGAATTAAGTAAGGGAATTAAAATGAAAAAATGTTCAGTTTTTCTAGACTGCAATACTTGCAAGGAGTCTAAAAGTAAGTGGGGATCTTATCCTGAAAGTAATAGAATTAGCAAGAAGCCATTTGCTTTAGTACACTCAGACCTTTGTGGGCCATTTGCGGAATCTGAAGGAGGAGCAAAGCTTTTTCTGGTTCTTGTGGATGATTATAGCCAGTATACTTGGGTATACTTGTTAAAGCACAAAAGTGAAACTGGTCAACTGATTAAAAATTGGGTTAACTATATAGAAAGGCAGTTTTCCTACAAAGTTACCCAATTGCAGAGTGACCGTAGAGGCAAGTTCATGTCTGAAGCCCTTCAGATATGGTTGAAAAAACGTATTAGTCACCATAAATTGTGTCCTTTTTCAACTGAAGAAAATTCAGTTGCAGAAAGCAAGATAAGGTCTTTGCAAACAATGCTAGATTCTAGTCTATGTGATTCTGGCTTATCCAGGAAGTTTTGGGGGGAAGCAATTCTCTATGCTACTTACATACAGAACAGATTCTTTCATTCTACCATAAACGATACCCCTCATTTTTTGCTTTATGGAAAAAAACATTTTTTGGACCATGTTAAAACTTTTGGTTGTTGGGCTTGGGTTCACATCCCAAAAGGACAGAGAAGGAAAGGAGATCCCAAGGCAAAGAGACTTAGGTTTGTTGGCTATCAAAGTTGGTCAAAAGGGTATCGTTTTGCACTAGGGCGTGGCAGAGTTGTGATATCAAGACATGCAGAGTTTTGTGAACAAGATGGTTGGGCTCGTTTACATGGAAATTCAGAAGTTGTTTTATCTTCAGATGATACAGATAAATTTGTGAAATCTGAGGAAGAAAAGCCACAAATTAAAGAAAGTTCTGAAAGTGATAGTGATGAGGAATCGGGGGATGAGGGTCCCAGTACACAATCTCCTAAAGCTGAACCAATTTCTCCTGAGCAAGATGAATTAGAAGGGGAAGATAGTTCAGAGGGGGAAAGTGTTCAAATTAGAAGAATACAAGGAAGCAATAAGGGGGTATCTCCAGAAAGGTTTACTATACAAGAAGTTAAAACTGTTGATGTGAAGAATCTATGGGCTCAAACAATCAGCTAGAAATTGGAACGAGCGTCTTGATAATGCTTTAAATTTTTTTTTGTAAAATTTTTATTAGTTTTTACAATATCAACGACAAACAAAAACATAAAACAAACAAAACATAACAAACATAAATCCTAACCTTATTGAAAATAACAGTTATTTACTTTGTAAAACGACTTCCTCATTTCCCCTTAGTTGAATTTCATTGCATATCCTTATAACGGTTTTCCAAATCCCAATTTTAATACCCTTTAAATTAAATGTTAACATCTTTAAATCTTTTCCTTCTTGTATTAAACATATTATTTTGTCAATTAACATAAGTACAATCCTAAGCCCATTGAGTATCTGGACGCTATTTCCAGTTATTTTAGCTTAACAAATTTAGCTAAATAATCATTAAATTTCTTCCATTCTTCATGGTGTTCCTCCTCCTTCTGGTCACGGACTCTTCCGGTTAGATCGGCTAGGTCCATAAAATCCATCATCTTCATCTGCCATTCTTCTACTGTTGGTAATTCTTGAGTTTTCCACTTTTTAGCTAACAGAATACGAGCCGCAGTTGTGGCATACAAAAATAGATTAACATCTTTCTTGGGCAATTCTGAACCTATTATTCCAAGAAGGAAGGCCTCTGGTTTCTTTGTAAATGTATATTTCAACACTTTTTTCAATTCATTATAAATCTTTTCCCAGAAGTCTTTCACCTTGGGGCAGGTCCACCACATATGAAAGAATGTTCCTTCCTTTTCTTTACATTTACAACATGTATTATCACAGTTATGATACATCTTTGCTAATTTTACAGGAGTCAAATACCATCTATACATCATCTTCATAATATTTTCCTTTAACAAAGTACATGCGGTGAACTTCACGCCTTTCTTCCACAATCTTTCCCAGTCCTCAAACATTATATTATGTCCTAAATCTCTTGCCCAATCTATCATCACCGATTTAACTTAAAGCAACCACCAGTTTGTTGTTCTTTAAATAAATTAATAAAGACACAATTAAGTTCCAGGCCAATTTGTGTTTAAGTACAAAGCTGACTTTTTCAAATATTGTGGGTGTGGGTGTGTGTAAAGCAGTGACATCCTGAACCTAAAAAGGACCCAAAACTTGGGTCACAAAGGCTGCATCCCTACCAGCACTTACTGGAAAGTAAGCTCTGCTGAATCTAATAGAACCTTACTTCTGAGTAGACAGTAGGACTGCAGCAAGAAACACAGCTGGGAATTAGGGCTTTCTGTTTTAAGTCTCAACCAGAGGAAAATGTAATATTGGAGAATAGATTGGGGGGAGGGGGCTGACAAGAGACCAAAAACCACAGGTAGCAAGACAAGACACACTTTCTGGGGAGGAAAGTCTCTCACACAGTTGCTTGGGGCGAGGACTGCAGAGGGACCATAGTTTGGTTGTGTGTGTGTGTTTTTCAGAAAAACATAGAATTGGAAGGGAACCTGCAGGTCATCTAGCCCAACCCCCTGCAATGCTTTTTAGCTTGCATTGATCTCAAAAACCTTCAGTGTCTTTTTTTTCTTTTTTCTTTTAGTTGGATAGGCAATTAACAGGCTTGTTTCACAAATAAGGGAGAAGGAAGGTTGCTGGCTTGATTTGGTTTGCCTTTGTTCTAGTTTTTAGCATGTGCATAGTACCGTAGTTTCAGACTGTGAGCCGCCCTGATATCTATGGGTGGAGGGCAGTACTACTACTACTACTACTACTAATAATAATAATAATAATAATAATAATAATAGTGATATTTTTCACAGGGCTTGGAGTGAGTGGGTGATGGCCAGCTGTTGGAATGAATGGGGTAGGTACTAAATGGCCTGGCTTGCTTTACAACCCCTAGGGACCTTCTTGGTGGGTTGGGGGGGCAGAGAAGGAGCCCACAGAACAGGAACAGGAAAACAGGAACAACAAGAACAAGAACAAGAAGAACAAGAAGAACAAGCACAAGAGAACACGAGAACACGAGAACACGAGAACACGAGAACAGGAACGAGAACACGAGAACAGGAACGAGAACACGAGAACAAGAACGAGAACACGAGAACAAGAACGAGAACACGAGAACAAAAGAACAAAAGAACAAGAACAAAAGAACAAAAGAATAAGAACAAGAGAACAAGAGAACAAGAGAACAAGAACAAAAGAACAAGAACACAAGAACAAGAACACGAGAACGAGAACAAGAACAAGAACAAGAACAAGAACAAGAACAAAAGAACAAAAGAACAGGAACAAAAGAACAAAAGAACAGGAACAAAAGAACAAGAACAAGAAAGGGAGGAGGCTTCCCTTCCCCGGGATAGAGTTGCCCATAACATTAAACACAGGGCACAATAATTCCAGGGAGAGAAAGAAACCAGGGCAGCAGCTGCTGCTACTAACGGCTCAGGCTAGATGTAGCTGAACAGGACGGGCAAGGGGACCCTGCAAGCAGGGCTGCAAACCCAGCGTGGTGGCTCCGAGGCAGGATACAGGAGGAAGAACCGGAGCAAGTCAGGGGGTGCTGCCTCCTCTTCTTCTCCTTCCTTCCTTCCTTCCTTCCTTCAACCCTCCTCCTCCTCCTCCTCCTCGCACTCTGCTTCCCCCTCGCCATTGCCCACCTCACTCTTCCCACAGGGCGGGCGGGCAAAAGAGAGAGAGAGAGAGAGAGCGCTGCATGCCAGCCAGCCATATAGTTGGCAGGGCGCAGCTGCCACCCTAAGCTTCTGCAGGGATCGCTCTCCTCCCGCCGAGGCTTGGGAAGGAAGCTGCACGCCAGCCAGCCATATGGTTGGCAAGGTGCAGCTGGCTGGCGTGCAGGGAAACGGGAGGCCGCCAGCAAAGCCACGCAGCTCCCCCACTTGCTGGAGCACCTCTGAGAGGCCGGCGCCCTGGCGCAACACTCCAGTAACCCCAATGGGAAAGACGCCTCTGGTCGTAGCTTTAAGAAATAGGGTTTATTCGCCTATTTAGACCTTCAGTCTGCATGGAGGGAGTCCAGATCTTACAGCATGGTCCTTTCAAGAGCTGCTTATCCCCTACAGCAATGCAGCCTTGGAGTCCAAGGGATCTCTCCCAACCTGCCTTCAGCCAGCCTGCCCAAGATTCTGCCCAGGTCTGATAATTGTGCTGATTTAACTTAGGGCACTCAGTTGCCTCCGAAGCTTGGAAAAAATCCATTCCAGCTTTTTACGTGAGCCTTGCGTCTTTATGCCTTCAAAGACGTCTTATCTCGGCAGCCCATAAATCACGATGCCTCTGGCTCGGCTCCCAGGCCAATTAGTCGTGCCGGACATCAAAGACGTATTCTGCGGCAAACAGAAAAGCCTCTGCTTTCGCTTTTCCAACATACCTTTCAGCAGTCTGTCGCTGTCTTACTCTCCTGCAAGTGCTGTGAATCTGGGCCTGAAACCAGTTGTTGGGATACTGCCAGGGAGATAAAGTCCATCTGAGCCCCCATGCTCCTTGCCGGACGATCCATCGACCTCCCGTAGTCACGCAGTATCATGCAATTTTAGCGACACGAAGCCTCAGGCTTGTGCACACTCTATCAGCAGAATTCACACAGAAAAAGTTGCACAGCAGGACACAGCAGGACAGCATATTTACAGTTTATTCAGCGTAGGTCAGAACAAAAGAAGACATGACCGTCTGCTCCGACTGCTCAGGCAAAACAGCAGAAAATGAAAGGAACAGACAACATAAACATCCTGTGAGACAGGAAATGCGCAGGCTGTTATACAAACATCCTGCTCCCTTTTAAGGTGGAACGGAAATATCCTAACAGGGTCCCAGTCTTTTTTCTCTTTCTCCTTCTTTCTTCCCAGCACACCTTGCTAAAAGACTCCCTTTTTCTGTCACCTGATACCCAGTTACCCTAGCAAATCTTCCTGTCAACTGGCTTCTGTACTGTATCTAGCACACCTGACTCCTATCTCTGTTCAGGACTAGCACATGCTCCTGTTCCTCACTCTCCATTGTTTCCACTCCTCTTCTTCTTCTGGTCTTGTTTGCCACCCACCCACCCACCCACACCAAACCTGGGTCCATGCCATCTTCATCTGCCCCCACCTTGGAAGCCTCTTGGAGTGGCAGTCTTCACCACTCCACCCCATCTGATCAGTCCCTGACAGGCTATAACTCTTGTCCTTCAAGTCTAGTTTTTTCTGGGGAGAGGGTTTTGAGGGCTAGTTATACTAGTGGTAGTTTTGGGATAGAGGAGTATTCTTTCATATGAGCCTTACCCTGTGCCCTAGTGGTAAAGCCCAGGCAGAGGTTTCCCATTTTAGAGACGCCCACTCAGTTGGGAAGCTAATGAGTCACTTGCTGGGAGGGTCAGAGTCCTCATAATAGCTACTTACATAGGTATATTTAAGACACAAAAGCAAGAGGCAGCTTACTGTGAGCACCCATCTCGTGGGATCGTGCAATAAGTGAGTATGCTGCATTCCAGTCTCTTCCTTTTAAAATTAAACTCGGTCATTCCTTAGAAATATCAACCATAATCTTTTATGGGGGAGGAAAAAGAGGAGCAAGAGGATGGCCAAACAAATATTAGAAACTCAGATCACTAGCTTGCCACTTGCTGTGCTTGAGTAGGAAGAGAAGGGAAGGAGTGTGAGGCGACTTTCTTGAGAGAGTGGTTTTGTCTTGATGCTTCACAGCGATGTTTGGAAGATGTATAGATTAGATGTACGGTATGTTGTGGCATAGATATCTCCTGTGACTTCCAGAATTCCTTTGTTTCTCCATGAGCATCATGTTAGCCCTGTTTTGTTTTGTTTTGTTTTGTTTTGTTGTTTTGATGTGAGCTTTGAGTGAAGAACTTTCCCTCCTCTCCAGCAGAGTTACCTTCCACTGTAAGCTGAGCCCTGGGGGGAGCAGGAATCTGTACTACACAGGCCTTGTAAGAGATCCAGCAGAGCTCCTATCTGATATTGCAGGTGCCTCATTTCTGTATTTACTCATTGATTAAATGTCTCCTATGCAAATAGATAATAATGGATAATAATGGATAATAATGGATAATAATGGATAATAATGGATAATAAGGATGGAACTAGATTGTGAACTTTAAGCAACAGCTTTTCTGTGCATTCCCAGGTTAATCAGGCCTGAGACACAAGAGTGCAGGATCCTTTCTTTGCAAATGGGAAATGCAAGGATATTGGGATAAACAATCTGACTGAAAATGATTGTTTGCAGTTTTATTTGCTAAATGTTACAGCAAGGGTATTTTCTCCCTAGTGAAGAATAACCCTGGAAATGAGGAATCAAAACTGAAGTGAAGGAATTATCTGACCTCGGCAGACAAACCCTTAATTCAGACACACCAAGGTTGGGGGATATGCACCCCCCACACACACACACACACTCAGGACCCGGGCTATGGATCCTGTAACAAGCAGAAGTAGAGGGGAAAGTGAATGGTGGTGACACATTTCACTATATTAAGACTTCTCTGTATTGTAATACTTTTTGTGAATTGCAATACCCATTGAATTGCAATGCCCATTGATCTCCTTGGTCTTCTTGTGATTTGCAATACCCATTGATCTCCTCAGTCTTCTCAGTTCCATAGTCTAAGTTCTAAGCCTTTCCCACCCCAAATTGGCTTCTCTGCCTCGACTTCTCTGCCAAAATTGCAATTCTTCCACAATTTTTCTTTCTTTCACAATCTTTCTTCCACAATTGCCTTTTCTGAGCTGGCTCTGAGACAAAAATGTCTTTGTGCACACCAGGTATGGTGAAGCCTTGTCTTATCCAATAGGATCCAGAAATCCAGTTGTGGAAACAACCTTCCTCTTTGCCAAGATCCAGGATTGAGTTGTCTCAATATTGTCCTCTTCACATGAACGGGAACATCCTTTATTTGATTAGGGCCAAAGATTGTAACATAAAGTAGGAAAAGTTCAGATTGCTCACATTGGTCATCTGCCAGACCAAACTTGCTTCTTTGATTTTTAGGCGTTCTGTAAGCAAAAACCACTCACAAACAAACACACTGAAAAATATAACAGTTCTGTTCTGATTGCTATCCATAACTTATCAAAGCTGATACATTCTGTTCTGCATAGCTCACAAGTTTTCAATCCAGTTAAAAATAGTTTTCTTATCTTTTAAAAGGATAGAATAAAAGAATAGAATAAAGATGCCCAAGACATGTTTTTAAAAGCTTTGTATATGAATACAGTGGTACCTCGGTTTACGAACTTAATCCGTTCCTGAAGTCCGTTCTTAAACCAAATCCGTTCTTAAACCAAGGCGCTCTTTCCCTAATGAGGCCTCCCACCACCAGTGTCCTTCCACCGTTAGGCTTCCATTTGTAGACCGAGGTAAAGTTCGCAAACCGAAACACTACTTCTGGTTTTGCGGAGTTCGTAAACCGAATCATTCGTAAACAGGACAGTTCGTAAACCGAGGTACCACTGTATATCACAAGTTTAATTGTCCCAAATAATATTAAATTACTAGGTTACCAAATCTTCTTCTTCTTCTTTGGTGATTGCTCGTAGCCAGGTAAGATTGTCTTCCATGAACATGGTTTTAACAGTGAGTCTGTAAGTGACTGTGGAGGCCAATTCTGGATCCGCATGTGCTTCGACAATGTGGACGTAGGTTTCCGGGTGGGAGTTGATCATGGCAAAGGTTTGCCAAACATGCCTTCCTCTTAGCACGTTTTCCCCTTTCATCCTGAGTTCTTAAATCATCTTAAAGTCCATGACACCTTTGGTAAAGTCTATTCTCTAATTGGAACACTCGCAGGCCAGAGTTTCCCAGTTGTCGGTGTTTATACTACATTTTTTAAAGTTTTTTTTTAGTTCTATAGTATGTAATTTGTTTTTAGTATAATTTATAACTTTAACATGGATAAGTTAAAAAGGAACTTTTAAAAAACAGTAGTGGATATCACCTTTTTTCTGCTGTAATCTCCCCATTCTTATTCCATCTGCTCAATCCAACACAAAATTCTAGTTCAGAAATTATGCCCAAATTATTGTAAAATATTAGTCACAATCCAGGAAGGATCTACTCCAATGGCATGAGTATCACAACGACCAGTAGATTTTTATCTGCTGCAGCCTTCATCTGCCTTCACAGCCATTGTAACATACTGCTTGTTATCATCTGCCTGTTCTGCCATTGAGGACTTCTTGGATCATTCATTGTCTAACTGCTCCCCTTTGATCTTACTCCCTTGGGTGACTCTGCTGGGAGTACCAGACTCCCGATGGCTTCACTCACAAGGGTCATAGGAATGTGCAAACCCACTCACCACTCCAGTGAGTGAGACTAGGTTGCAAAAAGCACAAGTTGGGCAAGGTGCTTCTGCCAATTAGGGTTTCCAAATGTTGAACGATACGAGATGCTTTTTAATCATGACAAAGTGACCAACAAGTCTAATAACAATAACAATTAAAAAAATTATACCTGCCCATGATAGGCGTATCCTCCATGAATTTCTTTCATCCCTTTGTGAAGCTATGTAAATTAGTGACCATCACTACATATATTCTAGCAGTGAATTCCACAATTTAACAATTCACTGTGTGTGAAAAAGAAAATACTCTTCCTTCAACATTTCAGAAAGGCATTGATGTTGAGCTTTTGATAATATGGAAGGCGTATTAAAATGAAATTGATCAAGCAACTAAAAGACCTGTAATTTATCAAACATTAATTACAGGGTAGAAACTTCTGCATTTCATCTCTGTGTGTCATCAAATTACAGACAAAAAGCTCACTATGCAAGCTTTACCTCCCCCATTGCACTCTTGTGCAGTTTTACAGAGGACTGAAACATTTATAAGTCATAGTGAAATGAAGTCCGAGATAAAAGTTCAGCTGGATAACTTTTATCTCTTTGCAAGGTTCTGAATCACCTTCTCAAGATGATTGACTTTCTCCTCTAGATGATCTGTCTTTAACAGTGCAGATAAAGTTTACAACCTCTTGACCTGTTTCCATGGAAGATGAGACCCAAGCTGAAAAACTCTTAAAAATCAGCATTGTTTAATTTATTTATTTTTAAATCATTTTAAAGTATTATGAGATGATCTAAGGCAGTGGTTCCCAATTAGTTAAGTACTGCAGATCCTCTGTTTTTTTAAAAGCCAGGCCATGGACTCCCTACTTTTGAAAATTTTGATATCCCTATGGTTGTTTTTGTTATGCGAATGGTGCCAAGCAGTGCTATTTTTCTAGAGAAAGAGGTGCCAGAACTTGCAATGAATGCTTCATGGCAGTGGCACCCAGCTGAGAGGTGCCAGAACTGAGTTCCGGCTGGAAAAAAAGCCCTAATGCCGCATACCTCATGGCTGAGTTATGCAGACCCACTGGGGTCCATGAACCAATAGTTGGGAACCACTGATCCAAGGGATCTGTTTTAAGCTACTTGGAGCAGCTAGATAGTGCCATATGCATTGAATATACATCTGAAAATCTCCCCAGATGATTTCCCCAGAAGCTACATGTTGCAACATACAGTTCCTTCCTGAGAAAAAAATATGTACCATGTACCTCCATATGGGACACGGGTGGCGCTGTGGGTTAAACCACAGAGCCTAGGACTTGCTGACCGAAAGGTCGGCGGTTTGAATCCCCGCGGCGGGGTGAGCTCCCATCGTTCGGTCCCAGCTCCTGCCCACCTAGCAGTTCGAAAGCACCCCTAAGTGCAAGTAGATAAATAGGGACCGCTTTCTAGCAGGAAGGTAAACGGTGTTTCCGTGTGCGGCGCTGGTGCTGGCTCGCCAGATGCAGCTTCGTCACGCTGGCCACGTGACCCGGAAGTGTCTTCGGACAGAGCCGGCTCCCGGCCTCTTGAGTGAGATGAGCGCGCAACCCTAGAGTCGGTCACGACTGGCCCTGACAGGCAGGGGTACCTTTACCTTTACCTCCATATACCAATGAGGGTGGCCATCTTCCCCCTTCCCCCAATATAATTTGTACAGTATATTGCTACCACAAAAATTAGATGGAAAAAATATGGCTGCCCCCATCCATACACAGGAGCTGCTATCTTCCCTGCCCCAACAGAGTTCCCCAGAAAGGAACTTCACATAATGATGTATGACTGCTTCCTGGAGCATGTTCAAAGACAATTCTAGACCCATGAGATGCTTCCAAGCTTCTCTTAACCAGTGCTTTTTGTCTGGGGGGACGCAGGGGTACGCATACCCCTAAACCTTTTGCGAATCTAAGTTTGGCCTCATTGAGGGGCAGTATTTCAATATGAGTAGGAAAATGAGAGTACCCCTAAACATTTTTTTAAGAGAAAAAGCACTGCTCTTAACTGCAAAATGAATGAGGGCCCTTATTTGGCTTCTGAGCAACATTCCTTCTTTTGCGGGCAAAGGTGAGTCTGGGCAGTGGCAAAAGTGAATGGATCACTTCTTGTGACTCTTACCTACATTCCAGTCAGGCAAAAGCCAGAGGTCTCTATATACACAATTCTATCCATCTTCTGCCCAGGTTAGCAGGACACATTACTCCTGGGGCCAAAAAGAGAGGCCTGGGTATTTGGCCCCTGAACCTGGGGTTCCCCATCCCTGCTATAAAAGAAGAGAAAGACAGCCCTTGAACCGCCTCATAAACTGCAAGTAGTTGGGCTGTGTGCAGACTCATGCCCACACCATGCGTTTAAAGCACATTTAAAGTTAATGACTTCCTGCAAAGAATCCCAAGAACTGTGGTTTGTTCAGGGTAGCTGGGAATGGTAGCTCTGTGGCAGTTACACACTGCAGTTCCCAGGATTCTTTGGGGGAAAGCCTTGCACTTTTAATATATGGCATGGATGTGACCAAAGATACATGGACATATATCTACTTCCAATCCGAGCACTGGTTCAGGAGCAGGGTGTATTAAATTGCTTCAAAATAAAGAGTGAATCAAGTTATCCTCATTACTCTCACACTTTCTTTCACTCCTTCCTCCCGGCCCAGCATGCTGTTGCAGAAGGGACCTCTAGCTAAAGGTCTTCACTGATGGTTTGCAGATGGCTTTCTGGCCTCCCCCACTCCTTCCATTTCTTTTTTTTTTTAAATGATATTTATTAAGATTTTTCCATTATCCAAAAAGTCAAAGAAAAACACAAAAACACAAATAAAAAAACAAAACAACAACAAAAAAAGATTTAAAAACACATAAAATTCAAAGTCCTCACTTTCAATAACATATTTTCTTGACTTCCCCCCACCTCCCCCTCTTGTATTCCAGTTCAAATTGTTGGCTCAACAAGTTATTGTCCCCAATTTTTAACCTTTTTACATTTCAGTCATTTTAGAAAAACCAATTTTAACTTTTAAACTTTTAACTTATAAATTTGTAACTTATATCTTATAAACATCAATAATTGCACATCTGTTCTCATACTTAAAGCCTTTTTTCTAAAGTCGAC
The DNA here is from genome assembly GCF_027172205.1 of Podarcis raffonei. Lineage (NCBI taxonomy): Eukaryota > Metazoa > Chordata > Lepidosauria > Squamata > Lacertidae > Podarcis > Podarcis raffonei. The sequence continues at coordinate 37,578,917 of NC_070606.1, forward strand.
CTAAATTCCCTTCCACGATTTCCCCAATTCTCATACATATAACAAAACAAAATAAAAACAAAACAAATGATAATTATGCCCCCTTTGGATTCCCAAACTCCACCCCCCCTTTCCCGGTTTCAATCCCCAACAAATGTCCATCAGTCTTAGTCTACTCTCAGCCTGGGGATCTCACGTCCGAGGCTCTCAATTCTCTCTCAGTTCCTCTCTGCCGGCTTTTTGGATAATCCTTAGTATTAAACACCAAATCTCGGAGAAGCTCTAGTCCAATAAAGTCCATATTTCTTCCAGCCAGACCTCCACACTCAAAATTGGAGCCTAAGTCTTGTTTCTTACTCTTTTTAAATCCAAATGTCCCAAAAGCTCCAACTTCCATTTTAATCAGATTTGTAATCCATAGGTCTTCAGATCTCCACACAAGAAGATCTCTCCATTCTTCAGTCTCCAATTCAAACCAAATTTTCACCATCAAGTTCTTATTTTCCTTTACAGCCATCATGCCAGGCCTCTGGCTCTCCTTTGCCATCTGTAAAATTACAGCTCCTCCTTCCTCTTTCTCCGGAACACCATATATCTCTTTCTTCCCACTCTCAAAACTCTCCAGTTTCTCTTCTTGTTCAGCTGCATGAGCTTCCTGTGTCGATTCCTTGTCAGATTCAATGAATTTGTTTACTGTTAAGTCCAGAGTTGTAACATTTGTAGCCAAAACATCAATTTGGCCTTGTAACTTTCCCAAGAGAACAAAGACTCTGTCCAGTTCAGCTTGAATTTCCCCTCCTTCAGCCATTCTTGTAATGTCCCAAAACCCCCTCTAGAGGGATTTTGGTTACTTAGTGTTCTTTCCAGTTCAAATCCAAAAATCAGATTAGTTTGTATCAGTTCTTCCTTGTTTTCAACAAAATATAGTCAAATTGTAACAAATATAGCCAGCAGAAGGAACAGAAACAAAGTTCTCTCTTTCCGTCTGACAGCTAATTTGACAGCTGTCAAGCTCTTACAATACCTTCAGCAGGCTCTCTCGCGGATCGCTCCCGGGTCCGGGGGGGTGGCACTTCAACTCCCAAAATTAGCTCTTATCCTCCAGTAAGATTTCTTCTAGTTCCAAATCGTGAAATTAATGTCTTTTGTCGAATGATGAAAAAAATTCTCTCGACCTTAGTTAGCAGGTCCTTGCTTTAGATTATTTACAGGAGGAGGAGGCTGACTTCCTGTTTACACCTCCCCCGATCGTACCTAATTCTTCAAAAAAAATTCTTTAAAAATCCAATTTCCGTACTACTCACGGGTTATTATTTTGGAGTCCAAATCACAAGAAGAAGTCAGCGCTCTCCAGCCATGGCACGCGGCTTCACTTCACAGGAGAAGTAGACGACTCACAGCACCGCGCCACTCACCCCGTCCCCCGTTCCGGAGCCTTTAAAAAGGCTCCTTCGCGGGTCGGGGGGCGCAAATGGTGCCCGCCGAGTCACCAGCTTCACAGGCTTCACCGCCTGTGATTTTTAAGGGTCTCCGCGTCGCCGCAGCGGTACGACCCTAATCCTGTAGAGCCGATTCCCTCCGGAGCTCGGAGGGAATCCACCATTAGCCGTTGGCGCTAACCCGGAAGTCCCCCCCTCCTTCCATTTCAGATCTCCCTCTTCCTCTCCCACAAGGCTCCCTCAATGCAGCTGAATTTAGGCAGAGCAAACTTGGGCAGTGCCAGATTTACATATAAGCTAAACAAGCTATAGCTTAGGGCCCCACTCTCTTGGGGTCCCCCAAAAAATTAAAGGGGAAAAACTGGATGTACATTTCCAAAATATAAGATAAAAAATAAATATAATAAAACCTACATACAGCAAGAGTGTTTTGTGTTGTGTAGGCTCCTATGATGTAAGTAATGGGCCCTGCCTGCTAGCCTGCTCCCTAAAATATCACTGGTTTGCTCATTTCTATATATAGGGTGCCTACATTCTGCATGGACTGGTTGCATGACACCATGTAGTATACAGCTGCAGACTGCAGTGCAGCACAGTTGAATGTAGGTCAAGCTGTTGTACCTGCTATATAATATTAAAGAGAGCTTGTAGACTGATGATCAGGCAGCATAGACTAAGGGTATGAGTCTTATGCCTACTGACTGATTTCATGTAATACATGATTTATTTATAATAATTATATTTCAGTTCAACAATTACTTTGATAAAATACATATTCTGTTATGTGCAAATGGCTTTAGATACCGATTAGATCCATAAATTACCATATAGCATATGTTCAACACAAAAAACAGTGACAATGTGTTGTTGACAAAGGACAGCTTACCTTCAGTAGCTTAGGGCTTCATCAAACCTTCAGTAGCTTAGGGCCTCATCAAACCTAAATCTGGCCCTGCCCTTGGGTCACATTTCCACTCCCCTGTCCCAAAGCAAAGCTAATGATATAAAAAGGCTTGCTGAAACGCAGCTAATAATACAAAGACAGAGCCAGCGATCAGGCTGTGACCAGTACCATAAAGGTTATTACTGAAGTAATGCGTATAGTTGCAAAGCAGTTCAGATTAAGACTTTAATGAACAAAGTTTACCCTTAGAGATAGCAACGAGGCTGCTTAGCCTAATCTTATCTTTGCAATGATTTGTCCTTGGATCTTCTTTATAATTAACAAAGTGGCTGCTTGATGCAATATTCCGAACCTGTTTTCATTTGTGAGAAGGCTATAAGCCATATGCATATCAGTCTCCTCCCGATTCGTTCTGCCTCCATTACCTGTGAAGTCTGTAAGATCAACTCCCCTTGTGGGCTTTCTATAGTTTCCCCACTTTGGCCTGGTCATTTCTTCTTGACTTTTCTTGTCCACAACTTCCCTGCATTTCTCCCCCCAGTCACTAGCACCTGCCTTTACCCCCTATTACATTCCCATACACTGCCTTAATGCTGCCACTTTAATCCATAACAAGGAAAAACAAAGGTAGTGAAAAATCAGTGACCTGATAAAAATCAGTGCTGTGCCTGATTTGCTTTTGAAAAGGCCAAAGAATAATCTGTATCTGTTGATTGCTGAACTTCGCAACCTAAATGCAATAAATGCCAGAAAGTTCAAGGGCTAGATGAAAGCTGATCATGTGTTAGCGATCTCTTGCTTTTAGCTAATGCAGTGCACCTTATCAAGGAAACAGCACCAAATATGTCATTTTTTATAGCTGGCCATATATATATAAATATGCGAGCATTGACATAATGTGCATGGTGGCGAGGTCCATAAGTAACTTGCACATACATTTCATACCCTTACAAAAGTCTCACAAAGTTGTCATTTTGTTTTAATATGTTTCTTTCACAGCTTGAGAAATTTTGAGGTGTCTGTAAAGGTGTGATCAGAAAAGAAGATCCAAAGGCTGCACCGTTTAGCAAGGAAGATCCAAATTTCCAGAATAATTCGTCTTTGATTTCAGTCAATTATTTACAATAAGGTAAGGATGTTTTGTTGTTTTTTCAGTTTGAGAGAACTATCTGTTTCTTCAGGTTCTGTACACACAATGTAGGCAATAGTCAAAGTTGTGAAGTGATACATCATTCAGGATTTTTACTTCTTCTATTTTACCAGTTACCTCTACTTCTCTTTTTATAGGTGTTGTTTTCAGAATGAAAAAGCCTATGACAACTCTCTCACGGCTGGCAATTGTCATCACTGTCTTTGTGGTGCTGGTGATAGCGGTTCTTGTGACACTGTTCGTTGTCCACTATTTCTTCAGTGAGAAAAATGGTAACAAGAATTTACTTAATGTCTTGTAATATCTATATTGTGGTACCTAAGAGATTTGGTGGTGAATGGCAGCATTCTGAAGAAAGATTCTGAGCAACATTGTGTGTACAAAGTTGCCTTAATCCATTCCGACAATCATTAACACTCTCTTCTAGTATTTTCTGTTCCATTGCAAATTGATTTATTTTGCACAAGCTTTTCTTCTACTTTGTGGTGTGCTGATATGGAAATAGAACTACTTTTATGTATTGTAGCACATAGCAGATGTGCAGCAGCTGATATTTATCCATCAGTTACCTTCCTTGTGTAAGGTAAAGGTAAAGGGACCCCTGACTATTAGGTCCAGTCATGGCCGACTCTGGGGTTGCGGGTCATGTGTATTCTCCCTCAAAGTTAAAGATTTTCCAGAAGTGTTGCTCTGTTAATATTTTGTAGCAAAAACAATGAAGGTCTTGTGGCCCCTTAAAGAAAAAGTTAATGAAATCTCTAAATAATGTCCCAGATTGTGTGACAGCCTGTAAGCGTGAAAGTTTCCTTCAGATGTTTGCACTGTACGGAAAAAGACTGTTTGGCAAATACCCCATTGTGGCGATCACACAGGGTCCCTGGACGTTTGACGGTCTATTGATCCCTGTGCCACCACTGTGATTGCTTTCCCACTGCCACCAACCCGGTTCTCTCGGGTACACACAGAGTCCACACTGTTGTTAACATTGAATCAAATAAGCAAGTTTATTTTATAAGCCTTAACAAGTTTATGGTTTCAGATAATTTTTCTTGTCAGTTTCTTAATCTTAGTTTCTATACCGGCTTATACCTTTCCTAATAACTGCTATCTGATTATCCCAACTGTCTATCTGACTCCTCCTATCAGTTTCTCTCACTCTCTCACCACACAACTCGACCAACCCACAGACTTATCCTCCCTCTTCCTTCTCCAACTCCCAATTCTCAACTCCTCCTCTTGGGTTCCCACTGGCCAATCACTTCACACTCATTTAACCCTTTCCTTATGACCCACCTAGGAGGGCAAACGCCACACCCATTCATGTGCTCTCCTTAGCCATGAGTAGAATGCCTCAGTCAGGTAATATCCTTAAGTCTGGTCACAGTCAAGGAGTTATCCCAATGTGAACAGAGAGTAATGGTAGCATTTTACAGTTGCCATTGCACCAAATAATACAGTCTGGGTTTGATCTGTTTTACCCTGGTGTTCAGTTTTAATATGCTATACAGTGGTACCTCCAGAGGTGAACAGGATCCATTCTGGAGCCCCGTTCGCATCCTGAACAGAACGTAAGACACAACAGCGTGTCTGTGCGGGTCGCGTTTCGCCGCCTCCGCGCATGCGTGTGACTTCATTTTGACAGTCTCTGTTACTTCCGGGTCGCCACAGAGTGCAACCCGAAAGCACTCAACCTGAAGCGTATTTATCCCAAGGTATGACTGTATATTGTTACTATATTTTTCTTGTGCTAATTATGAACATTTCTATTTTAATGTTTGTGTAACTAATTTTTACACTTGAGAAGGACTTACTGTAGCTCAGACTTGGTTGTAAACTGCTGCTTTAGCATTGAGAAGTATCTTAATTAATGAATTACTTCCATATAATGAGCTGCTTTGGAAGGGCCTTTCTGCCCTGAAAGGTGGTATCAGAATACCAAAATAAATAACTCATATCAGCCTGAAGGCAATGTGCCCCCCAAATAGCTGGGGGTGCCCAGATTACATTATATTCAGAAAACATTTTCACCTCATCTGGTGAGGCGAATTAAAGCAAAAGCAGCCACATATTTCTAACAGTTGACAATGGTAGTCCTGCCGACAGAAGAACAAATATTCCTTCATATTTAGACCTTGTTTTCAACAAACTGGTAAATCCTGTCTGCACTGCACCTGTATCAGAGGTGCAAGATCACTTGACTGAACATTCCACTGCACCAAACCAAACAATAACGTCCTTCCACACAGAAAAAAAAGGTGTCAGTGAGAAGGGTTCTAGCCTAGTTCAGATACAGGCATACTTCTTTTTATTGTATTTCACTTCAGAGCGAAGATACTGTTCCTTATGAGGATGCAGGTGTAGCTGCAGGCAGCCCAGCTGCTTCTGGGACAAGGAAGCCCCACCCCTCCCCACCGCTGCTGCTGGTGGTCCTCTTCTGGCAGAGGAAATGGAGCTGACTAGGGCTGGAGACCTAGGGACGCGGGTGGCACTGTGGGTAAAACCTCAGCACCTAGGACTTGCCGATCGCATGGTTGGCGGTTCGAATCCCTGCGGCAGGGTGCGCTCCCGTCGTTCGGTCCCAGTGCCTGCCAACCTAGCAGTTCGAAAGCACCTCCGGGTGCAAATAGATAAATAGGGACCGCTTACCAGCGGGAAGGTAAATGGCGTTCCGTGTGCTGCGCTGGCTCGCCAGATGCAGCTTGTCACGCTGGCCACGTGACCCGGAAGTGTCTGTGGACAGCGCTGGCTCCCGGCCTATAGAGTGAGATGAGCGCACAACCCTAGAGTCTGGCAAGACTGGCCCAAACGGGCAGGGGTACCTTTACCTTTAGGGCTGGAGACAGGGCTTTCCCTCCCACCCCTGACATCAGTGGATGCTGGCTGAATCGATTGCAGTACAGTCTAAACATAACTTTTATATGCATTGGGAACCCCCCCCCCCAAATTGTGTGACTCGCTTTATTGCAATATTCGCTTTATTGCGGTGGTCTGGAACTGAACCTGTACTTTCTCCAAGGTGTGCCTGTATATTTTTAAGTGGCAAGTGGCATCTGTCTTGTCCTGGGCCCCTGCATTGGAAGAAGTGTCCTGTTCTTTTCTGTTTCTAATTGCAGTATTATTCTCATACCTTCTCTAGCTGGCTACATGATTGGTGTTGGTCGAGCTGACTGTACCGGCCCTGTAGCAGAGATACCTTTTGTAAGTACCCAATCTGAGTTTTCTTTCTTCTTTTCACTGAAAGCACAAGCCCATTTCCACCCCCTTTCAGCTTTTTCCTTCTTCTTTTTTTGACACTCTACAAGGCCTTTATATAATAAATCCAGAAATGCCTTCTGGAATGGTTTTCCCCAAAAGAGCCTGCCCAGGACCTGAGGCCATCTTTGGAGATTCTTTTATATGTGTTCCCTCTGGCAGTAGCCCAGAGGAGGACTCAGAGAAGGCAGGCCTTTTCAGTAGTAATGCCCTGTCACTGGATTTTGTTTTTATTTTTTTGTAAGTTGCATCAAGACTTTTGTGGGAAGCAACTTATAATTTGAAATAACGATGACAGTAATGGGGTTTGTTTGCATCAGATTCCCATATACCTGTAGGAGTGAAATGTCTATGTTCCTCATCCAGGGGAGGGCGGGATACAAATAAAAATTATTATTATTATTATTATTAAAAGCATCATAATGATAATGATAAGAAGTATGTGTCAGGCTTCAGGGAATCAGCTTCCTCCCCCGTGGCCACAAATGAGCAGATCAAATGAAAGAGAATTCTTACCAATTAGTTTCTTTAATAAACACAGTGAAGGATGGCGGTGCTCCCAATTAAGGTTTCTCCCTCCTCTGTCCCTATTAATCTACGTCACTCCTACATCTTGTAATCTGAACTTGGAGCCGCTGTGTTTTCAGTTCTGACACTTTCTGAGCTTTCTGAGACTTTGGGGAAGAGGGGTGGATACTCTCCAGAGACTGTGAATCTGTTAACTCTCTCTCTCTCCTAGTGTTTCTTCTGTTAGCTGTTCCCCATCCAGTATTTCCCAGCTTCTGCCTTCTGAACTATGCCCCTCTGCAAACCACTGTTCCAAATCTATACTGTTTTCCTGCTCCTGAGAAGATTCAGGATCCGGAAGGGGAGGAGGAGGAGGAGGAGGAGGTGGGGGTGGCTCCCACCATTCTTCCTCAGTGCAGCCCTCCTCATTATGGTCCCTGACATTATGTTACTATATGTGTATGCACTATGAAAGAAACTGCTATGTTTCCTTTATTAACACGCTTTGCTTCAGAAGCCAGGGCAGGAGAAATGAGAAGAGCCTTCCCCAATGCGTATCAAGGCATTACAAGTACACAAAAGCATTATGCACTCTTGCCCCAGAGTAAGCTCTGTTTAATTAAGGATGCTGGAGCAATTCATTTGTTGCAAATTCCTGAATGAAGTGACCTGAATGAAGTGACCCAAACTGCACCTCTTAGCTATGCACTGGGTTTCACACTTCTGCAAATGTTGCAGTGCAGTTCTTAGCATGCTGAAATATATCAAAATAAACATTTAAATTATATTTTGATAGAAAATACGATGTTGAAAAAGACTTTTTTGTGGGGGTGGGGTGCGGGGTTAAAACAAACCCATAGCTCAGTGCCATAATGGAAAAGAAAGGAATTATGGGTAAATACAGTACAAAAGCGACATGCCCTGGAAACATTGAATGCAGGGAGACTTGCTTCTGAATAAATAAGTATGGGATTGCACATTGTGTGTGGCTAAGGAGATGCTGTGTCCCCCTGTAGATGGGCTATGTGAATCCAGATCAGATTGGTGCTGGCATGATCTCACGACTGTACTGTAGAGCATTCATCATAGCAGAGCCCGACGACTGGAGCAAACGAGTGTTGTATGTTACTGCTGAGATAGGAATGATGTCTCAAAGGCTTAGGCTGGAGGTAAGTGTGGGGCAGGGGTGAGATAGAGTAGCTCTCTTTTCTTTTTTCCTTTTAGGTTTTTATATCATCCAAAAATCATTGGCCTCAAAGAATTGTCTCTCTCCCCTACTCCCTTATATATGGAATTGTGATGGGCATAAATATATGGTGTGTGTGTGTGCAGCACAACAATCGATTTGAACAATGTATGGTGTCTTAACCACCACAATCCCTGAGATGTCTATATATATTGTTGGTGCAAATATAACAGCTCCTGCAAGCCAAGAGCTGAGAGATCTACAATGGTCTTACATCCACTATAAAATATCCTATATCAAAAGAAGTATATTTGTGAAGTAAGAAAAAAAGAGAAAATGTGGTGAGTGAGGAAGAAAATGCAACAGAAAATCATGACCTTATATAAAGAAAGGCATATATTTGGATTCACGCCTTGTCTATTGTCACAGAGTGTTTGCATGTTTGTGAAGGTATATATATTCATAACTCATAATATATAATATAATTCCAGCTCTTTTAATACAGTATATTTTACTCATCTATTTCAAGATTTCCATTTTATTCCAGTGTGTTTTGCTCAGCAGAAGAAACCCAGGTAGTCTTTTCATTTCTAGCTGTGCCTTCTGTTCCTGGAGTGCTTTAATGCCTTTAACAACCTCGTGAAATGACTATTCTGAGGTTAATTTTGCTGAACAACCTGAGGAAGTAGAATCTTGCCACAAAAAACCCATGCCATTGTAAATGTATAAGCCTTTAGGATGCCACTGGATTAGGTTTGTGGAGTATTATTTTCCAACTTGCCAGGAATGGTACCTCAGTGGTAGAGCACATCCTTTGTAAGTCAAAGTTGTAAGGTTCCATACCAGGTACATCATCTTCTTCTTTTCTTTTCTTTTCTTTTCAACTAATCTAATAAACATACCAAATCAGAAAATGCAGTAATTGCACCATTGCTGTCCTTAGGTAATGAAACAGTTGAAGGAAAGATATGGTGATCTCTACCAGCATGACAACGTAATACTGTCTGGAGTTCATACCCATTCAGGGCCTGCAGGGTATTTTCAATACACTCTCTTCCTGATAGCAGGGAAGGGGCTTATAAAGCCATCCTTGAATGCCATTCTCAATGGGATCCTAGAGGTAAGAACCACCCCAGCCTCTCACTTTTAGTGCTTGACAAGTTTACTGCAGCATGCTGTAGGGAAATATTTATGGAGTTGGTGATAGTCTACGAAAAGGTTAAGATGAACTGGGAGACTTATTTTGAGAGCTAATAAAACTATCAAGCAGTTCCTTAATCTTCTATATACATTCATTGGCTAATTAAAAGAGATCATCAGACCAGTACAAATCTAAAGTACAATCGTACCTTGGATCCCAAACGCCTTGCGAGTCTAACGTCTTGGCTCCCAAACGCCGCAAACCCTGAAGTGAGTGTTCCGGTTTACAAACGTTCTTTGGAACCTGAATGTCTGACAGGGCTTCAGCGGCTTCCAATTGGCTGCAGGAGCTTCCTGCAGCCAATCAGAAGCTGTGCTTTGGTTTCTGAACGTTTTGGAAGTCGAACGTTTAAGCAATGCATGTGCTGCTACTTGTCTGTTTGTCGTGAAATGTGCAACTTGATTAGCATCCCTACTCATGCTCAACTGGAAGTAAGCGCATTGAACTCAGTGAGCTTTACTTCCACTGTCCATGTAAGCATGTGCAGAACTACAGTGTAGATTCCTAGCCTAGAAACTGCTGGCATTGGATGCGAATTCATGACTGCATCTGAGCTAGTGTTGCTTAAACATGTTAAGTAGTCTGATGTGCATCATTGTCCATGTTCTTATGCTGCTGCCAGCAGTTGGCTGTGTTAATGTCCTGGTCCACTAGTCCAAAGGTGAGCTTGTGGGAGTAAGTGGGTACAGGGAGACCAAATAAGGATGTAAAAAATGCCCGAGTGTTAAGTTCTACTGCTTTATTAAAGAAGGGTATGGACTTACAGCAAATCAGCCTGCCGGGTGTCCCAGCCCTTTACAGACATAGGATGGACACCACAGCAAGGAGCTGGCTTGTCAGCACCAAAGCAAACATGTATATGTATATACATTATGCGCAAAACAACATACATCAGTTTACCTAGAACCTCCCAGCACACCGGGCTGGTGAGTCCAGGGGTGTATGAAGGGAGGAGGGGGTGGGCTGTCCCAGGCACCGCCCAGGGGGATGACAAGATGGCCTGCTGCCTCCCCCCAGCTGTAGAGCAGCGGAGGGCGCGCCTGCATCACCGGGTGTTTTGCCCCGCCCCTTGGCATTCCGACCCAGGTGTCAGAAAGGGTTCCTCCGCCACTGGGTGAGGCCCAGTGTCCAAAGCATCTCCCCTCTCTGGGCCTACAGCCCAGCATCCCAAGGTCCACAGGTAAGCACAGCATCAAAGTGAGCCAATGAGCATAAATTAAAGCAAGTGAATACATAGAGATATATGAGCTTGCTCCCATAACAACTCCCAGTTAGTTTTGGTAGTCCACTTAGTTATCTAGACTACCAATAAGGTGTTTGCGGATCTTCCAGAACCATAGGAGTCAACTTCTAGGGGCCGAGGTCCCTTTGGCCTCCCCAATAAAATATTTGAGGAATGGGGCGGGGCAATGTTAATGGGCATAGCCATTCAAATGGTCTATGTGTGTGCCCCATCATGTGATTGATTGTGTGGGGCAGGACTTATCTTGGCCCACCCAATATTTCATTCAAGTTGGCACCCCTGTACAGAACAGTCTCACCTTTGGTTCAACAGTCTGTTACTGCAAAAGCAGGGATGGTACCTTTCATCGACTAGAGTCCACTTCATCAGATGCATGAAGTATTATCATCATTTGTCACATATACATAGTATATGGTTACTGACGGAAAAGGGGGGAATGTAAAAAGGCGGGGCTCTGAAATATCACTATGGGCCAAATGGTTATAAAATACGAAAAGGACAGTCTGTGATAATGTGAGAAATTATCAATGTGACTGCAGTCTGAAATTGTTGAATTAGAACTTCTCAGCATGTTTGATTCTGTTTCTTTAGGCTTCAGTTGAGACAATGGTCTCCTGCTATGCTACAAGTCTAAATTAATCCAGCAAAGCTCAGAATTGTTGTGCCATTCACATTTACTGCAACCGAGGAATGATCACTCTGTTTATCTTTAGCTTTAAATGGAATTAACATAAAACTGCTTTTTGCACCTCAAAGCTATTTGGCCCCACTGTTTACAGTTTTCCTTGCCAGCTGAATGAAGACAAACCTTCGTGTATTCAGTGAAGTGAACTCTAGTCCATATGCCACAATAAATCTGTTAGTTCTTTAAGATACCACAGGGATCTTTGTTGATCCCCCCCAACCTTCTCATGTTAACATCTTCTTTGTGCTGTGATGACCAGTATCTCAATGGTTTTCCTATTTTCTAATCAACAGAGTGTTGATATGGCTCATCAAAATATGACAAAAGGACACGTTTTTATCAATAAAGGCTTGATAGAGAACTCTCAAATCAACAGAAGTCCCTTTTCTTATCTTCGTAATCCCGAGTCTGAAAAGCTCAGGTAAAGTTTGGGAAGGAAACAGAATTGAGATACTAATATGTTTGTAGGGTTCTGTACTGAGCCATCACTTATTTCTTGTTTCATGAAAGAATATGAACTGAATTTTGTCATGTCTGTGATGGTTATGGCTAAAAAACCCCAGCTTAAATGTAGTGATGGTTTTCCACATTTCTCTCGCCGGTCGATTAGTCTTCCACATGTGTTTCCCTCAGCAAGTGGGTGGGGAATTAATCAGGGTCAGCTGATTAATTTCAATTGCTGCAGGGGGTGGAGATTGTAATTTTCATCTCACTTGTCTCATCAGCAGACACGACCCATTGAGTCCCTATCACTGGCTTGCCAGAGTAATCTTGTGCCCTCCTCCACCACCACTGCAACTTCCATACCTCCTTCTCTTCTCATCTCACCTGGCTTGTTAACTGTAGTTACCGTATTTTTCAACCCATAGGACGCACCTAGTTTTTTTTGGGGGGGGGAAATAAAGGAAAAAAAATATTCTTTTCTTTCTCCCCCAAAACCAGGTCAGGGAAACCGAACCAGGTCGAGGAACAGCGGGATGGCGGCGCTGCGCCTCCCTGCTGTCCCCCGAGCTTGTGGGGCTGGCCGATGTCTGCCCGGCGCGCGGGGCACTCTGCTTCAGGGTGCCCCGCACTCCCGGCGGCAGGCTGCTATCCGGACCGTGGGGAGGGTTGCTGTTATGTACTGAAGTTCTCACCCTGGGCCAGCAGGGGGATACTGTAGATAGTTTTCACTCAGGTCCACGTCAGTTATTTTAGGCGGGAAACCCTGGGTTGTTGTTGCTACAATGTTGACAGCCGGCTGCCTATAAAAGCAGGCCGGCTGAGCTGTTTGCTGTTCAGTTCTGTCCAGCTTACAAGTAAAGAGCTGCTCTGGAGAAATCGCTGTGTCGTCTGCTATGTTCGCCCACAACTTAACAGTTGCCTAGGCTGCGAATGTGTTCCCTAAGCGCCGGGCACTCTGCTTTCAGCGCGCCCGGCACTCTGGGAAGCAGGCTGCTATCCGCAGCCTAGACAGCCCTGTGGGACCTCCCGCAGGGTTGCCTAGGCTGCGGAGGTGTTCCCTAAGCGCTGGGCGCTCTGCTTTCAGCGCGCCCGGCGCTCCAGGAAACAAGCTGCTATCCGCAGCCTAGACAGCCCTGCGGGAACTCCTGCAGGGCTGCCTAGGCTGCGGATGTCTTCCTGAAGCCTGGAGAGCGAGAGGGGTCGGTGCGCACTGACCCCTCTCGCTCTCCAAGCTTCAGCGAAAGCCTGCATTCGCCCCATAGGACGCACCCAGATTTCCCCTTCATTTTTGGAGGGGAAAAAGTGCATCCTATAGGGCAAAAAATACGGTAAATGCTAGTGGAGGCAGCAATGGCACTGCCATTGCTTCCCCTGCCTTGCTAAGGAAAGGAGTCCTTCAGAGCAAGGCTTTCTGGGCAAGGTAGCTTTGGAGAGTGAACATACTCCCATGGTTTGGCCAAAGCAACTGGAATTTATTCTTACAGTGGTACCTCAGGTTAAGAACTTAATTCATTCTAGAGGTCCGTTCTTAGCCTGAAATTGTTCTTAGCCTGAGGTACCACTTTAGCTAATGGGGCCTCCCGCTGCTGCTGCGCTGCCGCCACAAGATTTCTGTTCTCATCCTGAAGTAAAGTTCTTAACCTGAGGTACTATTTCTGGGTTAGCAGAGTCTGTAACCTGAAGCGTCTGTAACTTGAAGCGTCTGTAACCCAAGGTACCACTGTATTAGATTTTTTTTGAAGGTTTGCATTACTAAGTAACTTAGTAATTGAAAAGAGACTCTCTAGTAACTTAGACATTTAAAAGACACTCTCTAGCCATGACAGCACATGAACTTTGGGCCACTGAGTCTAGCGTGCCTCAGTCTGAGGAAGGAACTTTTATTTTTAACTCCAGAAGAACAACATCCACATACAGCATACACAGAACTAGATATTTAGCATTTTCTTCACTGCAAAAATTATATCTTTTACTTGAGGTATGCAGCTCTTCTCCGAGATCTTTGCATAAGGCGTGGGAATGTCAGCCCTGGTGACATGCACAACAGGTGCGTCAAGGTGGGTGGAAGCAGGACCTTGCATAATCCTGGCACAAATTTCAGCTCCTACCCCAAACTGGGGCCAGCCACCTTCCGCTGTGACAAGATTATTTGTCTTCATAACACTGGATTCAATAGCTTCGATATCCATTAGCCTAATGGTGCAGAGGTTTATCACATCACCGCCATAGCTTTTACCACTTTAACAGTGGCAAAGCAGAAGCTGGAGGGGCAGGACAAAGAAGACTGGGCTCGCAGCAATGAGGGAGCAAAATGGCAGAAAGGAGATGGGGTGGAAGAACCAGAATAATGTGCCAGCGCTGTTGTCCATCAGCTGTTCTGGAAAGGACTGGATTTAGGTTTGATGAGGCCCTAAGCCACTGAAGGTAATGGAGCCCTTTATATGTCCAGCTGTCCTTTGTCAACAACACATTGTCACTGTTTTTTGTGTTGAACATATGCTATATGGTAATTTATAGACCTAATAGGTATCTAAAGCCATTAGTACATAACAAAATGTGTATTTTAGTATTAGGTAACAGGTACAACAGTTTGACCTACATTCAACTGTGCTGCACTGCAGTCTGCAGCTGCATACTACATGGTGTCATGCAACCAGTCCATGCAGAATGTAGGCACCCTATATATAGAAATGACCAAACCAGTAATATATTAGGGAGCAGGCTAGCAGCGGGGCCCATTACTTACATCATAGGAGCCTACACAACACAAAACACTCTTGCTGTATGTAGGTTTTATTTTATTTGTTTTTCATCTTATATTTTGGAAATGTACATCCAGGTGTTTTTTCCTTTAAATTTTTTGGGGGCCTAAGCTATAGCTTGCTTAGCTATACGTAACTCTGGCACTGGTTCTGGAGGGAAGACAGAGGTCTGGATCTAATTATACAAATTCTCTCCTCTGATCTGTTTATTAGCAGCATATGTACCACTTTACAGGTCATGAATAAATGGTTATCATAGTTCTAAAAAGTGGGGGCAGGGGGAAGCAATGGCCTGTTATGAAAGATGTGGTCTTAGCAAACAAGAGCAATAAGCAATATCATACTTAGATGGGAATCAAAGATAAGCTACGTAGCACTTTGGTCAGGAGACTAATGACAGTAAATAGTGCTGCGTATACAGTAGAAGATCAAGCTGGTCTGCACTTTGGACAAAGAACAAGGTGAACTTATTCTAGGATGCCAACTAAGAAGGAGGAGGCGGAGTTTGGATTTGATATCCCGCTTTATCACTACCCTAAGGAGTCTCAAAGCGGCTAACAATCTCCTTTCCCTTCCTCCCCCACAACAAACACTCTGTGAGGTGAGTGAGGCTAAGAGACTTCAGAGAAGTGTGACTGGCCCAAGGTCACCCAGCAGCTGCATGTGGAGGAGCCGGGAAGCGAACACGGTTCCCCAGATTATGAGTCTATCGTTCTTAACCACTACACCACACTGGCTCTCCAGAACTAAGGCTCTAACCAAACAGGAAATCTTGTGAAAATGTGAAATCTTGTGAAAATTCCTTATCTACTTTTTCAGATGAATGTCTAAAAGATGCAAGTTCACTTTTTGATATGACAGAAATGACTAGCAAAATAACAGGGGCAGCACCTGCCATCCCTGCTTATTATAGCATTGAATGTGACATGCTGTGTGTGCCAAGAAGATCCATTTTTACCCCAAGACTAGGCTTGATCTATGCTTGTAACCTGAATAAACTCAGAGTATATTCATGTACTTTATGTGTGCACTGCACTGCACTGCTTATCTCCATACTGCAAATGAAACTATGGGAATTGCTTAGAATGAAATGGTCTCTGTTAACCATAACCTGACCTTACCAAAAAAAACCCGACAACAGGCGTTAGCAATGTGTATCAAACCTTTGTTTGTGAATCATCACATAGACAGACTAAGTGAGATTATCGTTCTATAGTATTTTGATGTTCTTTAATATATGAAATAAGAATGATTTATCTGAAGGAGCGTCTCCACCTCCATCATTCTACCCGGACACTGAGGTCCAGCACCGAGGGCCTTCTGGCGGTTTCCTCACTGCAAGAAGCTAAGTTACAGGGAACCAGGCGGAGGGCCTTCTCGGTAATGGCACCCCTCCTGTGGAACACCCTCCTACCAGATGTCAAAGAGAAAAATAACTAACAAACTTTTAGAAGACATCTGAAGGCAGCCCTGTTTAGGGAAGCTTTTAATGTTTAATAGGTTATTGCATTTTAGTGTTTTGTTGGAAGCCGCCCAGAATGGCTGGGGAAACCCAGCCAGATGGGCGAGGTATAAATAATAAATTACTATTATTATTATTATAGTGATCCTGTACATGCATGCCAAGCGCTCCATTTATAACATATGCATGTGTGCATAGCAAAACACTTTTGTCATATACTGGTAAACAAGGGCTGTATTTGTGCATTCCCCTGGATGTAATTATAATTGTGCAAGGGGGAAGAATGAGGTCGTGCTTCTCCTCTGTCACACACTTGTTGTCTGTGTCCGCACAGACATGAGAACCTCATCGCTTGAAGCGGACTCTTTCGCTGTGGAAATTGTCCTTAACGTGTGAGAAGCCTGTGGACAGGGCAAAGAGAAAGTGAGGGCAGGAAGCACTATCCTGCTCTCCCTCCTTCTGCAATTGTAATCACATCAGATTACACATGTGATTATACATGAATAGCTCTAATCATATCCCTACTTGCTATCATGCCAAGCAATATCATATTAATAGTTTTTAGAGAGCACATGTTTTTCATACGTTTATATGATCCTCAAGGAAACTTATAAGCAGATTTTGGTGATGTGATACAGATATAACCACAACCCAGCAGCTCTTAGTTCTCTTGTCCAAAACGTCCATCCTTTAAATTCCGCCATCCCAAAACCACCAGCGCTTGGAGCAGAGTGTCCTTCCTGGCAAGGAAGCAGGGATGCCAGTTACTTAAGGCTTTCCCGCCGTCAAACACATAAAATTGCATTTCAGGTAGAGAGGGGTGCATACAGAATATCAAAATTAATAGGCTACTTAACAAATCAGTTCCTTCCACACAATCTGTTATCAGCAAAAAGCAGCGGGCAAATCAGAAGAGTACTATATACAGTCAAAGCATGTAATCTTGTCCAGGATTTCTCTGGTGGATCTTCCAGCAGGAAGTTCTCCAGCAGTTACTTAATACAAAGGAATGGGAACCACACAAGTAGTGCCAGTTCCAGGTTTGGTGGTGGGCTGCCCATGCGTAAGATGCTCTCAGTTGGCTGAATACGTTTATCTCTTCCTGGTGCTGTTGCCACTGTTCATTCACATGCCTCTGCCTCTGTGCCCACTGTGAACGAGCTCCCTGAGGGAAAAGCATGCAGCCTTTGACTGGCAGCTCCCTTAGAGACGGCAGGTGAACAGGCAACAACAGCAGGAAGGAGAAATGTCAGGGACAGCAGGCTCCAGGGGGTGGTAGTTAGCATGTTACTGGAACATGGGTTCTGGCATGGATGATGCATATTTCTGGTGCCAACCCTGTGCACTACAGCACAGCAGTGTTCTGGACTTTGGGGCAGAGGTCCACGGCCTCACTCAGCAGAAGGACCCCTTTAAAGCGAGACTGGTTAATCAGTTTCCCCCTTAAAGATGGAGCCTCTGTAAGACTATTCAGTCCAGAGTCTAAAATTACATTACAGCACCATTGGCTCTTGCAGATTTCCCCTTAATTCAGAGAGAGAGAGAGAGCGCAGGAGAATTCCATTTCCCCAGTTGTGACTTGCATCTGTTTCCAAGTCTGCATTGTGAAGAGTACAGTGGTACCGCTAGTTGCGAATGGGATCTGTTCCGGAGGCCCATTCACAACATGAAAAGAATGCAACCCGCAGAGGCGCGTCTGTGCATGCACGGGTTGCGATTCGCCGCTTCTGCGCATGCACGTGATGTCATTTTGCACTTCTGCGCATGCGCGAGTGGCAAAACCAGGAAGTAACCCTTTCCGGGTCGCTGCGGGATGTATGCTGAAAGAACGAGGGCCCCACTAGGGGGCGCATAGGAAGATGGCCGACAATAACATCTCTCCGACCCACAGGAGGTAATTTGGAGGCTATGTGGGACTAATTAGCCTCCCAAAACCCCACTCAAGCTGGTGAGTGGGGCTGTATGCCTGCTGTGCCCGATACCACCCCCGAATTTTTGAGGGGGGTGGGGGCATTAGGCACAAAACCCTCCTGTGGGATCTTGGCACTCCTGGACGCTGTCTCTGACCTGTGCCACTAGCTGCAAGAACTTCAAAAGAAACAATTTGGCACGAAGGAAATGCACATACTTCAGGAAATGAGGAGGAGTGAATACTGCAACAGAAGAGGTCTCTGGAAAAACAAGATTTAAATTATGAGAAGATACGTCAAGATACGGTATGGCAAATGACTGATGGGGGAGGGGGGGAAAGTTTTATTTTGCTTATGTGATTAACCCCAAGAATCCCCTCCCTTCAAGAGTCAAAAGCCAGAAATGAGGTTTTAAGGACTTAAGCTGTGAATCTAAGGCTGTGTGGAGATAAACTTTCGAACCAAAGCATGTATTTAGAAGACTGTGGAATGTATAAGAGCTTTGTTCTGACGCAGTCAAAAATGCCGTCGTCGCCATTTTGGGAAGCTCTGTCGGAGGAATAAGCCTGGGAGGAGGATAGTGAAAGAGAGCGTGTTTACATCGTGGGAGAGACTCCTCAAAGAGGCTTTAAGAACGACAGAGCTATAAATTTACGAGGGAAAAAGTGATCTTATCTCCGAAGGTGACGATTTATGGGAACCATCTGAATTAAGGTTCACGACGGGAAATCTACGCAGGAGTATTATTGGTGTTTATCGGCTTAAGGAGACCATCAGAAGAGACCATAAAGGACAAAGAGGAAATATTTGATTAAGAAGTGATGTGGAAACAGCAAGATAAGATTGGAAAGAACTATGAATATGTGTTTGGACTGTTTGAACATCTATTTGGACTTATTTGGACTGATTTGGATATTAAAGCAGAAGTAATGATTAGATCAGAATCCTTCCTCGGATCTGGAAGTATGGGACCCCCCAACAAAATTTAAAAATTCGGCATTGTAATTTGGAATTTATGTGATGTGGTTTGATTCGATGTGTTTGGCCGGTTAATAAAAATTTATTAAAAAAATATATATATATCCTGAAAGAACGTAACATAAAGTGGACATAACATGAGGTATGACTGTATCTATTTTCCTCACGTTATCCAGGTATTCATCAAATACAGATCAAGAAATGGTGGTGCTGAAGATGGTTGCTGACAACGGCGAAGACATCGGACTGTTTATGTAAGATATATGAATGTTCCATTTTAAAAAAATCAAAGGAAGGTAAATACTATATCAGAATGATTTTTTTCCCCAGTCACTTAAATTTTTTAAAAGATTAGGACGATCTGGCAGGTGGGTGTGGTGGGACAGAGAGACCACACAATGGAAATTTAAAGAAAGTTAGCAGAGAGGGAAGTTTAAAGAGACCTGTGATATTGAGTGGAATCCAGCTGGTGACCCTCACACCCAAAGGAGGGCTTTTGATCCAGTGGATGTCTCTGTTAATAAAGAGAGAAGGCAATCAGTTATGAGTTGCCAGTCTCTGCAGCCACAGCAGGCGCTGTGATTCTCCAGTGGTTTGACTTCACCCCTGAAGGTGATTCTCCAGTGGTTTGACTTCACCCTCCATTGTCTCTCGAGATGGATGCCAACAACAGCCCCTTAGTATCTCGTAGGAAACAGAGCTCCAGAGCAGCACCAGAACAGGAAGGTGCTGGTCGTGGGCGGGCACTGCAGGGGACATGGAGAATTGGCAAGAATCATCTTTTGATAGAAGCACCCACTTGATCAAATAGGTTCTGCGAGCACAAGGGCAACCATTGCAAATAGATAAAGAGAAAAATCAAGCTGTAGGCTTAGATGGAAAAGGGATGTTAAGAGAGACTGGGTTAAAAAGGAAATACTGATTTTGAGTCTCTTGAACTAAACATTCGGGAAAACATTCTGACAGCAAGAGCGGTTCAGCAGTGGAACAGACTTCCACGAGAGGTGGTGGACTCTCCTTCCTTGGAAGTTTTTTAACAGAAGTTGGGTGGCCATATGTCATGGATGCTTTAGCTGAGATTCCTGCATTGCAGGGGGGTTGGACTAGGTGACCCTTGGGGTCCCTTCCAACTCTAAGATTCTATGCATTAATAAAAATGTGAAGTAGCCCTTGGTCTATACATGTGGCAGAATGAGGTGACTTTTGAATGCTTCCTGCTTCATGTTATATATATATATATATATATAATCTTTTTATGTGATTTACACGAATTATCTAAAAAGGCTGCATTAGTGAATATTTTTCCAATTTTTAAAATTCTTATTAATTTTTCCTTAGGTGGTTTCCAATTCACCCTGTCAGTATGAACAACACCAACCGTCTTACATGTAGTGACAACGTTGGTTATGCAACTCATCTCCTTGAAAAAGAGAAAAACGCAGGATATTTTCCAGGAAAGGTAGGAACCGTTTACTGTGCTCCCGACATAAATTAGGATTTTACCAATGCAATACCTTATCAAGACTTTCCAATGTTCAGGCCACTGTGATCAGTCGGCATCACTGGTTTATCAGCCAGTGATATCTTCTTTCTTCTTTGGCGATCACGTATAGCTGAGTAACGATCTTAACAGTGAGTCCGTAAGTGACTGTGGAGGCCAATTCTGGATCCACACATCCTTCCACAGTGAGGACATAGGTTTCCGGGTGGGAGCTGATCATGGTGAGGGTTTGCCAAACGTGACTTCCTCTTAGCACGTTTCTCCCTTTCGTCCTGAGTTTGATCATCTTAAAGTCCATGACACCTTTGATAAAGGCTGTTCTCCAACTGGAGCTCTCACAGACCAGTGTTTCCCAATTGTCGGTGTTCATACTACTTTTGGGTTTTTTAGTGTTTTTTTAGTTCTATAGTGTATAATTTATTTTTAGTATAATTTTTAATCTTAGCATGGAGAAGTTAAAAAGGAACTTTTAAAAAACAGTAGTGGATATCACCTTTTTCCAGCTGTAATCTCCTCTTTCTAATTCCACCTGCTCAATCCAGCACAGAATTCTAGTTCAGAAATTATGCCCAAATTCTTGTAAAATATTAGTCACAATCCAGCCAGTTTTAGATACCGCTTCTCTATATGGAAGGCAGGAAATTATTCACTCTCCAGCCGAAACCAGTATGATGTACCAGCACTAAATTGGATGATGCCCTTAATTTTTACCTCAGTGTTTTACAGTGGCTTTCAATAATTGTATAATTGGCAATAACTGGCAAGCAGCAACAAGGTCTGGGTAACCATTGCTATCTTCTTCAGTGGGGTTGTTCTGCAACAGATCACCACACCTTTACAACATCTGTATTACCGACTCTCAAACTTTGGGATTGTTGAAATATATACAACAAAAAAGTAACCAACTGGAGTCATGTGACTCAAATTGGGTCTACTAGACCCACAATTTTTAAGCAGTGTGGACTAAAGTCGCTTCTGGAGTCCCTCAAGGATTAGAGGCCCTGAAGCTTAAGCTTCATTAGTTTCCCAGTAGATCTGCCCCGATTGGCTTGATCCACGATGTTGTGGTATGTTATATATTGCAAAGATACTACAGTCTCTAGTGGCCTTCCTTTGAAGGAAAGCAAACCTGAAGTACACACTGCAAACCCTGTAACTTCTCAGTGCTTGGAGATTAGGGTGTTCATAAAAAAAGAGCACAATCTGCTAAAAGGGGGATCTAATGGGAAAGGCATGTGGAGCTCCATAGCAGCTCCTCAGCACAGCGAAAAAGGACAGTCACACCATTTTCACACAACAGCATAAGAAGTCCGACTCCCCCTCCTGCCACATAGTTTCTCACCTTGTAAGGGAAATGTCTACCTATACAGGTGCTCAGTGTATAAACATTAGATCACACAAAGTTGAGGGACATAAAATGAAGGGAAACAACAAAGATAGCAGAAATGTTGGGCTCTACTGTGATAAAGGACCATTTACTTCCATTATATCATGCCATATATGACTTAACTGAAGTGGATGGGAGAATCTAGGTGATGCATGCTATCTAGTGAGCATTAACTGGTTTCACATTCTTGCATCTACAAACATTTTCCGTGAGGCACAAAAATGAATGTGTGGCAGACGTTTTGCAGCAATATTTTTGATGGCATCACCAATGAGACCATTCCTCCCCTTGCAGGGGCCGTATGTAGCAGGTTTTGCATCATCTAACCTGGGAGATGTGTCTCCGAACATAAAAGGTCCACATTGCATTAACACGGGAGAATCGTGTGAGAACTTCAACAATTACTGTCCAAAAGGTGGGGTAGGTATCATTTTATTTTGATTTATTTAACAAGGTTTAAATATTGCCTAATCAACAAAAACCTTTGAGTGGCTCACATAGCACATGATAAAGTGCTCCTTAAAACCAGCTGCTAAAATCAATCTATGTCTAGATTGGCTTTGTCTCCTCCCCAGTTTCAATTATAGGGTTCCCAGTGCTTCCCTCACACCCTAAAAACGAATCTCAATAAGCAGGTTTAGCCAAACCACAACTCATACATACTCAGCCATCTATAAATGTCTCGGTCTTTCTGTTTTAGCATACTTTGTACATAAATCATCTCAAGAGGAGTTTCAGATACTCATTAAATACAAAATTACACTACTGCTGCCCAAGTTAAATGCCGCTGGCTAATTACATCTTTACCCACAGAAAGAATTTAGAATTGTTTGTACTGCGCTTTTGCAAATGGTGCTTCATCCAGCACCATTCTAGCTGACATAATGAATTAGACCAGTAGCAATCCTGATGGCACAACCAAATGGCTTGAGCTCAGCCTGTGAATTTGGCCAGAACCTAGGTGAAATGCAGCCAACGTTTATAGCAACCAATTTCATGAACTTGGGAAGTCATCCTGAGCATCTCTCAAACCAGGACAATGATCCACAATAACCCAGTCTTCTGTAGCTGCTGTTGAGGTTTTTGTCACAGTTCAGTTTAAAGGCATGGTGTGCGGCTGATGCAAATGCTATTTCCCCATTCCCATTCAGTGCCAGTCCTCCTTCTGTTATTTACATGTGCCTTTCCTCAAAACTCACAATGAGATGCCAGACTGGCAAACAAGGAAAGGGACTGTTATGTACTGAGTTGAATAGGATCCAAACTGCAGCAGTCTGATTGGTCCTAGAACAATAGGATCCAAATTGCAGCAGTCTGATTGGTCCTAGAACAATAGGATTCAGAATGCAGCAGTCTGATTGGTCCTAGAACAATGCAGCAGTATGATTGGTTGGCAGGAACCAGCCAATCATGCTCCAGATATAAGTGAATCCACAACCTGATTGGCTTACAGTAGAATTCCAGAATTAGCCAATCATGTGCAGCCCATTGTGTAAATAATGTATATAAAGCAGATATTTTGAGGGGACTTTCATTCATTCCTCCTCACCACTATGAGCTGAATAAAGAGCATGAAATCACTTTGCGACTCTGAGTATATTTCAGGGACATATGAGATCAAATAGTGGGTTTGATCTCATTTTGGGGTGGGGGTGGGGGGTTGCAAAGATGACAAATGAAATCCATTCCACAGTAGTGGAGAAACAGCATCCTCCCTGGTGCCCCCAGAGTGGCCTGTGGCAGTGTTAGAATTCTATTCAGGACATCTTTCTATCTTCCCTACAAGATGAGTGAAAGGGAAATATTTATTTATTTAGCATAAATAAATATGTGCGGTGCTTTACAGAGCACCAGAGGCCACGTTCCTGCCTCAGGGTGCTTACAATCCAAAAATCAACTGAGAGAAAATCAACAAGAGGAAGGGACTCCAGTTAAGATGGCGTCAGGTCAGAAAGCTGGCTCCGGAGCTCTGCTGATCACATGATTTTAATTGAGTTTTAATTGGTTTTAACTTGTGCCAAATCAATGGTTTTATCAACAAGAGGAAGGTGAGGAGAGGCAGAGAGTTACTAGAGAAGCAACTGGTGTGTTTGTCTCAGTTGTGTGCACCTAGAGTAGAGCATAGGAACTGAGCTGCAGGAGCAAAGATCACAGGGAGGGATGTACTATTGGGATAAGAGATAAGTGGGGAGACAGTTCCTTCTGATCACATTGGGGAGAAAATAGATAAGCCTCCCCACTTCCTGATAAGGATCCCTCCCCTTCAATGCCTGAATTTAAACAAGGAAAACTAGATGCACTGGTGTCTGTTCTGTAACTAGCAAGCATCTCGGCCAGCCCTAAGGCCCAATTCATATATTTTCCTAGCTATGTGGGAGTCTCATAATAGCAGAGTAATATAAATAAGTTTCCTGATAGTGCAGGTTCATGGAATTATTATGGAAATACATATAAGAGCTGCCCTCTTTGATAAAACTGCTACAACAGTTTTTGCCTCTGTATACTATAGTATAAAACTATATACTAACAGTTTGTGCCTTTCCCCTTTTATTTGTTCTTTCCAATGTTAGGCCACAGAGTGCATAGCTTCAGGTCCTGGCAAGGATATGTTTGAGAGCACCAAAATAATTGGCAGAAACATCTACTTGAAAGCGAAGGTAAGCTTCGATGGGTTGAAATTCTAGGATGCCTTTGTGTTTTAAAAACAAGCATTCTTCTGACAATTAAGTTTTCATCTGTAAGTCTTTGAAAATGCCTTTGACCATTTCTTCCAGCTGGAAATAGGTAGGTAAAGGTAAAGGACCCCTGGACGGTTAGGTCCAGTCAAAGGCAGCTATGGGGTGTGGCACTCATCTCGCTTCAGGGTTCTTTTTGCAGTCCTTTCCAAGGACATAGGTAGAGTCACAATACATTCTTATCTTACTTCATATTGATAGGCATCTTATCTGACAGGTAAGGCTTATGGTATGTAACTAGTTCAAACCCAGGAAGTGCCACTCAATAGTGATGACTGAATAGTTTGCTGTGAATTTCTTCCTCTGAAATATTGTTGGTAATAACAGCCTGACTCCTATTCAATAGAGTGGGAATAAATATCACTATTGTGCACAAAACTAGCTGTGCCATAAACAGTTCCTACCATTCTAGTAGGGGGTGGTGGTGTTTTGTTTTGTTTTTAAAAGGCAAATATTCATGACCTATTAAGACTCAGTTCAGATACCCAGGAATGATATAGTTCATTCTTGTCCTCAGCAGAAGCAGTTTCATTCCATAGAGTAGTTGATCGTTGTTCTGGCTTTCTTCTCTTCCAGTGTTACCCCCTCCTAACTAGCAGAGAAGATTAAATCGGCTGCATGAGAGAGAACAATAGAACAGAAAAAGGACCGCCAGTAATGACAATTCACCCAAGGCTAATATGGCGTGCAGAGATGATTCTTGGGAGTGGGGCAGAGATGATGGCATCCTTCTGTACACAATAGCACTGCACTTGTCGGGACAGTGCTGGGGTTGCAGTGAAATCAGCAAATGTCTGGGGCAGGGGCAGTGTTCCCAAAAGTGTATCCATTGCTGCCACCCCAGAGCTCACCCAACCTTGCCCCATCCCAAGTGCCCTGTCATTGCCTCCAGAAGGGCACCACTGCCTCCACTTCTCACCCCCTCAGGAACCAGCTGTTGGCATGGCTGAGACTCACTCCATCTCAGGAGCAAATAGCAAAGCAAGGAGGGGGAGGCTATGCAATAGGGCCTCCAGCCTTCCTATGTGTAGGGGAAGTTGGTAGGACAGAGCCTCTGGAAATATAAACATGCAGATTAGGGTGGGTTTTCCCATGACTGCCATTTGTATTTCAGGAACTGTCTATGAAGGCCTCCGAAGAGATAAGTGGCCCCATCAGATCAAGTCACGAATGGGTGGACATGGCTAACTTCACTGTGCAGCTCAATGCTACTCACTCGGTAAAGTATCAGCAGCCACCTTGGAAGTCTGTTGCTAGGTAGAAAGTCAGCAAATAAACAACAATACAGAGGCATTTACAAAGCGCACCTTAACTTTTTCATTATGCTTTTCTCAAGGGAAAAACATGTAAACCTGCTGTGGGGTACAGCTTTGCTGCTGGTACTGTAGATGGACCAGGCATCCTGAATTTCACTCAAGGCAAGTGGAAATAAACCTTACAGTTGACTTGCAACTTGCACACTTTAAACTTGCGCAATTACAGCTTTGCATGCCTGGCATGTTGGGTTCCGGAGAGAGGGATGATCACACATGGTAAGTTCAGGCTATGCACTATTTTTCCCTTTGTGTACAGTCCCTGGAAACTAATACCCACGCAAGTTGTAAGTTGTCTGTATATGTTTGCTAATTATTGTTATTGATTGTATAACATTTTGCGATCAGTATGGACCTTGAAATCAACTAGTGTTGATTTGGAAGGGTCGGATATCTTCTAATCTGATCTGATTTCACCACTGGCCTAAAATTCACCCCTCAGGTGGCCCACCCCAAGATGGCTCCTAACTTCAGGTGTCCCTCTCTTGTGCACATCAGCTAGGCCTTAAACACCCTTAGTCTGATTTTACCCAAATGATTAAAAAGGTAATGGACCCCTGACAGTCACAGATGACTCTGGGGTTGTGGTGCTCATCTCGCTTTACAGGCCAAGGGAGCCGGAGTTTGTCCTCAGACAGTTTTTCCGGGTCATGTGGCCAGCATGACTAAGCTGTTTCTGGCAAAACCAGAGCAGCGCACGGAAACACCATTTCCGCCAGAGCTGTACCTATTTATCTACTTGCACTTTTTGGCGTGCTTTTGAAACTTCTAGGTTGGCAGGAGCTGGGACCAAGCAACAGGAGCTCACCCCATCGCGGGGATTCGAACCGCGACCTTCTAATCGGCAAGCCCAAGAGGCTCAGTGGTTTAGACCACAGCACCACCCGTGTCCCTACCCAAATGATTAATCAATATCAATAAGATGAATTGGCCTTCCTTAGCTTTAACTCCCTCTGTTGTGAACAATAAGAGATTTTGTGGGAGTTCATTCCCTGTATGTTTATTGTATGTAAAGGCTGTTACCTTCTTAAAAGATAGGCTCATGAGAGTGTACAGCCAATCCTTGCACATGATTTGCATCCTCGTACCCTTACGTAGACTACTGTGAGATAAGCCATGTTGTGGACAGCAGTTCCCACTGCTGCAGACAATGTTTGTTAGTCAGCTTAGCTCAAAGGGTAAGTAATGAAATCGCACAGCCTTCTGCAGTGAAAATCATGAGCACTATTAAAAGTAGGGCAGCGGCCATTAAAATATGATAAGGAATCTTTCTTTGATCTCTCATTTCTACATAAATGTTTTTCTCTATATTAAAGTTCAGTTGGTTGATTAATCATCTCAAACTCTTTAAATGATGGGTAGCTGTAATTAGCAGCTTTTTATAGCTTGGTAGCTGTAATCAGCAGCTTTTATAGCGGGTGGCGCTGTGGGTTAAACCACAGAGCCTAGGACTTGCCAATCAGAAGGTTGGCGGTTCAAATCCCAGCGACGGGGTGAGCTCCTGTTGCTCGGTCCCTGCTCCTGCCAACCTAGCAGTTCGAAAGCATGTCAAAGTGCAAGTAGATAAATAGGTACCGCTCCAGCGGGAAGGTAAACGGCGTTTCCGTGCGCTGCTCTGGTTCGCCAGAAGCAGCTTAGTCCTGCTGGCCACATGACCAGGAAGCTGTACGCCGGCTCCCTCGGCCAATAAAGCGAGATAAGCGCCACAACCCCAGAGTCGGCCACGACTGGACCTAATGGTCAGGGGTCCCTTTACCTTTACCTTTACCTTAAGTCATACTTGACAGCAATATGAATTATTGATAATGTTTTTGGAGGAGCCTAAGCTATTTGTTTTTTTCAAGGTAATGGAATCGAAACTACATATCCATCAGGCTTCTTTTGAAAATACTGTGTGTGTATTTTTTAAATGCACATAATAGGTTTTTATATTAGAACTAAAGCTAGGCATTCATTCTCAACATATATATTATTTCAAAAATAAGTAAAATATTAACAGGTTACCTGCTGAAGAAAAATGTGTTCAGCAGCAGCATGAGACTAACATTTAATGAGCTTTTTATAACAAAAGAGCATGAGCTTCTATGAGTAACCACATGAGAACATGACAAGAACCCTCTGGCCCATTTAGTCCAAGACTGTTCTCACAGTGACCAGCCTTATACCCTTAGCTACCTACTTCTTGAGATGCTCGGTTAGAACCCGTGGAAAGGAAGGTGGAAATGTCAGGCAAAAACCAATCAAGAGAAAACACTCTAATGCTCTTAAAAGCAATGGAAATAGTATGGCTCATGCAGAATATAATGTTCAAAGCAACATCCTCTCTCTTTAGTTCCAGCTTCTTGCCTTCAAAAATCTAATAAACACCTCTTAAACTATCTTACATATTTGTTGACAGGCACAACAGAAAGCAATGCATTGTTGGATGCACTTCGTGATGCATTACTTGTTGAGCCATCCAATGAAACGAAAGAATGCCACAGTCCGAAGCCCATCCTGCTTCCTACAGGAGAGGTATGAAACATGAGAATTTGCTGCCAGGAGTGAATCCATTTCAGCTCAGACTTGAGTAATCTATTTGATGTGGACCTAGATAGTCAACATAATGCTGTGCACACCAGTCTTCTCTGAGCAAATAGGCACTTTCCCAGGCTGGTTTTCCTGGAAGAGGCTGATTGCCATTGTGCAATATTTGAGTTTATTTACAAATAAAACAGGTGGAGCATAGATAGAGGCGCATCTCCTCATACCTCCATTCACTTTTCTCTGATCAGTCACTAGTCCCCACAATTTTGGTGAGGATGAGGATGGGCTGTTTCAGAGGACTCAGCTAGATTGGTAAGGAAAAAGCAATTGATATGCATTATATATGCGATATAGCATTGTGCCACCAGATAGCGCTGTGGAGCCCCGTTTTTCTCTACACGTTTTCCCTGTTTAAATTTAGAATGCTTTTAACTGAAACGCTTATTTGATGTGTCTAGATTCAGCCAGAATGGCATCTTTCAGAATAAAAGCTAACATGAGATTCTCATTTACTTCCTGAATTTCTTAAGCTTTCAAAACCTTACCCATGGCACCCACATGTGATTGATGTTCAAATAGCAACCATTGGATCTGTGGCAATAGTGGCTCTTCCAGGAGAGTTTACGTATGTATTCACATTCTACATTGATAATAAAGTGCATTCATTAATGTGTGTTAAGGACCTTCACAGTGCGTTCAAAAGCAGGATAAATAGTTGAAGGGAAAGAAATAGTTCTGAAAGACCTGCAGCTGTGCATTTGGAAATGGAATGAAAAACAGCTGGGAAAGTGGAAAGGTCAAACAGACAATATGAGTGGCATATTAGTTCTGTATTAAAGTACTGCAAACTTAAAAGGAGACGGTCCAGTGCTTTTTTTTTTTTTTTTAGAATAAAAAAGGTACCAGTATTCGCCATGAAGTTGTCCATTAAGTGCCACACTTTCAACATTTGAAAAAAAAGGTGGGGCTGGTACTAAGTAATAATAATAATTTATTATTTAAACCCCGCCCATCTGGCTGGGTTTCCCCAGCCACTCTGGGTGGCTTCGAACAGAATATTAAAATACAATAGTCTATTAAACATTGAAAGCTTCCCTAAACAGGGCTGCCTTCAGATGTCTTCTAAAAGTCTGGTAGTTGTTTTTCTCTTTGACATCTGGTGGGAGGGCGTTCCACAGGGTGGATGCCACTACTGAGAAGGCCCTCTGCCTGGTTCCCTGTAACTTGGCTTCTTGGAACAAGGGAACTACCAGAAGGCCCTCAGTGCTGGATCTCAGTGTCCAGGTAGAACGATGGGGGTGGAGACACTCCTTCAGGTGTCTGGACCAAGGCCGTTTACCCTTGAATACCCCCAGAAAAAATAGCACTGGAAAAGATCCATTCCCGTTTGACTTTGTACACATTAGAGTAGTAACTATGTTATATTTAATACACAGTGGACACAACTGAGCAAAAGATAAGTCATGATTAAGGTTGCAATTCTGTGCCCAATTACCTGCAGTAATATAGGGCTGCAGTATCAGTCGTATTTAAAGCAATGGGACTTAATCTAGTCACTAGCTTGTTCTCTAAGTTTCAGGTTAACTTAAAGAGTAGCTCTGATCTGGATCTACAAGTCCTTTTCTATTCCCTTGTGCAATGTCAGAGATGTCAGTAATTGTTTTTGCCCTTCTCCTAAATCCCCTACAGATTTTGGAAGTACAAATTCCATCAACTCCAGTCAGCATGACCATGGAAGGGATAGCCCATAACATCTGGAGGGCACCAAATGGGGGATGCTTAATAGTAGTAGTAGTAGTAGTAGTAGTAGTAGTAGTAATATCCGTATTACATCCATAGATCTCAGGGTGGTTCACAACATAAAAAATCGGTTCCATACCAATCACCAACAAACCTTCAAGGTGCTTTGATAGTCTTGAAACCTGATTTACTTACAGCTCAGTGGAATGGTATGGACACTGATGTATCTGTTTTCATGTTTCTCAGGACAATGGCTGGTAGAAGGGTGCGTGAAGCTGTTAAAAGTGTAAGTTCACAGCTTTAAAATTATATGGGATTGCCCATAAGACAGTTCTCCCGCTCTTGATTTATTCATTTCCCCTTTGAATCAATAAGGTAAAGGTAAAGGGACCCCTGGTCCAGTCGTGACCGACTCTGGGGTTGCGGCGCTCATCTCACTTTACTGGCCGAGGGAGCCGGCGTACAGCTTCCGGGTCATATGGCCAGCATGACTAAGCCGCTTCTGGCTGAATCAATAGACTATTATAAAAAGCTAGCTTGGGCAATAGTTTCTTTCTACTAGTCCCATCCCATCCTGCTCACATGCCACTGCCACAGTCTTGCTAAACTGAGGAGGATTTAACCCCCCCTGATAAGTAGGGGGTAAGCTGATGAGGGGAGGATCAAATTCTGCTGCTTTGGCTATGCACCCTACAGGCCCATGCAGCTAATGCATGATTCAACCCCAAGGTCATTACTGTATTTTTTGCTCTATAAGACTCACTTTTTCCCTACTAAAAAGTAAGGGGAAGTAAGGGGAAATGTGTGTGCGTCTTATGGAGCAAATGCAGGCTGCGTAGCTATCACAGAAGCCAGAACAGCAAGCGGGATTGCTGCTTTCACTGCGCAGCGATCCCTTTTGCTGTTCTGGCTTCTGAGATTCAGAATATATTTTTTCTTGTTTTCCTCCTCCAAAAACTAGGTGCGTCTTGTGGTCTGGTGCGTCTTATAGAGCGAAAAATACGGTAGTTCTGAATAGTAATTAGTTCTTCTGCTTCATGCCGATTGACTCATTTGTGCACCTGTTTTTTTAGGAATTTGAGAGTCAAGGGAAACCAGGAATGAACATTCTACTTTCGGGACTGTGTAATATTTATACCCACTATGTAACTACCTACGAAGAATACCAGGTAAACTGGCACCACTCTAGTACAAAATTTCTTTTTCTTTCATATCTGACCATCTTTCATTACAGCTGCAAACTCATTAACACCCACACCGGCAAATGAATGACTCAAAATTACCTTCAGAAAAATTGTGGATAGATTGGAAGCCCCATGTGCATATAAAGGCACTTTTCCAAGGTGCCTGTCATCTAGTAATTTAGCAGGAGCATGAAACAACAATAAACCCCAGAGGGCCTTCTTCCTGTTTTTCTGTTGATGCCACTACACCTCATTACACTCCCAGAGGGAGTGGACGTTATTGTTCCTTCTCCTTGCGCACAGAAACCAGATCAGAGCGGCCCGTCCTCCTTCACCACCTGAGGCAAAACAGGAAGATGCCACCCTGCCCCTGCCCCGCTTACAGGGGTCATATGGCAACTTTGGCATGTCTCCAGAAGAAGCCACCACCACCACACAAAAGCAGCAGGGGCAGGCTTTGGCAAGTGCTGAGGCCCTTGATGCCAGCCCAGAACTCAGGTGTTTTCCTATGTCACTTCACAGGCTCAACGATACGAAGGAGCATCCACCATTTTTGGGCCACACACCCTTTCTGCTTACATCCAGTCATTCCGTGCTCTGGCCAGGGCTATTGCTAAGGTAATTGCTGAGCTGTACAGATGGGACTCTCTATATTTAATTGAAACAGAAGTGCGGTCTTTTCTTTTGTGTTCTTCAAGGGCTATTTCGTAATGCAGCTTGGACACTCAGTATTTAGGACCGGCTCTACCATTAGGTAGATGGTGGCAGCACTAAGCTCTTGCCCCTTCCCTTTTCCACGCCTGTACAGTGGTACCTCGGGTTAGGAACTTAATTCGTTCCGGAGGTCCGTTCTTAACCTGAAACTGTTCTTAACCTGAAGCACCACTTAAACTAATGGGGCCTCTCGCTGCCACTGCGCCGCCGGAGCACAATTTCTGTTCTCATCCTGAAGCAAAGTTCTTAACCCGAGGTACTATTTCTGGGTTAGCGGAGTCTGTAATCTGAAGCGTATGTAACCCGAGGTACCACTGTACATCATTAAGACGCAACAGACCATTGCCATTTCAAAGCAAATTTAACTCATTTCAGGATACTGTTCCGGACTTGCCCAAACTCCCAGAGCCAGTCATTTTCAACATAAGCCTAAACCTTTTGCTTCCTGTTCTCGATGCAAAACCACTTGGTATCAAATTTGGGGACGTCGTACAAGATGCACGGGCAAAGTACAGGGTGGTATGTATACAATTTTTTAAAAATAAAATCCTACGGTGTTCTTCTTTGTACCATTTTGAACATGGAAATTATGCAGTTTCTTAACTTACATCACATATATTAACTAAGGATATGCATTTGGGATATAGAATTAGAAGTTAGAATGGTAGTAGCCCCATTAATATTCATCTTGGATTAAATAGATATGAACCAAAAGAACTCCAAATGAGATAACCCCAAACACTTTTTTCATTAATTATTTTCAGGCTTCTTTTTCCACACACACCCTTTCCAGATTTATTTAGCTCTACACACACACACACACACACACACTACTCCAACACACACATGATGAAAGTCGGGGCAACTGAAGAGGTGTCCCCCCCCCCGATGCTTTTATGTCGGAAGTGGACTTTTTTTGCCCTGCTGTGCAGATCGGTGCAAAGTTAGCTTCTGAAATGCAATCTGAATTTTGAAATACAGAAGAACTAAATCTGAATTAACGAAATACAAATGAAAAACATACAAAAGAAATTACGAAAATAATGTTTAACCCCCCAAGCTAAAAAATATAGCCACTACCCTCCATTCCTCTGAGTTCTTTATTGAACCAAAACAGCACCATTTGTGAAATAACCCCGCCCTCTTTTCAAAGCCACTGTACAATACAGCACATTCCTTTATGTCTGTTTACTATAGTAGGAGCTGAACAAACACCACCCTAGTGCTCAGAGGGAAGTAGCAATAATCACCTGACCTGCTTGCGCAGGAGCAGTGTTGTGTGGTATATCCTCAAGAACAATTCTCTCTCTCACACCTCAGGGTGAAGTTGTTGATGTTCATTTTGTTGGTGCAAATCCAAGGAATTCTGCAGCAAATATGGTAAGAAACTTAAGGGACAGGTTTTTCCTGGGTTTGTTGGTTTACAGCCCCCCCTCCCCCCCGCGTTTATGTGCAGAGATTTGAGGTGCGAGAAATATGGGAGCATAAGGGATACTGAGAGGAAACAAAGGAGAGGAAGGAATAGCACTGGGAACTTTTAAAAGCACATTGTTTGAAAAAAACATTTATGCCAACGCGCCTCTGCAGAGGCATGTCTCATCTCATGCTTCTCGTGATAATCTCTGGGTCACTGTTCAGTAAACTTTTTTTTTTTCCAGACCAGTTTCACATTTCTCATAGTAGAGAAATTTGACAATGCTTCCAGAAGTTGGCAAGTAGTGCATGATGATGCCTCATGGGACACCAGGTGAGCCAATTAAAAAATAATAATACAGAGAACTGGCAGGAGTTACATTTTCCTCAAAAGCTGTGGGCCAACCTTTCACAATCCTAAAAGCATTGCTTGCAGGTTGCAGCAATCCTCTTTTTTAAAATGCAAATAGCATCCTTAAGAGGGAGACAATCAGGAAGGGGGCAATTGTAGGCAGGGAGATTTAACCCTTATGATTCTCTGCCAAAGTACTGACGAAAATTGCTTGGTACAAGATGCAAGTTCTTCTTGGTTCCAGTGAGAGCTTCTATTCCATTCCAAACAGCAATTTACAGAGCAGTGGTTTTTACTGGGACCACAACCTGGGAGGGAATTTTTCTTTCAAAGCTTCCCCATGTGTCATGTAGCTTGTTCTTGATTATGTCCTCCAAAAGCAATGACATGCACCTCTGCTTCCACATTTGTGGAATGCACTCCCCAGGGAGGCTTGCTTGGTGCAATCTTTTATCAATTTGGGGGCCACCAGGCAACTGCATTCCTTTTTGTGCAAAATTATCACTGATGCAGCCTGTTTCATACAGTAGAAACGGGAAGTATAAATGTGAAAATACAAAGTCGATGAATTGGCTTATTATGTTAACCTTCAGCGATTATGGCTTTAAATGTCTCAACATCTAATTTGAAATTTGTTGGTCATAATATCAGGGCCCTTGCTCATCCCAGTTGGGCATAGGAAGCAGACACCATGAAATGCAAACTGTGACATTTCAAATAGCTATCTGGACATCCCATAGTCATTAGCTCGCCTACGTTCCAATTAAAAAAAACCTAATTGCCTGCTTGCAATCTCATTTCCCAATCCTTTCCTGAAGACAAGGGAGTGGGAAGCACACAACAGAGATCCATCGTGTCCCTTTCTCCCATAGAATCATTGAATTGCCGAGCAGGAAGAGGCCACGAGGCTCATCTTGTCCAATTCCCTGCAGTGCAGGAATATTTTGCCCAATGAAATGTACTTTTCTGGTAACTGTTGCTTGTGTATTCTCTGACTTGGCTTAATCCATCACCCTCGCTCTCCCAACCAGGTTCATCTGGCAAAAAGGCAACTGGGGACGAAGCACATCTCAAGTACAATGGCACATTCAAAACAATACTGAACCAGGAACTTACAGACTACAATACTTTGGTCACAGCAAAGAATTGCTGAGCTCAATTCAGGCATTTAATGGCTCATCTTCCACATTTGAAGTTTCAAACTGAAATCTGCAATTGTAAAATTGGTAGCTAGAAGCTGGAATGTTTATCATAAGGGTGATTTAAAATATGGGAGGCTTTTGTGTAGCAATAGTGGCCATCTCCATCCTTAGCCTCCCAATAGGATTGACTTCTGGTATGAATTCTGTGACAGTGTTCACAGTACTCACCATTTGTTTACAGTCCTCTGCTGTGCAGTAGAAAATGAGATGCCAGGCGCAATAGAGATTGTAGGTTGGTTGTACAGGGGAGTACATTTAAAGGGAGTAAATTTAAAGACAGACAGCCAGAATATTTGTACCAGCCTTCAAGCATTTCAAATGAAACACTGTTGTTTCTGGTGTCTCATTCTAGTCTGTAGCTTGTTGAACTTATTCTTTCATAACTATTATTTAATAGCATTTTCATAGATCACAGAACTGTAAAGTTGGAAGGGACCCTGAGTCCAACCCCCTGCAATGCAGGAATCTTTGGCCCAACATGGGGCTCAAACTCACAACCCTGAGATCAAGAGGCTCATGTTCTGCCAACTAAGCTGAAATGCAAATTTATAAGTCTATTCTGTGGAATAGTGTTCACTGCAGGTGTTCAAAGATTTGTAACACGGGTGCTAAAACATTGCCCAAAAGTTGTGCTGAGCTAAATGGGCTACTGTGAAAACCTACTCATTCTCTCAGGACAGAAAAATATGTCTGTATTAATGCAGCCCTGGCCAACTGGATACCCTCCAATTCCCATCCACCCCAGCCAACACAAGCTGTCTAGGCCTAGTGGGAGTTGTTACCTATAACACCTGGAGGAAGCCGTGTTGGCTACCTAGGAGGGCCTTAGGAAAGCATACTGTGAAAAGTTGTAGGGAGGAAACAATGAGCTGTATCCTTGTGGCAGCACCACATTTCTCCCCCATCTCTAGCATGCACTCATCAACAATGAATGTTCTCTGGGTTTTAATAAGCGTGCAGCTGAGCAGAACAAGCACACAAAGAATTTCAAAGCTAAAATTAACTGCCTTTTAGGAAATCAAAAAGGCTTTAAAATATAGGAACAAACCTTAGTTAAATTTAACGAAGGCCCCTTTGTAGATGTTCATTGTATTATGCTTCTCAAACAAGAGGGTGAAGCTTACCATAGACAACTGCACTTAAGTGGCTACATCACAAGCAAGAACCCACATGGTTGGATGCATGTACTCAATAAATTTGTGTTTACTTTGCACATCAATACTGCAAAAGCGCAGTATTGCTCAGTAGAAAGCTGCCTCCATACCAGCAATGTCGCAACAACTCCTTGTGATAGTAGAGCCAGCTTCGCTATGAGTTTTTTCAAATGGAAATTCGTTCCTTCCATTCGTTCCCTCTGATTACTACAAATTGTTTTCAGGTGTTTTAAAGAAGAAACCTGTGAGAATTGCCAGCCTTCCAAAAGCAACATCTCAGTTGTTTATCAAATCCAGGCACATCGTAAAGCAGATTTTGTGACCTTGTGAAATAAAGTTAACCACAGTATAAAGCAGCAGTTCTGCAGCTGCGTTCCTTTCCAGAAGTCAATAGGCATCTGCTGATTTTCAGAGTAAACCAAAGAACGCATTTAACCTTTTTTCATCCCTGCTTATTCCAGGCAAGAGCAGCCACGTGCAAAATTAAAAAGCTTTTTACTGTGTCAACATTGTTTTACACACAGTTTTATCATCTATTTGAATGTCTAGTTTGCCTTCTTTGTGCATACAGGGCCACCCTCAACCTCCCCGGCACTGCGTTAGAATCTATCTTAACTACATCCTCAGAGAAGAACTTCCTCCTTCTCTGCTACCCTCATTAGGGCACAGGCTTTTTACCTGCTGAAAGGACAGAAAACAAAAGTCCCATGCAAAGGAGCATTCCTTCTCTCCTTTCTTCCAGTGGGGAGGAACATCTTCAAATAGTGTAGCAAGACTTAACAAAAATCTATCTTAGCAAAAGGTTATTGGGTACGCTAAGGAGAGGGGGAGGGCCCTTTCAAGCACGTTGTCATCTTTTGCTATAACTGTTTGCCTCACTGGCCAGCAGCTCCACACCTCTGGGATCTAATTCTCTAGTTACAGAATAGACAATGGCTCCATTTGTCCAGCTTGGTTGCTTGGCCCCAGGCCTCAAGGGAGTCCGTTTCGCCTTCTTGGCTAGTCTTGCGCAACACAGTAGCATCGAGCTGAATATCATGGAAAACCCACACAGCAGAAACGAGGCCATGTAGTTGCCAGTTGTGTCCACAAGCCAACCTGTAGGGAAAGATACAACATTGCCACCATTATTATTATTATTATTATTATTATTATTATTATTATTATTTATTTCAATTTATATACCACCCTTTATCAAATGATTCCAGGGCAGTGTACAATATTAAGAATGCATTAAAAGGTAAGGATAAAGGGACCCCTGACCATTAGGTCCAGTCGTGACCGACTCTGGGGTTGCGGCGCTCATCTAGCTTTATTGGCCAAGGGAGCCGGCATACAGCTTCCGGGTCATGTGGCC
The DNA here is from genome assembly GCF_027172205.1 of Podarcis raffonei. Taxonomy (NCBI): domain Eukaryota; kingdom Metazoa; phylum Chordata; class Lepidosauria; order Squamata; family Lacertidae; genus Podarcis; species Podarcis raffonei. The sequence continues at coordinate 37,616,597 of NC_070606.1, forward strand.
AGCATGACTAAGCCACTTCTGGCGAACCAGAGCAGCGCACCCCGTCGCGGGGATTTGAACCGCTGACCTTCTGATCAGCAAGTCCTAGGCTCTGTGGTTTAATCCACAGCACCACCAGTGTCCCTATGCATTAGGGAGCACCTAACCCTTATGGCTGCAAAGGTCATCCTTGAAAATGTGTTGATGATACCTGGTGAAATCTCGAAAGCCAGAGGACATGCTGAGCAATATGACAGGCAGGGCTTCCATGCTCTACATTGCTAGGTGCAATGCAACTAGAAGCAGCAGAAGGTATTATCATCATCAACCTCTGTATCCCATGGTCGTCTGCATGGATGTGGGTTACCCCACTTTGTCCTCACAACAATTCCATGAGGAGGGGTCAGGCTGAGAGTGACTGAGTCCCAGTCCCCCAATGAGCTTCACAGCTGAGTAAGAATTTAAACCCAGACCTGCCAGACTGTTTGGTCTGCATAGCTCACATAAGGCAAATGGTTCCAATTTGAGATAACTGGCAGATAATTTGAGTTGCCTTGACGCAGACATTTGGTGGCAGTGGCAAATGCTACTTCTAAATAGCAGCACAAGAGTATCCACAGGCGGCCTTTGCATTAGAGTGGTTAAGGAAAACAAGGTGTGATTTTGCACTGAAAGTTCACAGTGAGAGAATGAAGAAAAATACCCAGAAGACAATGAAGAACTTTGTTCAGATCTGTCACATATTACTGGCTTTATAGCAATGCAGTATGGTGTCTGCTGGGTTTTTTTTGTTTCCTCTTAACTGGACCTCTCTAGGGTCCTCTTTCTTGCATTTGCCTTGCATACAGAAGGAATGTATTGCCCTCTGGTGTTCAGCTTAGTGAAAGAGGAATCCAAGCAGTGATTGGAAAGAAAGGGAAGGGGCCGGTAAAGCCATGTACTTGAGATTCATACATAACCAGGGAAGCTGATTCACATACAAAACTGACCTGCAACAGGTGGGCTGATTAGGTAGGGTATTGCATGAAGGAAGTACACCACCCCAAGGGCGGATGACAAGGAGGCCGTGCCCACCACGTCCGCGGTGACCACTGGGAGAAGCGTGATGTAGGCTCCATCAAAATACCCGAAGGTGAAGGAGAAAGGCACAAGGAGCGGAAAGCTCTGGAGCACCGGAAGGAAAAGGCAGCACAGGCCATCCATCCCCACCGCAAAGAAGTAGCAAACATAACGATACTTTTTCAGACACCTGCAAAGCAGTAGGCAAGAGAGTCAGTTGCAATGAAGTCATATTTATTTCATCTGATATCCGTGATCTTCACTGTAGCTGGGGTCTATCTATCTATCTGCAACTCCAGGGGCTGATCCTCATGTTTTCTGCCTGGACGTGCTCTGTTGCATTTGTTGGATTTTTGTCTCCTTTGGTTGTGGACTCTACCCTGTAATAAAAAGGTAAAGGACCCCTGGACAGTTAAGTCCAGTCAAAGGTGACTATGGGGCTGTGGCGCTCATCGCGCTTTCATGCCGAGGGAGCCGGCATTTGTCCACAGACAGTTTTCCAGGTCATGTGGCCAGCATGACTAAACCGCTACTGGTGCACAGAGGACCGTGACGAGTGCCAGAGTGCACGGAAACGCCATATACCTTCCTGCCGCAGCAGTACCTATTTATCTACTTGCACTGACATGCTTTCGAACTGCTAGGAGCTGGGACAGAGCAACGGGAGCTCACCTTGTCGTGGGGATTTGAACCGCCGACCTTCCGATCAGCAAGCCCAAGAGGCTCAGTGGTTTAGACCGCAGCGCCACCCTTGTCCCAACTAGCCTGTATTATTTAGCAGGGACCCAAGATGTACTGGATAAAATGGAAACCACAATAAAATTGTAAGTGCTGAAGGGGGGAGGAAGGAAAGATGCACTCTTCTTAACGTGGAAAATAATCCGTGGGGCATGCAATGGGGCTCGTTATCCCACATCACCCAGCTTTCTATGTCATCGCTCTTGGCCATTACCGTCTATCTGTCAGCCATCCAAAAGTGATGTTGCCGATGATGTCGACGACCCCAAGGATGGACATGAGGAAGGCCGCCTGCTGATGACTCATCCCGACCCTTAAGGCATAAGGCACCAGGTAAACGAAGAGGGGGCTGCAGCCGTAAGCCATGAACAAGACAGACACCGCGAGCACCACGAAGTCCGGCATCAGCAGAAAGTGGTACTCCTGCCACGAGCACTGGCACAGGTATTTGTGGGACCAGACTTTGATCAGAGGGGAGCAGACTGACCACTGCGTCAAGTCCTGCTTTTGTGCTTCCGGCCCAAACTCCTGCTCTGGGAAGTCGGGCACGCTCTTGCGGTCCTCTTTGCCCGCAACCGGTCTCATCAAGGCACCGCAGACGCAGAGGTTTAAAACGAAACCTCCCAGGATGAGCAAGGCTCCCCGCCAGGAAAACTGTTCAATTAGGAGCTGGACCACCGGGGCCAGGATGAAGGTGCCAATGCCGCTGCCCGACATGGCCATCCCATAAGCCAGGGCTTTCCTCTTGTTGAAATAGTTGCCCACCATGGCTATGGCTGGTGAATAAGAAAGTGCAAATCCCAGGCCTGGAAGAAGGAAATCACAAACACAAGCAAAACACGATTTGCTAGCAATGCAGATGCCATCACTGTTTCTTTTCTCTCTTAACCATACAAGAGGCCAATAAGATCAGCATAAAGAAAATAGCCCCCCTTCATAGTTTGCTCTCAGATTTTTGCTATGTTCAAGAGGCACACCAAACTGAGGGCTCGCCATCATATCTTGCAGCAGTGAGTTCCATAGATGGTTCTCATAGTAATTGTCATTCAGGAAGCTGCTAAGGCATGAAGGAAATCTGCTAGAACAAAGTGCTGGTTATTTTTGGGCAATAGCTGAGCTGAAAGCTGATACTGAAGCACTCGCACAATATGTGCTATAACAGGGACCTTTTTTTCTTAGCAAACAAGCTATTGGCAGCATTTGAGTACAGCATTTCTACAAAATTGTTATTAAACTGCAGGGGTCTGTGCACTAAGCTCCCATCACCGTGGCTATAATGCAAGTTTTAACAAGTCAGCAATTTCTGTGTAAACATTTCCGTTCCTCATTTTTGAAGAAAACGAACTAGCAGAACATTGCAGGTTATTTCACACACGCACACGCACAAACCCAGGCAATGTAATCAGCTGAAGATGCTGGTTCCACATTTAAATTTAGTGAATTAAGCACAGAAGGTTAACTGGTGTGCTTACTTTACACCGTCACAATGTGTGGCCTTTAACTGGGGGATCAGTTGAAATCTGATGAATTTTCAGAATCCAGAGTTTGAGAGGCAGAATTTTCAGCTGCAGACTTGTGAATCTTAGTGAGAAGTAGTGGGAAATTTGACGAGAACTTCAAAAGGTGTCATTGGTGAGCCTCACATTGTAACACCAACATGTGAACAGTCATAGGGACATAATTATGGCATTCCACCAAAACAACAAACCTGCATTTCTGAATTTCAAAATTAAGATCCCATTGTGATTTCCAACATTTGAATTTGCAATCTGAGAATCCAAGTCAGAATTATTATTTTCAAAAGTAACCTTGGCTTTGTTCTGATTGTTTCCTTCATATTCCTGATTTTGTTGACCATATTCTTGATTTTGTTGATCGCCACAAAAGTGGTGGCAGGGTGGGATTCAAACCCACGCCATCAAATCACACAGGGTCCCCGGACGTTTGACGGTCTATTGATCCCTGTGCCACCACTGTGATTGCCTCTTCGCTGCCACCAACCCGTTTCCCTCGGGTACACACGGAGTCCAGACAGTTGTTAACATTAAATCAAATAAGCAAGTTTATTTTATAAGCCTTAACAAGTTTATGGTTTCAGATAATTTTTCTTGTCAGTTTCTTAATCTTAGTTTCTATACCAGCTTATACCTTTCCTAATAACTGCTAACTAATTATCTCAACTGTCTATCTGACTCCACCTATCAGTTTCTCTCACTCTCTCACCACACAACACGACCAACCCACAGACTTATCCTCCCTCTTCCTTCTCCAACTCCCAACTGACTTCCACACAACTCCAACCCTAACTCTAACTCCTCCCCTTGGGTTCCCACTGGCCAATCACTTCACATTCATTTAACCCTTTCCTTATGACCCACCTAGGAAGCAAACGCCACATGGTCATATGTAAAAGCGCAAGATATTCTGATCCATTAACAGATATGTCTACTAATGGAGGAGGAGGGGAGAGTTTCCACACACACCCCACACCCCACACCTCATCTCCTTTCCTCAGCAGCCTTCAGTGTTCCTCCACAAATATGCTCTGAGGGGTCCCTCAGCCCTCCAGGACAGATTTTCAGGGACTACCAGGGGCTACAGGTGGAGAGAGAATCAGCCAACATCATCTCCTCTTGTCCTCCATTAGTGGGTGCCTCTGGTGAAGTAACAGCACTAGGATGACCAGCTGGATTTTGGGCAGCGGCTGCAGCTCTAAACACACACAACAGACACACAAGTTAGTCAAATTAGTCTCCTGAGAAACATGCATGGAGCTCTGCTGCAAGGTTGCAGTCCTCTAGAAGCCTATCTGGGGTTAAGTCTCAATGAATTCAGCAGCAGAGCTTATTTCCCAGAAAAATGCTCAGAGGAGGTTCCTGAAGCATGGAGAATAATAGTGTTGATGCAATAATAATAATAATAATAATAATAATAATAATAATAATAATGGCATGATACCTGTAAGAATTCCTAAGGAAAGGTAAAGATGCTCTAGGCTTGTGGCAAAGGAGCTCAGGATAAGTCCAGCAGATGCAAGAAGTCCTCCCAGAATGATGCCCACTTGGCAGGAGAGGTGATTGCTGATGAAACTCCCCAGTGGAGCTTAAAATGAAAATGAAGGCAGTCAATGGGGTGCATCTCCATTTGAACACATGTACTTTCACATGGACAAGCATGCACATTGGGGACAGATTTCTGTGTACGAAAAAGGGATACACATATATATGTGATGCTCCCAAAACAAACAGAGAGAAAGGCTGCCATGGGTTCTTCACCCTACCCTCCATAAAGCTTTCAACCATGGCTGTTTCCCCTAAAAAATAAATAAATCAAGAACGGTGGGGAGGGGGATAAAAGAAAATATTGGCATCCGCTCTAGAGCCCAGGTGATTTGTACATTTAAATTAATAACACACTCCCTAAGTTATGTTGCAATGTTATCCTCCAACGAGGAAAAAAATAGGTTCTATGCCCCACAATGACTCTGTGCATCTCATAAAGAAATGTGGGTAGAGATTATCTCATAAGGGAATTCTCAGTGAGTGATGGTTTGCAGATGGGGAAGCAATAGACATATGGGTCAAAGGAGCCCACGTCATCCCCTTCCCAGGTGACACTTGACAATAGATGTGAGTAGAGATGAGCAGATTGGCCTGTTTCTACTCTGTCTCAGTTTTACACATACTCATTCATAAATCTGTTCTGTCTTTTTTCCATGCTAGTCTGTGAATTTTTTTAAACGTACGAAAGTTCACACTGGGTGGCGTTCAACTAAATTTTACTCAGAGTAGGCCCACTGAAATGAATGGGCTTAACTCATTTCAGTAGGCCTGCTCTGAATAAAACTTAAGTCAAAAACCACCATTTTTTAAAAGGTCTTTCAGTGCCAATTCCCTTCTGCTTGCGCAAATATGGCTTCGGAGGCCAGGAAGTGAATTGTACCCTGTGAGTTTTGCATTTCAGCTTGTGTAATTACAATCACACCTCGTGTTACGTTTGCTTCATGTTGTGGCTTTTCAGGTTACAAATGCGGCCAACCCGGAAGTGTTTACTATTGCGCTTTGCGCACGCACAGTAGCAGCACTCTACTTACGGACCTTTGGGGTGCCAACGGCACTCTGAAACGGATCGCATTCGTAAGTAGAGGTACCACTGTAGTCCAAAACAAAGTGATGGGAGTGCATCCTAAAAGTTTCTCCAATAAGTACCTGCCTTAAACTTTGATTCCCTGATTACTAAAATGCATATCGTGTATTTTAAACCATAACAGGAAAGCAGTGCACTATAAATGAAATGAAACAACTGGAAACCAGAGAGATTGTGTGGAATTGCTTGTTCTGATCATCAGGCAGGTCTAAACCAGAAACTCTGCTCATTTAGTTCTGGTTTTTTATGACTATGTATCGCACCGTTGGGACACGGGTGGTGCTGTGGGTTAAACCAAAGAGCCTAGGACTTGCAGATCAGAAGGTCGGCGGTTCGAATCCCCGCGACAGGGTGAGCTCCCATTGCTCGGTCCCTGCTCCTGCCAACCTAGCAGTTCGAAAGCACGTCAAAGTGCAAGTAGATAAATAGGTACCGCTCCGGCGAGAAGGTAAACGGCGTTTCCGTGCGCTGCTCTGGTTTGCCAGAAGCAGCTTAGTCATGCTGGCCACATGACCCAGAAGCTGTCTGCAGACAAACGCTGGCTCCCTTGGCCAATAAAGCAAGATGAGCGCCGCAACCCCAGAGTCGGTCACTATTGGACCTAATGGTCAGGGGTCCCTTTATCTTTACCTTTATCACACCGTTACTAAAAGGAGACGTGCAGCACAATCTTATGCATATTTGCCCAGAAGGAAGTCCTATTGAATTGAATGAGACTTTTAGGCATAGGACTGCAGCCTAAAAGTACTTCACCCATACACACAATTGATCCAAATACTCACCACAAAACATTGTAGCACAGTCTACTATGGAATGGATCCAAGCTGTCCGGGCATAATCTTGAGCAAAGTAAGTCTGGAACTCCACAAAAAAAATTGAGATGCACCTGGAAAACACACACACACATGTTAAGCTACTACAGTTAAAGAATAAATGGAAACTAACTTAAGATGTATGGTGGATTCCAAGTGAAAGGCAGAGAGTTGAATTCAACATGGTTCCTTGTGCTTTTTGAGCTAGGGATGTCAAAGCAAGGGAAAGGGGCATGGAAATTGCCATAATTCATGTGTTCACCCGAGGGCAGGAATGGAAATAATAGAAACAAATATGAGCACTATTAGCTATCTATATCTATCTATTATCTATATCTATTATCTATCTATCTATCTATCTATCTATCTATCATTTATCTAAAGTTAAGTAACATTCATGGACCTTTAGCCAACAGAATACTCCCCACTGCTCAACCAAAAAACCCCAAATTGTGGCACAGAGGGACTGTGTGTGTGTGTGTTTTATTAAATTTCCTGTTTTATAATTTCAGATAAAATTTTACATACTTAAGATATCACTGACTTCCCTTCTTCTCTTTCCATGGTTCATTTTACATATCTTATATCTGTGAGGAGAACCTGAGCTTATCCCTGCATATTTTACAAAAACTATACTAGTCGGTTTTCCATTATTACATCTATCAAAACTTATTTACACCGTTGAATTTATCTTAATACCGCCAGCGTTTTCGGATATACACAATTATTTTCCATATATTCAATAAACCTTTTCCAATCTTCTTTAAACGTATGTTCTTCTTGTTCTCTTATTCTATATGTTAAGTCTGCAAGCTGTGCATATTCTGTCAACTTAAATTGCCAATCTTCTTTGGTTGGGACCTTGCTCGTTTTCCATTTTTGGGCTAACAAAGCATGGGCCACAGTTGTCGCATACATAAACCATCTTTTCTTACATGTAGGAATTTCAGTCTGAATTATCCCCAACAGAAAGGACTCTGGGGTTTTTTTGGGGGGGGAGTAATTTTAAACATTTTTTTCAATTCATTATCAATCATTTCCCAATACTATTTTACCCTTTTCCATGCCCAGGCACAGAGGGATTTTCAAGGGGGTAGGGGAGGTGAGAGTTGGGGCCCCGGTGTGCTGCCAACAACAGTTTCTTTGGTTTGAAAATATGCCCCCAGGTCCCAAAAGTTTGGTAACTCCTGAAAATCAAGCAGCCCTACCATTAGCAAAGCAAGGAAACCTGAAAATTTTATAGATTTCTTTTTTGGGGGTGGAGATTAGTATTAAAGAATGGCAAATTGTCCATTTCTCCTCACCAGTGTGTGGACTCCATTTAGTTTTCACTTTGAGGGCACCAAGGAGCCTTGGAATGTCTTTGGGCTCAAGGCCCAGTTTGTTATTTCAGGGAGACTTATTTTTAATAGAGTAAGAAGAGCCCTGCTGGATCAGGTCCATGGCCCATATACTCCAGCACCCTGTTCTCATAGAGGCCAGCCAGATGCCTCTGGGAAACCCACCAGCAGAACTTGAGCCCAACAACACTCTCCTCACTTGTGTTTCCTAGCAACTGGCACTCAGAGGCCTACTGCGTCTGACTGTGGAGGCAGAATATGGTCCTCGTGGCCAATGGACATTGACTATTTAGCCATGGATTTTACCCTGTTGTGAGGGTTACTGGGCCCCTTCTTTCAAATAAGCCCTCAAATATTTCCCTCAAAGAGAAATGAGAAAGATTGTTTCTGTAAGAAACAGGAGGGTGACGGTGGCTGACCATCTTTTGTGTAGTCTCAGACTAAAGCTCCTATCCCAGGTATGCACAGAGCCTGTACAAGCAGGTGCATTGTTCTGAACAACACAGATCTACTGAGTGGTGTTCTTATGAAGGAATACGAAATGGAGCTTGAAGCTTATAATGTTTATGTCCGATTATTGTGATCTATACATCAATTTTCACTGTTCTGGGCAAGACACACCCACCCACCCACCCAAGAGGTGTGGATTAAAAAGGCTTTTCTCCGTTTTAGATAAGACATTCCCCTTGCTTCATACAGATAAACAAGCTTCCTCCTAGGAAAACTGCAAACATGACAGAAAACTGCCCTTCCGAGGGGCCCGTGTGTGCACAACTGATGATTAATGGCAGTGTTTGTTTCAAGCTCATCATGATACAGCATTAACTGAAACACGTTCACCTCTGAAAAACAACTCAGAGCTGTCTTTCCGTGCCAGCTGATTTGGCTGGAACACCGAGGCCCATTTTCATGTTATGTCATCTGTCGCACTTGGTATAGCTGCAGGATATTCCTCCTGGTCCATGCTCTGAGGCTTCAGTCTCTTTCCTCTAGACAAGTTAGCAGACACAGCCTGCAGTGTTAAATATTTGGCTGGATGTTTCTGCCCTTCTTGGGTTGGTGGGAACAAAATTCCATGTATAATTCTATTTCTTAAAGTTTTATCATCAGGAAGAAAATGGAACTGAAGCCACATTTTCAAACCAACAGAGACAGGCTTGCCTAAATCTCCTCCACACCTCGGGGCCAAATGCATTTTAATTTGTGCAATGCACTCTTGAACAGTCCTTGCACAGTTTGTGAAAAGCGGCTCTGAATCAGTGTTGTAGTTTGCATGATATGTGTTATGTGGATGAAGAGCAACACCTGGAGGAATAATTTTGTCTCCAAAACACATGTGTATTATGCAAACGCTGAACGCTGGCCAATTTTTTCTTCTTCTGTTTTCTATTTTGAAGGAAGGCAGTATCAGATATTTTCTGAATATCTAAGATGCTTGAAGAGTATATATAGAGAAGGGGCCTTCTTGGGTCACTCACCCGTCTCATTGAGGGTAGTCGTGGAAAGGGATTGCACAACCAATGTCTGAGACATGAGTCATGTCAGGCAAGTCCTCAAAAAACAGGGCAGAACCAAGAAACCTGCTGTCTCTCTCTGTCTCTCATGTTGCCCACCGAGACCAAACAGCACACAGCCCATCAGGTAAGTGCAGCAGTCCCATTGGATAGGGGTCTTTTTTACTGAACAAATATAATTATTAAACAAACTTAATAATTACTTTTTGAACAAGTGTAAATCATATTACAAAGCGTCTTGGTCATGGGAAATATTTCCTAAACTGATGTGTCACCTTCTGCACAAGGTGGCTCACATCAAAATTATAACTTTTTAAAAAGTCACCAACTGTCAGGCATGGAAAGTCCTCCCCTCCCTTCGGAAACTTCACAGATAAGAATTAATGAGCAGTTGATAGATTTATAGTCCTTTTATTACAGCATCATGTCGCGAGCACAAATACACAGCTCTCCGCAAGAAGGGGAGTTGGCTAGTCTAATTCTCCTTCCGACTTCCGCAGCATTTTGGGCGTCAATGGGAAGTTCGTCCCTCCCTCTGACTCCTTTGCTCTCTGATACATTCGGACCTCTGAGTCCATGGTGAACGGGGGGGGGGGTCCACCACACTCTCAAGAGACGTCTCAACTAGATGCCCCCTCTCTTCTGGTTCTCTTGTCATTATGTTGAAACTGGCTAACTCCTCCCTAAGCTGTTCAGCTCCTGTCTCTCTCTCTCTGCTTCTGAGCATGTGGACAAGGGGGGAGACTCTTCTCCCTCCAGCTCTCCATCAGAGAGAAGCTGGTCTGCCATAGAATGCATTCTCCAGTACTCACCTTCAGACCATTCCCTGACACCAACATTGCAACCAATCAATCAACATTAACAACGGTTGGGGCAAAAACTACTCAGAATACAGGGGGCAATAATTTTGCATGCATTCAAACGATGTGCAACCACCAATGCACAGGGATGGAATGGGTTTGTGTATGCTCCGCTGACATGCATGGGGGCCAAGAACACCCTTGGGTGTCGCCTCTCCAGGGCAAGACAACCTTTGAAAAGTCAAGGGGGAGCTGGTTTGTCAGGATTTCATTAGGTAGAGACTTTGACAAGGTGGCAGTGCTAACAGGAGGTCGTTCTCACCTTGGTTCTTGCATTTGCCATCCTCTTGCATAATTTTTGGAAAGGTTGTGAACTTAGGCCAGTGCTATCACTAAGCAGAGTAAGCCTCAGACAGCAAGATTAGGATGTGATGAAAGAGCAGCGAGTTGTATCAGCCGCTTAATCTGTTATTGTATAGAAAAGACCCTTGTGGCCTCGGGTGCTAAGACTAATTTTACTTATTTAAAGTACTGTTATCGGCCACCCCAACCTCTGCTGAGCAGTGCAAGATACAAGGGGTCTTGGCACCCAACCAGGGCTTATGTTTCCTTTGGGCACAGTGGAGGCTGTAGGGTCTTTATGAAATATGGTTTGTTATTTACACCTGAGTCTGGATGGAGAGAGGGTTCTGAGCATCACATCTCAAGAGGGACTTGCTTGCTACAGCGGCACAGCACTTGATTTAAAGGCAACCTAGACATAATTCCTGTGTCTCCTCCATACAGCTTGTCCGTCCCTCAGCCCACATGACCTCTAGCCCCACCCTTCCTCTTCCCCAAAACCCTTGCTAAAAATGCAAGCCATGCCTCGTTTTTTAAAAAGGACATTTTCTCCTGTGGTGACATCATGCCCTCTGTTACCCTGGCAACCTCATTTGCTCAAGAATCAGCCTCAAGAATCTGATTGGTCATCAGCACCTTTGTATTCCTTAACGAGGCTATGCCCAGGTCTGGAAAAGGAGCTTGTTCTGCAGTTTTACTAAATCCAGTGCCAAAAGCAGTACTTTTAGGTTGCTTTGTAAAGGTCAAACACCAACACCACCACAAAGGCAGATTACAAAAGAAAATGCAATGCAGTACAATTGTAATTGAAACCTCACATATATTAATAAAAGCAAGAAATGCATACATAAATTATCCAAGCAAAATTGCTACAGGAAAATAATCTCAGAAGGAAATCAGAAGGAAACGAAGGCGGGTATCCAGGGCTCTCCTGGATATGTGTGACGATGGGGTTTGAGGAATCCCAGCAGGAAATGTCTTCTAGAAATGTGAGGCCACTGTGGCCTCCCTCTTGTGCTCTCCACCCTCTCAGTGGCAGGCATGTGAGGGCCTCCGTTGCAGATCTTAACATACAGGCTGTAAAAGCGGTCCTCGAAGTAACTCAGATCCGAAGCATTTAAGTTTTCAAAGCTAAGGTGCCTAACCCTGATTCCCAATGGCTTGATCTGCTCCCCGCCCCCCGCAAATTCTTCTGTCCCGCTCAAAGCAGATTCCCCAGAGCCCACCAATTTTGAAGGTGGCAGCAAAATGAAAAAAAGTTGGCACAGTGAAGCTTCAGCCCCGTGCCCTGATGGGGATGCAAACTGCTCCCTGTTAAATAAATGCAACCACCTCATTCTGAATTGGCAATGCACTGGCAATCAGCATAAGTGCCTCGTGAACCAATTGCCAGGCTCCTAACAGGACACAGCCAGCTGCATTCTGTACCAATTGAAGTCATCTGGTTGGCCGTACCAAGAAGAGAACATTGAGCACTAGCCTGATCCAGCAGGGATCTTTTTATGTTCTTGGCAGTCTTCATAGAATCATAGAATCATAGAGTTGGAAGAGACCACAAGGGCCATCGAGTCCAACCCCCTGCCAAGCAGGAAACACCATCAGAGCACTCCTGACATATGGTTGTCAAGCCTCTGCTTAAAGACCTCCAAAGAAGGAGACTCCACCACACTCCTTGGCAGCAAATTCCACTGTCGAACAGCTCTTACTGTCAGGAAGTTCTTCCTAATGTTTAGGTGGAATCTTCTTTCTTGTAGTTTGGATCCATTGCTCCGTGTCCGCTTCTCTGGAGCAGCAGAAAACAACCTTTCTCCCTCCTCTATGTGACATCCTTTTATATATTTGAACATGGCTATCATATCACCCCTTAACCTCCTCTTCTCCAGGCTAAACATGCCCAGCTCCCTTAGCCGTTGCTCATAAGGCATCGTTTCCAGGCCTTTGACCATTTTGGTTGCCCTCCTCTGGACACGTTCCAGTTTGTCAGTGTCCTTCTTGAACTGTGGTGCCCAGAACTGGACACAGTACTCCAGGTGTACTTCAAAGACAGTCCTATGTGAAGCACGTTGCAGAAATCCAGCCCGCATATCACTAACACTTGGATAACTGAGGCAAGGTCAGACTGGTGCACAGTTGGCATACCAGTCTAAATTGGTTAAAAAAAACACTCCTGGCTGCTATCACCACTCGAGCTTCCCCGGTTGGCATGGAGAACTCCAGAATTCCACTCTTTGTCCTCCAGGGGAAATACATGTCCAAACAGCACTGGTTGCAAGCCTCCATCCACTCACTTTATCTGGATGGAACCCATCTTGTCTGGATTCAGTATCAGCTTGATGGCCCTCATCCACTCTATGGGTTGACTAACTCAAAACCAACAAGTTCAGTAGGTGTACTCAAGAGTATGACACAGCCGGCTACAACCCTACATGTCTTTGCAGCTCTGCAGAGGAAGGTACCATCATGCATCAGGTGAGACTGGTGAGGATGCAGAGGGATGTCACATAGTTCAATGCACTCCCCTCAGGTGATCCACCTGGGTCTTTCTCAATATCTGTGACACACTTTTAATGCTGCCTTAGTAAAGCAATCCTGCTATTATTAGACTTAGAATCATGGAGTTGGGAGGGACTTTGAGGATCATCTAGTCCAATCTCACGCAATGCAGGACTATGCAGCTGTCCCTGTGACCTTGGTTTTATCTGCACCATGCTCTAACCAACTGAGCTATCCAGTGGACTGCTGTAATCATTCTGCAGATAACGTGGCTAAGAAGTGTCCAGATAAATTAATTAACATCCTCCATTCCTGGACCACGAGGTAGCATTTCCCACCGCTTTCAAGCAGGGGATAACAACAACAAAAGCTGGGTGAAGAATCACACCCATAAACGCCCTTACCTTGTTACAGCTCTCGTGCAGATAGTAACAAGGAAGCAGCCGATCACAATCATCCACCCCCAGCCACCATCGGGAGGGGAGGCGCTTAAACCTTTCCTTGGTGCAGCCATGGCTGGGATAAGGAGTCTTCCTTTCTGTCCAGAGTCACTCTGCAAGACCTGCCAGTTGACAGGCAAGGCATGCATGGAATGTTACCTGGCACATGGGTTATTTGACATCTGAAACAAAAAAGCAAAAAAGAAACAATAGGGAACAGATCAAAGCAAACCACACATGGCTCTATCAAAGGCCACTATCAAATAGTTCAATGGAGAGGCAAGCTTTATTGTTTAAAGTTAAGCTTTTTATTTTTAACTCCCAACAACCGCAGGAGTAAATTCTATGCATTGTTGGCAGCAGCTGACTATGGGCCATATTCGCCACTTTAATCCAGAGTCACTCCATTGATCTCACTTCATGTTCTGCCTCACCCATAACAGATGGAATCTCTGTATCTGACAGAAAATCTATCGTCAGAATATTTTAAAATCAGAGCACGTTAACATTCAAAATGCATTTGAATGGACTGAATCCTGAACTGCGATGTCCTGTTGTTTTACTTTGATACTTGGGAGCTGGTGAGGTGGCTTAGAGTCCAGTCCACAAACCAATATTTACTCAGATGTTCCATTAACATCACTAATTCCTAAGTAACTATGCACAGGATCACAGCCTTAGATGTATGATAGAACATTTGTTTTCATGTAATAATGGCAAGAAGAAGAAGAAGAAGAAGAAGAAGAAGAAGAAGAAGAAGAAGAAGAAGAAGAAGAAGAAGGCCTGCTCACAGGCTAATCTTCCAGAAGTGCAGAATGATGACTCTTGAAAGGTTTGCATGCAACTTTCATGGCTAAGACAACAGCATTTCCCCCCAGTGGTGAAAAAAAAGCAGTTAACATCTTTCTAAAGTTGGGAAGGGTAGAATGTCAAAGGCATAACTAACATCAAGCGGCCCAACTGTTAAAAGTGCCTTTGAAGATCATCTCCCTTATAGCTTTGCTTGAATGAGGAACTGGATCAGCAAGCTGGAATTTAAAGCCAGACCAAAGATGGGCACTACTAAATCCCAAAGATAGCCAGCCAGTTTCAAATGCAGTCTCTGCATTATATGTTTCCTTTTCCTAGACCCCTTCCCTATTTGTTAGTTTAAAAAGCTTTTTTACTACAGTACTTTTTAGGTTAAGTTGCCCCTCAGAGGAGTTTTACAACTATGTTCAAATAAATCCATGAAATCCAAAGGAGAAGCCAGTAAAAGAAATAAAATATCCAGTTTGGTTCCAGTCATATGCAAGCCAGCATACCAACAGAATAACCCAGGTATCTCTAAAGAATGTGATGTTGTTCATAGTTTTATTCAAATGGGTTTATCATGGTTTTATTATTGTTGGGATTAATTGTGCTGTAAATCGCCATTAGGTGAATAGTGGTAGGCAAATTTACCAAACAAAAGTGAATAAAACACCTTATACCTTCATCTAAAAACCCACACAACCTCTTTCATTGGACCTGTCAGTTGCCTTTCTGTACTGCTGTCAGGGCCCAATTTTAGAGTCTTATTGGACAGGGGTAGGAAGCTGTGTTGAAAGGGTTCCCAGTTCTCAGAATTCTCAGTTCCCAAAATCCTCTGGGGAAAACCTTAACAATTAAATCGATATAAAATCCACCTCATAGATATGAATGGATTTTCTAACTATGGTGTTGTATAGTTCTCAGAATTCTCTGGAGAAAGTCTTACCAATTACACTGACAGGAAAAACCTCCTCATATTTATGAACCGTTATTAGTTCATAGTATGGATATGCCCCCTTGTTCATCTGAGAACAAGGGAAGAAGAAGAAGAAGAGTTTGGATTTGATATCCCACTTTATCACTACCCAAAGGAGTCTCAAAGCAGCTAACATTCTCCTTTCCCTTCCTCCCCCACAACAAACACTCTGTGAGGTGAGTGGGGCTGAGAGACTTCAAAAAAGTGTGACTGGCCCAAGGTCACCCAGCAGCTGCATGTGGAGGAGCGGAGACGCGAACCCGGTTCCCCAGATTACAAGACTACCACTCTTAACCACTACACCACACTGGAAATGACTTCCAGGTCAGAGAGCCTAAATTATCTGGAGAAACCCTGGAGCTAAGACACTACCACACTTTCCACTACCTTACTCAAGCAAAAGCACTTCATTTGGACCATCAACATTAACATTCTGTTGCTTTGTTGAAAAGGATGTTTCTTCCCCTGCTGAATGAAGAATTCTTTTTTAAAAATAATAATAATAAAACAAATAAGCAAAGCTGTCTGGTATGTGATATAGTTTTCCTTGGATGGAGACCTAAAATAGCCCAGCTGAAGCCTAATCCTTTAGTGGTTGAACACACAATATTCCTGCTGACAAGAATCACAGGCAGTCCCTTGAAACCTTATCCAATGCCATTTCTATGAGGGAACTGAGTCCATTTCAAGATAAACAACGATAAGCAGCTTGGAAGAAGCTTTTAGTTCCATTTCAGCTTTATTAGCAGTGATCTTGAGGCCAACTCTAATGTTATGGTCCCACATCATAGCTACCAATAAAGTACCAGGAATGTGCCCAGAACTCGCATTTGGAATAGCTTGCGCAATGGTCCCTACCTTGACAGAACTCTGGTGTGGTACCAGCCAGGCCAGGACTTTGGGGCAGAGGGCCAAGGTCCCATTCAGTGGAATGAGCTATTCATAACAGGAAGCAGTTCTGCACATTTCCCTATACCTCTATATCTGTGCTGGGTAGAAGAGTATTTATGTCTTTCATCCAGTTGTCAAGGGTCTCCGTTCTTTATTTTTAAAACTGTGATCATTAAAGCTGCCTTGTATCCTCTGCTGTGCATCAAGTGCCCTGCTTGAACATACACACCAACTCCAAGCGAGATTTGGCTCTCAGATCAACAGGAGATCTGGCAGGAAAGTGCTTCCTAAGAATCTCAGCATTTTGCATATTAACCTTATGCATGACTTGTTTTAAATATTTACATTCCATTTCCCCCAAACGTTTCTATAAAAGCTGCTCCTTTATAGCCATGCACATGACTTACATGCAACCACACCAAAAGTGGAAGAGAGGTTCAGAAGAAAGGTGGTGGGATGAAAAGGAGGGCAGGATTCCTGGCACCTTTAACAGCTGTAGAAAAGCAGGATTGCAGCAGGTATAGCAGCCCTGCTCCCCCTTTCATCTGACCACTCTACTCAAACTGTTTTAAGTGCCGAGCGAAAAATCAGTCTGCTTCCAGAAAGAGGTTTATTATGTATCGGTGCTCCACATGCATCCAAGATTATTTCCAGTGTCCTTATGAACATTAAAACGTCAGTACCTAGCTTTCCCCAATCTAATCCAGATTTACCCTACCTGAAGGAAATCCAGTGAGTTTTTTAAAAAACCTGTTATCGTAACAACCCATTGTCATGTTTCTGGAAGTACCCTAAAAGCCATCACAATCCCCACCCCCCCACCCCGATAATGGTGTGTTGCCTTTAACTCATGCCTGAAATAAATGCAACAGGGACAGTTTTCCCCTATGCCATGCTACTTGCTTGTCAGACAGAATGATCCCTTCCTCCTCTCTTCCAAGTGCTGTTTTGGGGGCTCTCCCAGCTCTCCGATGAGGATTTGGGAGAGATGCAGGGACCCCACTGCATGAGCGGATGCCATTGCACTGGTTTCTGCTAGTGTGCCAGCTAAATTTAAACCAATCCTAAGGGTTGTCTTCAACCAAGTCTTACTCAAAGTAGACTCACTGAAGTTTATTGACTAACTTCGGTTCATTCATTTTAGTGGGTCTATGCTAAATAGGCCTTAGTTCAAGACAACCCCAAGAGACTTCATCTGGAAAACAAATCTAAATGTGACCTTAAACCTAGAGCTTCCCTTAAAGCTTCTCTAAAAGGCAGCGATTTCTACCTGCTCGTGCAGTGAACAACACAGGATAATATCACCAAGGCAACAATAAACATCCATAAAAATGGCAAAGGTAGTTTCTTTCCCAAATAGGTTTTATCATAAACAATAGCAAATATATATTGTAATATATATTGTAATATATCAGTGGTTCAGGTTTATCAAACTGAAGAACATCGTCCTCTTTCTATGCTCCTCCCGATGGAAACATGCAGAAGGGGACAGATGTACCCCTGCTTTAAGTCGTTTACATACTGTCTTCTCTTGTAGACTATTTACTACAAAGCTTGATGACTAAGCTTTTTAGTAACGAAACGTCGGATTACCAGAAAGACGTCCGAGCACTGAGCCACTGGTATATCACAAGTGGACTCTTTATTGACCGTGTTTGCTATTGTTTAGGATAAAACCTATTTGGGAAAGAAACTACCTTTGCCATTTTTATGGACGTTTATTGTTTGTTTGCAGATAGTTGCCTTGGTGATATTATCGTGCGTTGATTGCAGTAGTCATTGTTCATTATTTTATTGTTATTCTCCTGCAGTGGGCAGCTGAATGAAGGAGCCGCGTGTGCTAGGCTGCAGTCCGTTCATGCAGGGAGATGGTGAGGTCGCTTTAAAAGCTGCACAGAAAAGGACATCTCCGTGGGTGTGAAGTGTCATGCAGGGCGAGAAGCTGTACCTGTACTCTTCTAAATTGCTTTCAGTAGGGCATTTGTAGAAGAGAGCTTACAATCCCAGTTACCTTATGAGCATATTGAAAGGATAGCAAATGAGCCTGGATCCTGCAACTGGCCTCTCTAGCCCACTAAGGGACTTCAGGGGGAAAGGTCACTGCCACACCATACATTTAAAGCACATGGCCTCCCCCTGTGGGAACTGTAGTTTACTCCTCACTTAGCTACAAATCCTAGCACCCCAAACTGCAGTTCCCAGAATCCTTTTGGGGGGGAGTTATATGCTTTAAATGTATGGTATAGATGTGGCTTTCTACTGCTGGACTTTTTCAGACCAGGAAGCAGAGGCAGCTGTGAAGCCTGCAGTCAGAGCAGTGAAGGAATGTTCAATGGGAATAAAGAAAACACACCATCCATGGCCACTGTGCAATGTTAAGTTAGGCTCAATCCTGCACCCCATGAAATGATAAAGAAATTCTAAACCCTGAGAATGAGGAGGAAAATTGAAGATTTTTTTTTATTTTATTTTTTGCAGGGGAAGAAAACATGGAGGACAGGTTTCGGCACAGAACTAATAGAAATATCCTGTTGAGGCTTTGTTTTTTTAGGGCCATTTGGAAATACCATTGTATTCATCTTAGTGCAATGAGACACACCTTCCTAATCTGTAGATCAAATGTTGGGGAAACTAATCTCTGCATTTCCTCAAGGCAAAAACATCACCAGCATCACCATCACCGTGGGCAACAGATTTTGAAGAAGCAGCATAGCAGCAAGTCAATAAAATGGAAGGTGTTTTTCCTAGGTGGTATCTCTGTGTTTCTGTTGCTTCCGGGGGGGGGGGGATTTCCCAGAAGTGAATAAGTGATAGGGAAACTTGAGGAAAACTGGACAGCTGTTAAAAGCTCAGCAGCCCCATGAAGGATGGGAATGGTGAAGCTAAATGGAAATCGGATACATCAGAGTGAGGATACTTAATCTGCCTCAACTCTAGAACTCGTGAGTAGTCGCCATCTAAAAACAGCTACTATGAGAAGCTGTACATGTAACAGAAGCTAAAAGCGGAATAAGTACAAGCTCTCGTTCACGTCAACATGAAGTCAGAAACAGCATCCACTTGGTTGGATAACTGCAAAACAGTGTGGGATTAAGTATTAAGGGCTAGACATGATACAATGGCAGCACTTCAGCCACATTGAAGGGGCATAGGATGGAGCCTGAACAATTAGAAGGAAAGGAAGCAACCAGAAAACCAATGGAATTTCTGACATTTTCTTTTAGGCAGTAGACCCCACACAACATCACAAGGTTGTGTGTCGGTGTTGTTTCTAAATGACCCCTCAGTTTCAAACATAAAACTTGGAAGGCTGATGATCAAGAAACACAAACCCAATGGGCACACAGAGTTAATCACCCCATGCTTTGGACTCGGGCTACATTTCCCATCAAGATCTCTTTCCCAGACCATTACGCATGTTCCCTTGTTAAATACAGGGTTGCCATGTGAAACCGTCCTGCCTCCTTAAAAGCTGCAAATCATGATGTCGCTGTAATCTTTCTCACTTTGTTTTCCCCGCAGTCCTACCACCCACTTTCTCTCCAACCACACCTTGTTCCTCCAGTTATTTAATTAATTCCTCTGTAATTAATCCTGGACTGCATACAAACCCTCACAGAAAGTGTAAACTGGGTACATGATCTTGAGGAAGAACACTTACTGAAACCAACCAACCAACAATTTCCATTAGTCAGCATCAGAATTAAGTTCCAACCCTTTGTGGATTCCAGGGGAAGAATTTCTAGGTCAGAGAGCCGGTCCTGGAGGCAAGCTGGAGCTCCAGCATTCCTAATTTTAAAAAGAAACTTGAGCAATGACCTATTTAATGAGCACTTCCGGTTCCTCAACTATATCTCTTGGTATTTTCCATCCCTAATTAGTGTTCTCTCATTTTCACATGGATATAAGTGAGGTCTTCCTTGCTATCAGGGTGGAAATCAAACAAGGCTAGGATCAATTGTTTCCTAGTCTTGAGCATGAAAAGATACCCAACCAGACCCACTGGCTTTTTTTTAATTGAGCATGTATTTTGATAATGGACAAAATCCATTACTAGTACTATAATATTAATCTTTCTCAATGGCCATTACTTCCACTTATTGCAGGTTTGCTTGGTGCGCTATGCTTCTGAAAATTATGATGCCTATCATTGTATATCATCAAGCCTCATTGTATTGATTCCACCCTCTCTCAACTACCACCACTGTTGACCATCAGGGGATTTATGGAAGCAATAAAAGAATATATCCAAAAGTAGGGGGTGTCCATAGCTCAACCACAAGAATCATGTGAGATTTCTTTAGACGTATGGGCTTTTTTAAAAGGGGGCTTTAACATGGCAGTTATTGACGAACATGTTGCAACAATGAGGCTCGACACTGCAGTGCAGTCAGCAATGCAAACACAAATCACAAATCTGACAGAATCTCCATTAACCAAGTTATTAGAAACTCCTTGCTTTAAGAGCTCATTGAGTTTGTGGGAAATGGGTGTGTTTCAGTATACGCTGGAGTTTCCACAAAAGTTCACCTAAAGTAAAATCAGAGGTGAATTTGGAAAGGCCTTGGTCAACTAAACTGATCTGTAGGGACTACAAGAGAAGTTGTTGCTGTTGCTAATGTTTTATAAGCGGTAAATAAGAAAATGAGGGTGGGGTGTGGATACACTCACACAAGAGATCACACATGCCTCATTTATTTTCACTTCCAAAAATCAAGATCTGTTGTATGCCACCGTAGCCCCCTTGCCTCATATGGCACTGTATCGGCAGCACCAAATACTCTCCAATTCCCAAAATTGACTTGAAAATTTAGTCAATGCTCCTGAATAAACCAAGTTGCCTAGAAGCCATAGGTCCATTGAGCAGCTTTGAAGCAGCAATCCTCCCCACCCCCATGTGAATTCTGAGTGGTACAGTCCTAACAAGGAACAGCGTAGCTCAAAGGTGAGAACAGATTCCTGAGAGTGTTTGTTGACCTCATGTAAAGGTTTGGATACATTTGTGTCACCCTGGCTGAACCGCCTCCAAATCTCCTTTGCCAATCCCGCTTCAACCCTTGACCTGAAGTTGAGGCAGTCACAGAGGATAAAGAACATATTGCTTCTGTTTCAGTGCTGCGGCTGCTACAAGTGCTTCTGCTGCTATCAGTGCCAATGTTATTTCATATCTATTAGCAGGCAACTGTGTATCAAGAACACACACGGCCTGTGAGTTTATCCTCTAAACCAGGTGGGACTAGGATTTTAAAAGAGACCAGAAGTTTTTTTAGCCAGCAGAGAGGTTCAGAAATGAATGAATGCATGAAATTGTATTGTGACCCAAATACACAAATGTATAAACAGTAGAGACTGAAATAATATGGGATATGCACTGATGGGAAGCGACCCATTGTGACCACCCCAAACCTTTTGCACATAGAGAAACATTTTAGCATCATGAGCACAAATCCTCATGAATGCTCAATAGAAAGAATATCTAGCTGGGCCCATAGCTACCTAATTTAAACTGCAACACATTATTTTTTAGATTTCTAAATAATGTAAACAGTTTGGAATGGCAACATTAGTTGTTGTTGTTTGTTTTGTTTTGTTTTGTTTTTTTGTTTGTTTGTTTAAAGAATAAAGGCAGTGTGTGAGGCTGCCTCTGAAAACGGTTCAGAAACTTCAACCGGTGCAGAATTTGGTGGCCTGGTTTCTCATTGGGGTAAGATGGTTTGAATATATTACATTGCCCCTGGCCCAACTGCACAGGCTGCCAATTACTTTCCAGGCCCAATTCAAAGTGCTGGTTTTGACCTATAAAGCCTTAAATGGCCCAGGACCACAAGGTCCACCTCCCTCCATATGAACCAACCTGAATGTTGTGATCATCATCTGAGGCCCTTCTTTGTGTGCCCCTTTTACAAGAGGTTTGGAGGCTGGCAACACAAGAACGGGCCTTTTCTGTGCCAGGGAGGCTGACCTGGCACCTTCATTATACAGTGGTACCTCAGGTTACATACACTTCAGGTTACAGACACCGCTAACCCAGAAATATTGCTTCAGGTTAAGAACTTTGCTTCAGGATGAGAACAGAAATCATGCTCTGGCGGTGCAGGAGCAGTGGGAAGCCCCATTAGCTAAAGTGGTGCTTCAGGTTAAGAACAGTTTCAGGTTAAGAACGGACCTCCGGAACGAATTAAGTACTTAACCTGAGGTACCACTGTATATTTAGGTGCCAGGCAGAAATGTTTCTCTTCAACCAGGCCTTGGGCTGATTAACATTCCAAGGGCTTTTAAATGTGTTAATGGAGTAAATGATTTTGCTTCCGTTTTTTTCTTATGTATTTTGTGTTATGTATTTTGCGTTCTTATTTCGTATTTTTGAGTTGTGAACCACCCTACGATTTATTATCATAAATAACAGTAATAGCAACAATAATGTAAACCCCGTGTGTATCTGAATCCGTAACGCTTCGCTTACCTTGTGGATTTGGGAGCTGCCGGGATATGTACTTGTCAGCAGATCAGAGCAAAGAGATGGAAGGACATATCTGTAAGTAAATAAACATAAGGTGGTTCTTTTTAAAAAAAGAGGGATTTATATAAAGTTCATTGTACGTCGCAACATGAGAAGCTGGGCACGTCCACACTTTTACATCCATATCTTACATTAAGGAGTTCAAGAGGAATGGCAGAAGAGTTGAAGCTAAGATGGGAGATAATCCTGCACCTGATGGCATGTAACATCAGGGGATTGGCTCCACACTCTTATCAAAAATGGTCCACAGAGGGTAGGATAATTCTGGATCTGGCTCGCAAGGTGAAAATAAATTCCCTATCCCTATTTTCTAGTGCGGTCACTCCAAAACACATCTCACCCCCAATTTTTGTTAATCAGTAGCCATATTGTGTTACATTGAAGTCAAGATTTGGCATGTGTTCCAAAGATAAAGGCATAGTTAAGATGAGTGCTACCACTAGGCAGCATGAGATAGTTTGACTCAGGTGAAAAATCTCAGAATTGTCTTAGAGTACATGACTTCTGCTCTCATCTTAAGTCTAGAATAGAATCGTTGGGCTAAAAGCAACACCACAAGCAAAGTATCAACTGGATAAAATGAAATGAAATGAAACAAT
The DNA here is from genome assembly GCF_027172205.1 of Podarcis raffonei. NCBI lineage: Eukaryota > Metazoa > Chordata > Lepidosauria > Squamata > Lacertidae > Podarcis > Podarcis raffonei. Next base: position 37,640,038 of record NC_070606.1, read on the forward strand.
GAAAGAGAAGAAAAAGGAGTGGAGGTCAAGGGAAAGCACTTTTTCCTTACCTATATGGATGTTAGGAAACTTTGAACTGATCACACAACTAATGCTCTGGTCTTTCAAAGAGAGAGACTCACATTCCATAAGTTTAAAGGTAACTGGTGTGGCCAAGCAAGTCAGCAAATTCTCTGTGCTCAATGAGCAATTTGGAGTTGCTGAATAACTCACATTCCCAAATGTCTATTTTTCTGTATTACACACTTTTCTCAAAAGCTTTATTTTGAACTCCCACAGTAGAACAAAAGAAAAAGACCATGTTGTTATCTGAGCAACCAGCCAGCAGTAACTTCATGAACAGGGAATGGTTATTGGGGGGGGGGGTTGTCCTACAGATTTGCACAGTTGCACTGTAACCGATATGGACAAAGGTTTTCAGGAGCTGCCATTTTCTTCCATTTGGTTGTTGATGTTCTCCCCTGCCCTTCTACCCAAGAGTGTTACATTTAGAAAAAGAACCCCAGTCCATTTTGCCATTTTACTTAAGTGTGTTCATAATGTATTTTTAAAATAATCAAAATAAAAACAAAAACAAGCCAATAACACACACACACCACCCCGATAGCATTGGCTGCCAATCATCCAAAGGCCTGGTTAAAGAGGAACATTTTTGCCCTCACGGCTTACACTATACCACAAGATCTGAAGGTAGTTCTGTTATGCCATCTTCAGGATTTGATCAATGGCATTTTCCTGAAGTGGGACACAGGTGGCGCTGTGGGTTAAACCATAGAGCCTAGGACTTGCCGATCAGAAGGTCAGCGGTTCGAATCCCCATGACGGGGTGAGCTCCCGTTGCTCGGTCCCAGCTCCTGCCAACCCAGCAGTTCGAAAGCACGTCAAAGTGCAAGTAGATAAATAGGTACTTCTGCAGCAGGGAGGTAAATGGCATTTCCGTGCGCTGCTCTGGTTCACCAGAAGCGGCTTAGTCATGATGGCCACATGACCCAGAAGCTGTACACCGCCTCCCTCGGCCAATAAAGAGAGATGAATGCTGCAATCCCAGAGTCAGTCACAACTGGACCTAATGTTCAGGGGTCCCTTTACCTTTACCTTTATTTTCCTGAAGTACAGTGGTACCTCGGTTTAAGAACAGTCCTGTTTAAGAACGATTTGGTTTACGAATTTCACAAAACCGGAAGTAGTGTCCCGGTTTGCAAACTTTACCTCAGTCTAAGAATGGAAGCCGAACGGTGGAAGGGCACCAGCGGCAGGAGGCCTCATTAGGGAAAGTGCACCTCGGTTTAAGAAGGGACTTCCAGAACGGATTAAGTTCATAAACCAAGGTACCACTGTACTTGTAAATCCACCCCTACCAAGCCTGAGAGTGTGTGTAAACTAAAGCAGAGCTGATTTGGGATTCTAGCAGGAATCTGAGGCAAACTAGTCATGGAAAAGAAACCTGAGTGAGAAGCCTACAGAGTGGACTTTTCCCATTGTCATTCCATCCCTGCAGGATCCCCAAGAACATGCTCTATGGGGAGCCAGCTTCTGGCACTAGGCCGGTTGGCAGACCAACTCTATGTTACAAAGACGTCTGCTGGCAACATGAACCCCGTTGTATGTTTGTGCCTGGAGACAAACAGCCAGGTTGTGCTTCCACAGCAGTGACCAGAGGAGGAATGATAGCTGTGAGGAGTGCAGAAAGAAGAAACACCATGGTGCACCTGTAGCAGCAAAACTGGACCCCTTCATCTGCCCCAGCTGCAATCCAACATGTCTCCTCTGCATCGGTCTCTACAGTCAGAGCAGGCACTGTCCAACAGCTTGACCTCATCCTCAATGGCTCACTCCTCCATTGTCTCCTGAGACAGACGGATGCCAACAAAAACTCAGGGGAACACTTCATGTGTCTGATGAAGTGAATTGTAGTCCATGGAAGCTTATGCTTTAAGAAATGTGTTAGTCCTTAAGGTGTCGCAAAACTCATTCTTTTTTGCAGCAAGAGACTAGCACAGCAGTTGTCTGGTAGCCAAGTGGCATGGGAAAATATGGAATATCACAGTCTTACTAAATCAACATGCTATAGAAGTGGAAGACTGACAAATGAACATCAGAAAAATAGGCTTATCCAAAGATGCTATTTGCAATGGTTCGCATATACTGTTTTAGAATAATCAACTATCTACTTAGTTTCCCTCTCTTACAAACATGTCTCTCTCCCACTCCATCATTTCCAAGGTCCTTATGTATACCAGATTGTTAGTTATTATTATTTCTATGAATATCTGCATAGGTATGTTTCATATAGGTGTCATCATTTTTGTAGCAATATATGAATGTATGATTGGACTCTTAAGTATAATACACGTGTTTTTTAAAATAAATAAATAAATAAATAAAGGAGGTAGTGAAGTTGCTGCTACTCTTGAGTAATTCAAACAGGGGTGGGGAACTGAGTCCGGCCAGTGGGCCAAATCCTAATCTCCACATACACCCAGGGGGCAAGTTTGACAGGTGGGGAGACCACCCACCTGTCAATCACCCGACATCATCATGACATTGGGACGCAATATTGCCTTTGAAGTTCATTTCTAAGTGGTTTCCGTGGAAAATGGAAACAGAAAGCCGTCTGCACTCTTTCCAACAGCTGTGCCAGAGGAGAGGAGAGCATGAGCTAGATGCTTGCTGCTGATTGGAACATTCTGTTCTACACTCTTAATGTATGCAGTGCCTGCCTGAGTAGACATGGATGTAAGAATGCTCTTGTTCCCATTAAAGGTCATATGGGGCCAGGGACAGGAGAAGAGGCCACATGAGATCAAGGCGTACCCTTGCATCTCTGCCATGTGTGTAACCAACACACCCTTGTGCGAACCTCCCAAAGAAAATGGAACACATCTGTGCCAGCTTTTCATTAATACTTGCTTTGTTTTTTGCTTCATTTGGAAAGGATTAATCAACGATGGGATCATTACCCCTGCAGAATTCTGGCTGTGTGCAATGACAGATCAGTTGTTTAAAGCAAAGAAGAAGAAAATAAAAGGGATTCAGGGACCATGCGAATAAAAGAAAGATCAGGCGGGCTACCTCTGGTTAAGCTCTTCTCAGGGTCCTCCCTTGGAAACAATGCATTTAAGAGACCCAACGGCCGCAGATAGGTGACAATAGATAGGATCAACTGGAACTCTTTGCTATACCCATTTCATGTCTGAGCTGCATTTTCTTGTGTGGCGGTTTGGTTCAGACATGAAGATGCCATTGCTTATGGAGCCAAGACAGCCCCACCCACACCCGAGACAAAAGTAGCAGCAAGCTTGGGGAAGCCACAATGTTTGCAGAAGTTCAGGTTTATTCTGGGGCAGTGGCAAGCATTATCGGATGACAAGCATTACTCAGTTCCATTCCAATCTGGTTCAGACCTGGCCACAAGACTGAGATGTCATTGATCACCCTTTGTAGAAAGTGGGGCAGGGGACTGTGACCTCGCTCTTGCTTCATGATCTTTCATTGGCTTTCGATATCATTGGCTATGATATCCTCCCGGACTGGCTCCAGGGAATGGGAATTGGGGGCATAGTTTTACAGCAACCATGTGCTTCATGTAACCATTTAGTCTGTCTTAGTCATGCAGTTGTGCAATGGGTTGTTTTTACATAGGCTCCTCAAGTAGTGTGTGCTGAGGTTGCATGTTTTGGGGGGGGTTTGAGACTGTTTACTCCTACACTTGTGCAGCTATTATAATTACACTATATGTATATTAATGTTTTATGTTTAACAAGCTGTGGGGTCAGTTAGATCAGACATACCATTTGTGGACATTGATGAATGTTACATAGTGGGATTCTGTTGACTCCCATGACTTATGTATCACTACATTGTTTTACTGCAAAATGAACGTTATCAATAAAAGCATAGTTTTTTGTTTGTAAATGAGGTCATCCTCAGTACCTTCCACTAAGTATTTTATCTTTATAGCTTTCTTGGGTACCCAAAACCAAAACGATAAGTGTCAATGTTTCTATCAACAAAGGGTTAAATGCAAGATCACTTTGTTCACATTAATCCTTGTATGATTTATTTATTTTAAGTATGATGAGAAAAGTAAACAATAATCTAATGGTTTCCTGAGCAATTATTGTTACTGAAAAGTTAAGCCACCAAACCAGAGGATAAAAATAATAACCAAGTGATCTACTTGATTTTCCATAGCAATAATGTATCAGCCAGCTTTAAAGTCATTATCCTAAAGGTCTGTCCCCTTTCAACTAAACCACCAAAGAGATAACTTTCTCGTGGGAAACACTTCGCCTTGGATATATATTATTTCCTTTCTTTCCTTTTGGCAGAAAATAAGACGCTAAAGTTTAATTTTAAAAAAATGAAAACAAGAAAAAGATCGGGGGTGGTGGTGTCTGTATCATAACTTCCTTTTAAAATCAAATCCATTCATTATGGGTTTTTTCCCCAGAATACACCACAAACAAAAGAAATGTTATTTCCTTAAAGATTACCGCCCACACCATTAGCTTCTCACAAAAATGCTAAATAATCAAGCTTAGTGAGAATGATTCTACTATAATATGAAGTAAGATACAAAATATGAAAGCTAAGGAATGATTGAGTCCAATTCACTCCCAGCAGAGACCAGACAAGTACTCGGTGAAGACCATTTTTCCCACAGAAATTTTAAATAAGCTTAAGATTTTATAGCTAATTTTAAATGGTTTATATCCTTTATATCTCTTTTGTGACCACTTAGAAATGATGGTGTTAAGCAATATACAGCAAATGGCAGAAATCAATCAAATCAATAAAATGGTCAATAAAGTACTGAACTTTATGCTTTGATCCAATCCTTCCTCCAGGGAACTCAATGAATGGATGTACCAAATGCAAAGGAAACCTCTTTTCCCACCCAGATGCCTTCCAATATTATGACCTGGTCTGCATGGCGCAGTGAGCCAATTTGTGTGTGAATTTGCAGGTTCCCAGAGAGGAGCTCACAGTACTTTGCTCCTTTCCTGCCCCTCTTGGCTGCTGAATTAAGCTAAGCCATGATTTGTTCTAGTGTGTCATCCACACCAGGACTCACAATTAACTTTCTCCTCCTCGCTGTCAGCTAAGGTCAAGAACAAACCTTGGCTGAAGCTTGTGGTTAGCAAGGAGAGAGCCTAATCATGAGCCCCAGTGCAGATATTGAGTTGATGGCTTAGGTATGGAGGGTGCTAATTGGTTCCAACCAAACCTGTGGTTTTGAATCTGCAAAAAGGGGGTCTGTACAAGACGGAACCTGCTGTACTGGCAAAAGAAACCAATCTTTTCGTAAGACAATGGCCCTAGCCAGCCAAGCTAAGTACCCCCATTTGCATGACTAAACAGGCAGCCACGTTATCATGGAGACAACGGAGGGATGGTGTTATACAGGAGGGGGCAAACATTTTCCCTACCCCCTTACCTGGCTGGAGGTGACATCATATTGTAAGGAGGAGAACAGCAAAGGCTGGTTGGCATGTTTAATGTTGACTGGAAGCTGGAAAGACAAAGAGGCTTCTTGCTCTGTGCTGAATCCAAAGCTATGGCATTGGGGACCCCTCACCCCACCCCTAGAACCCTAACAGGGAAGCAAGATCTGTTGGATCATTGATGTAATAAGCCATTCCATCCTATGCTCAGGTTGTATATATGTGTAAATACAACCATGTAGCCTAAAGACACTACAATCTCCATCGACCTGCATTCCAAGGAAACCAAACCCTTGATGAGCTCCTGGAAACCCCGAAATCTCTCGCCGCTCAAAAATTGGGGCATGCACAGTAATACGCATAAATGCAAATGTAGCCTGACTACCCAAGAGGGAAAAGCAAACACTGACTGCCAAAAGGATTTTCTGGGCTCAGAACACTATATGTGGCCTGGGCCCTCTACCCCACCTGCAGCCTGTACTGCTCTGTATGTCATAGTAATACTAAAACAAATGTCTCTGGCCTGATTAAGATGGTGCACAGGTAGCGTCTCACTTCATGTGAATTGAAATAAATAAAAAGTGAGAAGGATGCCCCTGCTGGTCTCCACATTTTAGGCCCCAGAAGCTGCAACCTTATACATGCTAACCTGGGAATAGGGAGGGTAGATCAAGCATCAAATTGGCCCACAGTCCACTTTTCTCTAGTTTTGCTTGCAGTGTCTTTCTGTGAATTTCTCTAATACTGGGCTTTTTTTTTCCTTTTACAAGTTTTTGAATTCAACAGCCTTTGTTCCCATAGGACAGGCATAGGCAAACTTGGCCCTCCGGATGTTTTGGGACTAGAGTTCCCATCATCCCTGACCACTGGTCCTGTTAGCTAGGGATCATGGGAGCTGTAGTCCCAAAACATCTGGAGGGCTGAGTTTGCCTATGCCTGCCATAGGATTTGGTCAGCTACCATCTTTGATCTTAACTGTGTATTCAATTTAACTTATTTTATTCACTGTTGAGATGATTATGTTAGCCATTAACCACTGTTAACGTATATTGGCTTATTGTTAATCTTTCTCTCACTTTTTGGCCCTGTGACGCAAGCAGAAAGCACAGTCATTGTCTTTCATCTAAATGTGAGTCTATGTTATTTATTAATGTAGCGAAAAATGAGCTTTACTTGTACAGTGGTATCTCTGGTTACGAACTTAATTCATTCTGGAGGTCTGTTCTTAACCTGAGGTACCACTTTAGCTAATGGGGCCTCTTACTGCCACTGGCACGCAATTTCTGTTCTCATCCTGGGGCAAAGTTCTTAATCCGAGGTACTACTTCTGGGTTAGCAGAGTGTGTAACCAGAAGCGTCTGTAACCTGAAGCGCCTGTAACCGAGGTGTTTGTAACCCGAGGTACCATTGTATTTTGTGAGTGTTAAAATGTGAGCTGGATGCGTATATTTCTCTAATAACATTGTGACAAATTTATAACATTGAAAGCGGCCTGAAAGCGAGATGAGCGCCGCAACCCCACAGTCGCCTTTGACTGGACTTAACCATCCAGGAGTCCTTTTCCTTTATGTTACTTCAATTAGCAATTACCGGCTCAATGAGATTTCAGCCAATTCTAAAAGTGTAATAAAAAATTGTAAACAATAATATTACTTATGAAGAGCTAAAGAGAACTGAAGCAAACTGGCACAGCTAATGTGTCTACCAAGTATCGCTGGGAGTCCCACTGAACTCAGTGGAGCTTACTTCCGGGTAGACAAAAGCAACCCAAAATGCTTATTTTCCAGTCGCTCCGGATATTTGCATCATGCTCCATAGGATTACAAAATGTTATCTAAGGACACAACATCTCCTCCAGGAAACAATCCCTTGCTGAGATGTGCAGCAACGGCGCTGCTGTACAACTTTGTTGTTTTGCCAATTTTACATCTCAGCCACAGGTCACTTTGCAAAGCACAGACCAAAGTCAAGCCATTTTATTATCCCTCCCTCCCAAATGCAGTTTTGATTGCAGGATCGCTACTACCAGTACTGCTACATTTTTGGTAGAGGATATGCCTTTGCTGTGTAGTGACACAAACAGTATGTTTTTCCAACTGTTACAAAAATTCTAAGGTTTCAGATATAAAATAAATGTTTGTAGGTGCACAAGGTAAATACACACATATAAATATATAAACCACAAGTCTGAAAGAGTACAGAGAGCAATCCTGAAGCCATCTTGACCTTTAATGACCCCCCTTATTTCCTGTGCAGAAGAAAATATATTGGAGGAACCTTTTCCAATCGTTCTTTTCACTTACAAATCCTGTCTTAAGGGTATATTTTGTGTATGAATAGGGTATGTCTGTGACCTGGCCAGGTAATGCAATCAGTGACCATTATCAGGTATCTTGTCAGAAAGGGGACAAGCCACACTCTCTTCTGTTATAGACTGCCTCTTTCTGTGACACGTATATTATGCCTTTTGGGTGGTCTTTGGCTAAGGAGTTGGCTAAGGAGTTGAGTTTCAAAATGTCTTTGAAGGTTCTGGCGCACCTTTGCTCTGGGTCCTCACCTCCTTGCAAGGGGTGGTGGGACTCTCTTGCAACATAAAAATAAAGATCTTCCTTTCTTTCACTCAATTTTCTCTGATCGACTTAGGGGGAAACCGAATCCTTTGATGGAGAGTTGGGCTGTAAAAGCCAACTCCAATTTTTTCCTATAACACTATTATTGTTCTGGGTTCCTCCGTATCTAGGAAGCAATTTTAAGACTTTCTTTGATTTTTTTGATTATTATTTTTTTTAGCAGACTTATATTCTGTTATAGTAGACTGGCTCATGTCAAGTTGGCCAACATGAAAACATTCCTTTCTCCAATAATGTATTAATAGTAGGAGCACTAGTAGCAGAAGCAGTTATTTTTATGCTATCTTTATAGGTAGGAGGAAATGACAGCCCACCAACCTGGTCAAGTTCACAACCGAAATTCAGTAGAAAGGGAAACAGATGGAAAGGAAGCCAGAGAACCAGAACATATAGCTCCATTTCAAATGAGGACTGAGGTGTAAAGGGTTAAGAAAGGAGGGGAGTGGGGGGGGGACCCTGAACGGGCCAAGAAAAAGCGCAGGCATGTGGAAGTCAAGTTGTAAGGAAGCACAATATGCAGTCCTATAGAACACGTTTGCTGCTTACTTGACATGGAAACCAAGGTGGAAGCCTGAACTCAACCATTTCTATGCTTTTTTATTCAGAGTGACTTCCTCCGTGTAAAGCACTTCAACTCTTTTCTTAAACCAAACAACTTTTTTGAATCCAGAATCAAGCATACTGTAATGTTAGTAAGCACACTTAATACACACCGGGGGGGGGTTGGGGTTTGGGGGGGAAAACATTTGAGCAAAAACAGATAGAGAGAGAGTTGAGGAAACAAATAATGCTGCTCCCTAATCTGTTTTCAGAAACGAAGCAAGACAGGAGGTTTGAAATCTCAGCAGTAAAGCAAAGAGTGAGGCAAAACAGCTTAAGGCTTAGGCTGTTGACTTTGTTCTATTATTTATTTAATAACAAAAGAAAATAACTCTTTGGATCTTTTCCATTGTCTCATGACTGCAGCAATGCACAACTAATTTATTTATTTATTTTTTAAGGATGAAGCTTTTTTTTCCCTTAATTTTCCCACACACTCCATGTGCAGAGCCAACGTTGCAAAATATGCAGCTAAAACAAGGAGTTTCCCAGGACATCTCCATACCATACATTTAAAGTGCATCCAACTCACTTGTAAAGCCCAGGACTTCCCCTCCCCCCCCAAAAAAATATGGGAACCCTAGTTTGTAAAGAATGTTATGAGGGGAAAATACAATTCCATAGATTTATCCCAATCACTTTTAAAAACAGATTTGCCACATTTATCACATGTACAAATGAAAAAGGGCTTTTGCACTTGTTGCTTCATGAAGAACCAAAGCAGGCAAATGTATAGTTAAGTGGCATACTTTACTATAGCAAAAATAACAGAGTCACGTGGCTAACGCATTCATGAAAGTCCACCATATATATTTTTTTACGGCAAAAGCTTTTGTGAACTACACTCCACTTCATTTGATGCATGAGACACTATTCTGAGTTGAAAGTGTGCATGTATTTCATTCCTAACTGTGGCCATTCACACACACAAAAAGTTGTGTTGAAAACACAGGCATCTTCACACTGGCAAGTCAGCTAACCCATGTCATGTGATTTGTGGGTTTTTTTAAGAATCCACTGTGACAATGCAATCCACAAATGACAGCACAGAACCTCTTGATGAATTGTAATTCTGGAGTTTCACATTGAAGTCCCCATTTGAGGTTCATTTGCTCCAGAACAGTCACCTTAAGATCAATTACAAACCATGGCTTAGTATAAGCGCGCAGGTCCCTATAGAGATTATAGCCACTTTGTTCAACCTTGGTTATTTTGCTTCTGCAGTGCGTTGAGCCAAGTCATGGATTGGCATAACCTGGACTTGTGATACAGCACTGTCCAGACAAACCACAAGCTATAAACCAGGTTTGTCCTACTGTGGTTTACAGCTTGTGATTTGTCCAGGAGAGTTAACCATAACCCTGGTTTCCAGCGGTTGCGGATGCTTCTAGAGACTGGGAGGGTGGAAGGCAGGGAGACCAGCGGTAAGCAGAACCACAGCGAAAGACAGGAACAGCCAGGTAGTTCCAGGTTTGCTCCCATCCTCCTTCCCCGCAAAGTTCCACAAGACTGAGGAGGAGGAAGCTGGCAAGCAATGCCACTCCTTGGGCTGGTTGTATATAACGAGACAGCAGGCAGGCAAGGGAGGGGAGGGGAGGCTGAGGTTGGTGGGGCAATGCATGCTTCCGATGACACACTAAGCCAAACCATGGCTTAGGTCAGAGGAAGGAGAAATTGGCCACTGTGTTCACTCTGGGAATCTGCACATAAAAATATTTCTGGATGGAGAAATGCTGCACAGTGGGACTTTGAAATAAACTGTAGCAATGAAAATGGATTTTACGAAGACTGGTGCTACCTGTAATCAAGGCATAACTTTTAGAGCACGCCTTAATCCTCCCGCGTTTCATTAAGTTTTCTTGTTGTCCTAGTAATTTGCCAGCATTGAAGGAAACGTTCCTTCTTCAGCTCTGCAGGGAACAGGCATGGAAAGCTGTGAGCAGAAGGTGGCCACTCCAATCTGCTTGTTAATACAATCAAATCACTGTACTCAAAAGCCTCCATGCAAAACTCACTCGAACCAGTTCCTCCTGAGCAATGAATTCATCACTAGGTGGCTTTTGTTTGGTTTTTTAAGGTAGTAAGTGCAATCTGGCGGCATCATTGAGAGAAATGAGAGCTAGTCTAGAGGGGTCCATAAATAAATCCTGACGCAGGACCAAACTAATGGCAGCATAAAATAAGCATGCTTCGCCAAGGTTGAAAGCCTTAAGAAGTTTCTGCAGACTTCCATCTATGCCCAAATTTCACTGTAAATAAGTAAATTGTTGCCGATAAGGCTTGGATCCTAAAAAAATAATAAGGGAAGGAAGTTCATGGAAGGAAAGTTCTGCATCCCATAAACTCCTGCAGTGGTTTACTGGGGGTCTACTGGAAATTGGCCCAAATACTTACCTAAAGAAAATTTGCTTTCCCGCAGACCATGAGCAGAAGAAATCTATATTCAATGAGCCATAGCTCAGTTGCAGAGTATCAAATTTAATCTGCTTTGAATGCAGTGGTTAAATTGCTAGTATCTCCAGGTACGTCTGAAAACACAGTCCCTCCCTGTCTGAAACCCTGCCAGTCAGTGTAGACAATACTCAGCTAGACCGACCAACAGCCTGACTTGGTGTAAGGCGGCTTCCTAAGTTCATTTGAAGAAAAAGAATTATCAGTGCATTTGCACAAGTTCATCCTGTCCAGTGTCCCATATCCAGCGGTGGCACTCTCCCCAATACACAACGAAAAGAGTGGGAGGAAGGGAATGAGACCAAGTATAGGAAGATTGCTGCACACACACACACACACACCCCGCCCAAGACCCATAGCATAGATGACAAATTCCATCACACCCATACCACCCACCCCCTGCCTATGGGTGCAGCCAGTGGGGTTCAGGGGGCACAGCTGCCCACCCAACCAAATAAATAAATAAAAATGCTTAACTAACTGACCCATTATGCCACAGATAATGCAGTTTGGGCCCCCTAGCCTAAAGTCTGCCCCCCCCCCCCGAATAAATTCTGGCTAGGCTCCCGACTCTGCCCATAATTTATCTTCAGATTTCCTGGGAAAGCTTATGACAATTCACACAAATAATGCAATAAAATCCATAAAGGTGTCAATCCCAAACCTTTAAAATCAAGCATCCACCCAAGAAAACTACTGTGGTTAATTCCCTTTCCAGAGACGAGTTTTTCTACTGCAGGGCAGCTTTTATATGACCCTTCTCCCCGAAAGCACTAATACTAGCAACATTTGACAAGAGAATACAGGTTAGAAAGGGAGATGTATTACTTGATCCTTTTCACTGGTGGTTGAACCTGGGTCCTTATCCATGCACAGCATGTGCTCTAACCCTGAATCATGGCCCCCTTCTCAAGATGAACCTCCCCAGACACAAAGGTGGCCCAACCAGCAGAAAAGAAAATATTGGTGTATATGCATCTTTTAATGTAGGGACAAGGAAAGTTGCACCAACCTTCTACCCCAGCCTTTGCCATCCAGATGTTTTGGACTACAACTTCCATCAGTCCCAACCAGCTGCACTGCCTGGGGCTGCTGGGAGTTGTATTTCAAAACATCCAGGGAGCCCCAGGTGGGCAAAAGTCGTTCTGCACAACTCTGCAGAGATGCAAAAGCCTTTGCATCTGATTACCTACAGCCTAGTCTGGCATGGGGGGGGGGGGGAATGCATGCTTCAGATCTGGAAGGAAGAGCATTTGGATAACCCATTCTCAGCGTATTTCCTCACTGCACTGCATCCCTTCCTCTCCCGCTGCTTCCTGCTTTTGAAGTTTGCTCTGGCAAAAGGAATGATTTGAAGGGGAGGGAGAGGGGCGGCCAGTGGGGGGGCATTAGCAAGGCACAAATTCTTGCTTGTAAACAAGCAATGCTTCCAATTGCCATACTTACTAGTTTTAGCTTGTTTCAGTCTGTCGGGTGCACTGAGATCAGTGGGGCTTACACCCAAGAGAGCAGGCAAAGGATATGAAGGCATACCGGTACTAGGCAGCTGGGAAAATGTACATCCTTTTAAAACTATGTGCCTGAGTAGAACAGCTGGTTGCCTACATTGACTAGGGTCATTAATTTGCACCTTAGAGACCTCGTTCCAGGGCAGTAGAGTAGGAGATGCTGAAGATGCTGCACTGTTGCCTTTGTCTGCTCTCTTTCCTCACCTGCTTTAGCAAGCAAAATGCCTAGTTTTAGCCCCCCAGGAGGAGGCAGGGACCAAAGGAGGTGCAGCAGCTGTCTCAGATACAAGAACAAGTTCTCCAGTGAGACCTGGTAACCCACTAAACTGGTAAATATGTTGACAGATCTTCCCTATAATCCTTTGCTCAAAATTCACATGGACCAAATGTTCTTTCCACAAATTGAAAGAATGGGAAATGTCCAATTTTCCCTTTAAAAACACAGGATTCAGACTCGCAGACTGAACCTGAGGAATCCCAGCCTGCACAGGATTCCCCACCTCCAGAACCAGCGGAGCCGGGGCTGCGGCTTGAGCCTGAAGGGTCCTCACCTGTGCTGGATCCTCAGGTGCAGGCACCAGCTGAGTCTGCTCTGGCTCCTGAGGTGATGGAGGACCCATTGCCTGCAGGTGCTCCACTCTAAACCCCGTCAGAGGAGACTGAGGTTGCCTCTGGGTCCGGTAACCCTCCAGCCTCTCCTGAGCTGCAGAGGCTCAGGGCAGAGAGGCAGAGGGAACTAAGTTCCTGCAGGAGGAGTGTTCGCCTCCAGGCCAGGAGAGGCGAGTCACCTGTGGACTGGGACCGCCCTATGCCTCTGGGCAGATAAAAGCCAGCCAGCCCAGTCCCAAGTTGCAGAAGCAACGTTGTTGGTAGCCAGTTCCTGCCTGCACCCTGTCTCCTGACCTCGCCTGACTCCCTGCTTTGGACCCAGCTTCAACTTTGACTGACGGCCTCATTACTGCACCCTTGACCTCGGACTGGACTCGGCCCATGCCTCATGGAAACCCACAGGACCAGCATACACAAGCTCTTGAGGGTGATGGTTGGAAGTAACCCTTTTTACAATTAAGTTTATGGCAGGGCATCCTCCAGATGTTGCTGGACTATAACTCCCATCAGTACTCATTAGCATGATGGGAGTTGTTGTTCCACACCTTCTGGAAGGCACTATGATGGCTTCTGCTGGTTTGTGGGGTGAGAAAAGGCATGTTTGGGCTAAAATTTGGGGAGCTGAAGGATTTGTGGGTATAGCTTGACCAAGCCAAGCTGCCGTTTCCTTCTGCTTCAGCCCATGCTGCGAGTCACAATTCGCTTTCTCGCCACTTTTGAGCTTCCTAAGAACACCTTTGCTCCACAACTCTCTCTAGAATCCTGGTTAGCAATTATTTTTTAACAGTGGGAGAGTGGAAGAGAGTCTATATTTTGCCTTGAGTAAAAGCTGAAGAGCCAGCAAGCATCACACGCTCCTCCACCCACTGACTCATTCTGGTAAAAACTGGGCGAAACACAAGCAAAGATCTCTTTAATCCTTTCCTCCCCAGTTCGTCCATGGTGCTTCCATTGTGAGGCACAGGCGAAGAGGCTAAAGAAGAATCGACCCCACCAATGCGAACGGGAGAAAATAATTCTGCTCTTATTCATTCCTTACTTGCCAAGATCAAGGGGTGGGTGTGCTTTGACTCTCCAGATGTTGAACTATAACTCCCAGCAGCCCCAGCAAGCACAACCAGCAGATAGAGATGTTTGTAGTTTGGCAACATCTGGAGGGCCAAAGGTTTCCCACACTTGGCTTAGATCTTGGCTCACACATAGAAGTATCAGCAGCTGAGAATGCAGATAGTAAGGGTAGGCTCCTTGGGCCTGGAGGTCATGTGAAAGATGGTCAGGTGCAAGCAAACAAATAAAACCAGACTCCTGCATCTTTGATAGTTGCGTAGAAAGGGGGATTTCAGCAGGTATAGTTTGCCTGACCAGCGACATGTGCTGAAATTTCATCTTCCACACAAATGTTAAAAGTACAGGAGCCTGGTACACTTTTTGTCTCTGACTATCTTATTTGGGGGGGGGTGCACAGAGTGAGCAGTTCATTGTCAATAGCCTGCCTCTCCTCTCTAGGTCAGGTGTGTGGCTGACCTCCAGCTATTGTTGGACTCCTATAAGCCCCAGGCACCACGGCCAAGGGTAAGGTTACCAGATATTTTTTTCAATGAATCCGGGGACACTTTTCAACTTCAGTTGAAGGGGATGGATTTTGTCAGGGGACTGATTTGTAAATCTGGGGACTGTCCCCAGGTAAGGGGGACAACAATGGGAGGGTCACACGTCTCCCACCCCCTGCTCCAGCCTAATCTCCACTTCCAACCAGCCACCTTTTCTCCTTCAACCTACTTTCCTTACACTTATTTATTTTAAGCATTTTTCACTCTGTTCTTCAAGCAAAAAAAGCCTGCAAGAGCAACTTACATACACAACAAGACAGTCCTTGCCTGCAGGCTTCCCATCTAAAGTACACAACACAAAAGGGAAAAAACAAAGAGATGGGAAGGGAGAAAGAAAACAAGCAAAACTCAGGATGCTGCCTGACTATCACCTGCCTGACTATCATCTGTTTCGTGAGAGAGGGATGCTAGGACATGGTGAAACTTGAAACGAATCAGAACAAATGCTCAACAAAGACCTGGCATAATCTAACCTCAGGCAACCTTTGTGCAATGAAGTCCGGAGGAATGCTCAATAAGCTAGTCACCTGGAGCAGTCCTCAGACACCGGTTCTTAAAAGTTAGGCAGCAGGAGGGCCAACTTGAATAAAATACGGGGGGGGGGTGTCAGGTAGGCCCTGCCCCACATAATCGAACACATGACACGGCGCACACCATTTGAATGGCAATGCCCATCAACTTTGGGAGCCCCAGTCGCCTCAAATATTTTAGGGGGGGGCAAAGGGACCTCGGCCCCCAGGAGTTAGCTCCTATGTTAGGCAGTAAGCTCTTACATGAACAACCAGCTGGAAAATTCAAGCAAATGCTTCCCACTCTTAAACAATGTTTAAGTTATATATCACCGCTATTGCTCCCCATTCTGCCTTTCCACCTCTCATGAACACAAAACAGGTGTGTGCCTTTCCTTCCTGGGAAACCCAGCCAGATGGGCAGGGTATAAATAATAAATTATTATTATTATTACAATGTTGCCTGCAGAAAGGCTGCACCGGCTGAATTTCCGCCTGGCGTGTGCAGCTGTGCTTTAAAGCCACAGCAGTGCTACTGCACACCTGGGTAAGGTAGCTCAGCTGGTTAGAGCATGGTGCTGGTCATAACACCAAGGCTGAAGGTTCAATCCATCTAAGGGGTGGGGGGCAGCTGCAGAGTCCAGCGGGTTGGACTAGATGATCCTCAAGGTCCCTCTTCCGAACTCTACAGTTCTAGGATTCTATGGCAAGCAACCCTTTAGGCAATATACATATATACACGCGCACACCCCACACACCCCCGCTCACCTGCGGTCGCCTTGTAGCCGCGCGGCCGCCGTGGCTCCTCTGGGCAGCCGGGCTGCATGCGGGTCTGTGCGGGGGACGAGGGCGGGGAGAAAGGGTCACCTAGCGCATGAGAGGCGGCTCCTCCTCGGAGCCTGCAGCTCCGGCTGCTGCCCCCGGCGCGTCTGTGCGGCGGCGGAATCAAGGGCGGCGGGGAAGTTAGCCCTCGGCGCAGGCCTGGCCCCCTCGCGCCCTGCCGGGAATCGGATTACAGGGCCGGCCTCCCTCCCCGGGATTTATTTGGGGCCCTCGGCACCGCGGAGATTTAGCCGGAGAGCAGCCGGGGGCGGGAGCAAGCGGCTGCTTAATCCAGGCCGGAGGGGAGCGGGGCCGAGCGGGAGGCAGAGGAGGGAGGAGGCTTCCCGCAGAGCCCCGCCGAAGCATGTCTACTCGGGTGTAAGTGGCGCCGAGGGCAGGGAGATGCCCAGGCAGGGAGACAGCTAAGCCGGCCGCCGCCGCGCCCCCAGCCAAGCGTGTTTCGTCTCGCCGCGTTTTCCCGCCCTAGAAAAGGTTTTGCTTCTGCTGCTGCTCCTGTTTGGCCACGTTGGTGCCCAAGAGAAAAAGCCCTCTGTTGTATCTGCTCCGCGGCACAAGGCGGAGTAGATGCTGGGCTCCATCCTGGAAAGGAAAGGCCAGAGTGCCTCTGAGCATAGGCAAAGAGCCTCTCCCTCATCGCAGTCGGTTAAGCCGGAGCCGCGACACATCCTTTCAAAGTGGTTCGCGGAGAAGCCTCTCGGGGCTCTTTTGCCCTTCCTCGTGGGAAAAGCAACACGCGAGAGAACAGTGTTAAGATGGACTTTTCACAAATATTGCTCCGAAATTCTCACTGGTCTTGTTCAGATTTTACTCGTGGTGGCGATAGTCTGCCTTTCTTCCAAGAAGCTCAAGGTACTATCAGCCTACATTTCTCTCTCTCTAACCCCCACCCCCGCCAGCTTTTATCCTCACAATAAGTCTGTGATGTAGGCTAGCCTGAAATTAATCCTGGGAACTGTAGTTTACCCCTCTCGGGAGCTACAATTCCCAGAATCCTTAACAAACTGCAGTTCCCAGGATTCTTTTTAGGGTGCTGGGAGGCAAGGGCTTTACATGCATGGTGCTTGTGCAGCCCCTGTGAGTTTCATTGGGGGGGGGCGGCTTGAACCTGCGTCTCTCGAGTCCCAGTCCGACACTCTCAACTAACTATTGCCCCACCCTAGCTTAAAAGATGCCTCTCCTGCCAATGCCATTCAGCAGGCAGGAGAATGTGCTTGTAGTATGTTGTGTTCACAAGGACAGGGAAACGCTGCAAGGTGCCAATCCACCCAGTGGCGTAGCGTGGGTTGTCAGCACCCGGGGCAAGGCAAGTAATTTGCGCCCCCTAACCCGTGGATTTGCGCCCCCTAACCCTAACCCCCAGATGTTGCGCCTGGTGCGGCTGGCCCCCCCTGCACCCCCCACGCTACGCCACTGCTTGTACCTGTTTTGGGCATAACCTCTGAGGATCATCTTGTCCAACCCCCTGCAATGCAGGAATCTCAGCTAAAGCATCCATGACAGATGGCCATCCAAACTCTGTGTAGAAACCTCAAAGGAAGGAGAGTCCATCCTCTGCTAAGGAGGACCATTCTACTGTTGAACTGCTCTGTCAGAAAGTTCTTTCTGATGTTTAGTCAGAATCTTTTTTCTTGTAACATGAATCCATTGGTTTAGGACCAGTTGTAGCTTGCAGCTTACACAGTGAAACCCTAGCCCTGTCTACATAGAACGTAGAGTGAATTCAGTGGGGCTATCTCCTACATAAGGGGGGTTAGGATGGCAGGCTTTCTGTACAAAGCCAAAAATCCTATCCTTTGCTCCACACACTGTTCCCTCTGGCCTCGCCCTCCACTAGGATGCGGTCCGTGAAACGTTGCAGAAGATGGAATGCAGCGCCCAGCTGAAAAAAGATTCCCACATGGATCTCAGTGACTTTTAGCATGTAAGTGGACTCCTCTCCAGTAAATCTGTGGTGAATCCCATTTTCGGTTTGCATTAGTGAAATCCAGCATAAAAGGACTGCAGTGAAGGGAATAAATGCAGAGCAGGATATACCGTAGCTTCACCTTATCCTTTGACTCCTCTCCTCTCTCTCTCCCTGGAGAAATGAAGCAGTGACCCGACAAGGAGTAGCGAAGGATGGGCGTGTTTTGTCCCTGATCTGGATGAGATCAAGGTGCCGGCAACGGGAAGGAGGCGGGGAAGAAGCAGGAGCAGGCCAGCCGGGGCTGCTCCAGACCCCCCCCCATCTCTCCCATCGCCGCTGGAGGGGTCATGGAGGCACTGAGCCCAGGAGGCGGGTAGCCAGCCAGGGCGCACCTACCCAACCTCGCCGCGCACCCAGGCGCGCGGCTCTCTCCAGCTTCCTCCCGGCCGGGCCAGCGACTCCACCTCTTCCTTTGCCTCTTTGAGGCGCTTAATTCCCAGCAAGCGATTAGCAGGCTCGGATCGGATCCTGCTGCTGCTGCGCGGCCCTTTTCCCTCCACCAACGGCGCGCTGCGCCTTGGAGAGGTTCCCGCTTCGTCGAGGGGGGCCGGCCAAACGGAGACGACGACCCCCCACTCCAACCAAGCCTCGATTGCTTGTCCCTTCCCTCTGGACTCGCACCCCCCCAGATGTTGCGCCCGGTGCGGCCGGCACCCCTGGCACCCGCCACGCTACGCCACTGAATCCACCTGGCCTGCTGCCCTGTCCAAGCCTCTGAGTAACAGACCATTCCACTGCTTTAATGGTGTTTATGTTTTATTGTTATTCACTACCCTGATGTTTTGATACAGTCATATGCATATATATAGTGTATACAAATAAATAAATGTCATATAATTTAACAGTATTGTAAAGCCAACATATTCAAGGTAGGGAACCTTTTTCATACTCAGGCCATATTCTCATCTGCGCAACCTTCCTGGGCGAGTGGCATATGCCAGTGGTGGGTGGGGGCAGAGGTAAAAGTGTGTGAAACAATGGGTTTGATTTTTTTTTTTTTGCCTGCGTGCAGTAGACTTGGTTCTATCCACACTCACAAACCTTCCCTATTCAGACAACCAAGAACCATTATGAGAGTTCAAGAACACATTCCAGACAAACAAAAAAGTCAATGAGGTTCTATAAAGCAGGTCTGGCAAGGGGGTGTATGGCCTGGGGAGAGGGCCACAATCAACCTCCAGGGCTTGTGTTTCCCGCCCTTTTTGTGCCCTCTTCCATGTTGTCCATGGGGGCGGGTTACACCTTCCATCTAGTTATACTGCACTACTGGCCTGGGGCATTTAGAACCACAAGACAGAACAATGCCTGTCAAAAAGGGCATAGCTTCCAGCTAATCTTGTTGGAAAGGAAGCATTGCGATTGCCAAGTGCATTCTGTCAACTGTGGCATCTCAGAATTTGCATTTAGTGACTAGTTTCTTGGCAGTTGGTACTAGGGGACATGAAGAATCTTGTCTCTCTTCATGTGAACAAATGAGAACCCCTTCCTGCACCTGGGAATATAAGACCTACAAATGAGCATAAACTGCCCATGCTGGATTACTGTGTAGACTGTCTAAATCAGTTTCCCAGACAGCATACAACCAGGTGCCCGGGGGAGTTTACATCCCAGCTGTGAATTTGAGGGACTGTTGTCTCCAGCACTGTGGGTTTGGCAATACAGTGGTACCTCAGGTTACATACGCTTCAGGTTACATACACTTCAGGTTACATACTCCGCTAACCCAGAAATAGCGCTTCAGGTTAAGAACTTTGCTTCAGGATGAGAACAGAAATCGTGCTCTGGCGGTGCGGCGGCAGCAGGAGGCCCCATTAGCTAAAGTGGTGCTTCAGGTTAAGAACAGTTTCAGGTTAAGAACAGACCTCCGGAACAAATTAAGTACTTAATCTGTGGTACCACTGTATACTACTGCTGTAAATGGAGGTTTCCTCTAGCTGTCATAATAGTCATTGATTCCATTCCATCTAAATTTCTTTAAAAGCTACATATAAAAACACAAAAAAACTGGTTGGGTAAACAATATACAGTACCAGAATAATAATTTTTTAAAAATCTTTTTACATTTAAGGAACAAGAGAGGGAGATGACGTGCAAGAATCTACATTCATTCAGAAAACTTTACCCCATTCTTTAGCCAAAAAGGCTCTCCAGAGTGGTTTATTGTTCATTTTAGATATATATATTTATATATTTTTATATAACAAACAGAGTCCTTGCTTTCAGACATGACAGAAAAGGAACAACGGATGGGGAGGGAAGAGGGCAACTGGCAAATTCTGCACCAAATCCTTGATGTTACAAGGTTCTTGTCCTGATCCACCGGCCCAAAGCAGGGCTTGCAGGAGTGGTTTGGTGCAGACACACCGAAGAAAGATGTCAAAAAACAACAGAATGATCAGTTCCAGTGCTTTATTTTAAGAAGGAAACATAGGCTTACAGCACAGCCTGCAGAGCCCCACTGCCTTTGCATATGCAGGACGGACACTGCTAAAGTGAGAGTCCGTCATGACTAGTCTGCACCCAAGCAAACGTTTTATACATTCTTTATACCCAAAGCAGCATGCGTCACTTTGGCCAGAACTTCCCATCACTTCACCTGACCGGATGAGAGCATAGGTGGCAAATACCCAAGTCTTACAGACAGTTCCCTTTTCTGGGCTCAGAGCCCAGCACCCCAAGCCCATCGATAATGATAACATCAAAGCAAGACAATCAGTTTATATCACAGCAATTGAATATAAACATATATGAGTTCATTGTTACAACATCTACCAATTAATTGTGGGGTTATCTTGACTATGAAGATGGTGCTTGCAGAGCTTCCGGAACAGTTCTTGTAACAGGGGATTGCTGTGGGGTTTTTTGCCTTGACAGTACCTGGGAAACAGCCTGGTGTAGCCAGCCTTCTTGGAAGTAGCTGCAGTTGAGCCATACCTTGTTGACCTTAAAGGATGATGACTTGGCGCTCTGAGTCCTTGCTGGAATCTGACACCACCTTGTTGGTTCTGCAGTGCCAACACCCGCAAAGCCTCTCTTCCTTACAGAACAGTTGGTTCCAAAATCTTCGGGGGGGGGGGGTGTGCCTGGCCCAGCCAGCTGAGAGTAACAGTGAGTGGAGTTGTTGTTTTCCCCACTACCTCCTGCTGCAGCTTCTCTTCTGCCATGAATGTCCTCTCTATGGGCACTTTCAAAGAACCACCTCTCCATTCTGTATCACCACACCACACATGGGAAGGGTTCAGCGGTACAGCATCTGCTCTGCATGCGTAAATTCCCTCCTTTTGTCCCTAGCATCTGTCCTGTTGGGTCAAGTCAAAGGCCTATCTGGTCCAGCATCTGATTCTCACAGTGGCTAGCCAGCTGGTCTATGGGAAGGCTGCAAGCAGGACCCAAGCACAACGGCACCTTCCTCGCTTGTGATTCCCAGCAACTGATAGAGACAAAGCACTGGCATTATGGCCATAGTGGTGGCATCTAAGTTGGTAGCTATCACTACACCAGGTATGGCTGGGAAGACCCCTCCCTGGAATCCTGGAGATCTGCTTCTAAGTCAGTGTAGATTACTGAGCTAGACCAATAGCCTGACTCTGGATAAGACAGCTTCATATGTACCACCCCATTCTCTGCTTCTGTACAGATTTGAGAGTACAGAAAGACCCACTTCCTGACAGCTATCTGATATGCTCCAAAGTGAACTGAATCTATTGCAGAGTGTGGATGGTGCCCTATATTTGACCTCACATCTGCAAGAGCTGCATACAGAGACCAGGGTGGAAGGCCATGAAGTATGCTAGTAGAAGAGATCTTCTCTTGCATGATGCTTTCTGTGTTTAGTAAAGGCATCCGTACAGTGCCAATGGAGCCACTACACCTTTTCCTCTAAGCCACGAGAGGTTGAGGATGGTCTTTGCTGGGGCATCACTGCCAACTCTGATAACCCCATAAACACAGCTAGTTGCTGGCCAGGACCCTTCCCCACCCAGCCTGAAAGCCTTTGAAGAAATGGGTGCTTGTGAGTCTGCAGCCCCACTACCGCATGGAATGTATGCCACCCTTTCAGTTGCAGCGCTCATGTGGGTGTTATTGGAACTCCCCAATAAAAATTATAGTTACAGAAAGGTAGCCGTGTTGGTCTGCCATAGTCAAAACAAAAAATTTTTTTCCTTCCAGTAGCACCTTAAAGACCAACTAAGTTAGTTCTTGGTATGAGCTTTCGTGTGCATGCACACTTCTTCAGATACACTTCTTCAGATGTATCTGAAGAAGTGTGCATGCACACGAAAGCTCATACCAAGAACTAACTTAGTTGGTCTTTAAGGTGCTACTGGAAGGAAAAAAATTTTTTGTAATAAAAATTATGATAGAGATGACAGCTCCCAATTGGGATGGCTCCAGGGTTTTCTTTGGGGGGGGGGCACTTTGGCTAGATATCCTCCGTAAGCTTCCCACAGCAAGTCTTGCTCTTCACCAACACTATCACCAGCTGCTGCTTTTCCTTATCACGGCTATCCCCTGCTTGCATGCCAGGCAGAGAGCTAATGAGTAAGCACAGAGTAGCACTAACTGATCCTTTGCCTGCTGCTGCACCATTGCCTAGGCAGAAATGAAAGAGATGCAGGAAACCAAGTAGGTTGCAATGGGGAGCAGGAGGGGAAGGTCCAGGGGGCTCTTGGGAGTGGGCCCTTGACTGATGCCCCATCATGCTGACCCACCATGCAGTCATAATAATCATAAAATAAAATTAATAATAATAACCACCAAAATAAGTGACTTCTGATTCTCCTATGTTAACCAGGGAAGATGAGGGCTGGCTAGCTGGTTGGCCATTCATTATAAACCCTTTAACACAACAGCAGGTGTGAAGTAAATTACTTGGGGGAAGTAACTTGTTAGTTCAGATTAACAAGTGCCAAAGCAAGCACCCACCCAGATATGTTAGCACAGATTTGTGTTGCCTGTCACATGCTCATCAAAGGGAGTTACCAGGAAATATTTCAAAGAACACAAGAAAGATAAGTAGGAGGTTGTTTACTTTAATGTTTGATCTCCATTGCAGGATGCTTTCAGTTAAAAAAAATGGCACTATATAAGCTTTAGGCACTTGCTTTAAACATGGTTATTCAAGGAAGTCCGTAGCTGAGAAAATGGGTTTTCTGATGGTCCTAGTCCCGCCCAGTGGCGTAGCGTGGGTTGTCAGCACCCGGGGCAAGGCAAGTAATTTGCGCCCCCCAACCCGTGGATTTTAGCACTCGAGTCTCTTCCACTAGATTAGTGGCGCCCCCCCCCAGATGTTGCGCCCGGTGCGGCCGGCCCCCCCTGCACCCCCCACGCTACGCCACTGGTCCCACCCCCTCTTGTTTTTTGGTCTTGTGGAATGCTGCTTTTGTTCCTTGCTGGAATTTTAAGCTCCTTGGGTTGTGTTTTATAATGATTGTGGTTTAAGGAATTTTGTGGGGGTTTTATATCATAATGTTTTGATGGTGTAAACCATCTTCAGTTCTCCCCTCTGCCCTTTTTATCTTACATTGTTTTTGTTTTTAAAAAAATCTTATTTCTACATGTTTTTTTTTTTAATTATTATTATCATATTGACAAGAGATTTCTACAAGGCTCCTTCAACTCTAAAAAGTTTCAAGTTAGAGAAAGTTTTGCAAATCAAAAGAAAACTGGTCCTCCCTCCTTTGTAACAACATTTTTTTATATTCAGTGTGGCTAATGTCACAGTTTGACTTCACCCCCAGAGGTACATTCCATTGTCTCTCAAGACAGAGGGATGCCAGCAACAACATGTCACAAGTATAACACGCCCTTCATCTTAAGATGTTCTCAGGGCGGGTCACACTATATACCAATGCATAAAATCACATATAAAAACAAAACATGCTTAAAAACGCAATATACTGTTCAATGAAGACCCACTTCTGTTTCACAATTCAGCAGAAAGACCCATTGTTATTCAAAAAGCCTAGAAGAAGAGGAAGTTTTTCAAACTCTCGGTGTCTTGATTAAATACTTGTTGGCCTGATGAAAGACCTAGCAGATAGCATCCACTCCTTGTACCAGATTAATTTGGGGCTTTATCCTTTATGAGACATAGCAAACCACACATTATCAATCAAACACCGTATACAAATTGTGCAAAATATGAATTCAGCATAACAAGGTTTGTCCCAGTCAGATCTTTAACTCCAGAGAAAATCAATTTGCATAAATAATACAATATAACACTTTCACATCACCGATCAATTAAGAACCACTAAATCTCTTTATAATGGTCTATGTCTATGTCTTTCTACATAGACAGCACTCAAAAAATCAGCCACTATTAAAGTAATTTGATCATTCCTGTCCAAGAGCAGGTCCTGAACCATTGGTGGCATAGAATTGCCTGTTAGGTTGTAATGACTCTGATGATTGTCTTCTGGCATAAACGCCAAAATCACAAGAAAATAAAATATTTTAGGGCTTTATTTTCTTTCCTAATGCAATTGTCTACTCAATGACACTTTAAAAGTGGGATAAAGGAATCACACAGGATCTTAGGGGAAAGGAACTGCCCTCAATTCATTATAGCGTCACAAGGGACTCCTAATAAGGCTTGGAGATATTAGAGATAGTATGCACTACTTTTGATCTGTTGGATCCTATGCCAAGAGGGCTCTCGGTGGGTTCCTTAATGGATCTAGGACCCAACAACTGCCCCATCTTATCAGTGCATGGTGCCCGCTCTGGTTCAGCAGAGACATAATGTACATTGCATCCTCCATGCAGCATATAATTGCACACTTGGGGAGTAAAGCTCCTAGCATGGCAGCTGCTATTCACACTGATCTCTAGATTTCTTGGCCATGTGCAACAAACAGTGCATGCAGAAGTTTGCACCATACGGATGTTGCTGAAGATTCTCAGCACCTTGCCAAAGTCACATGCCTGTCACAGCATTTTGCCTGGGCCAAGTGGGTCAGCAGCTTGCAAGCTATAGCTGTCTCAACTGGCACTACTGGTTGCAAGCCAACCAGCAGCAGGTGCAGTGTGCGTGCGTGTGTGTGTGTGTGTGTGTGTAGACTGGATGAGTTTTGACTTCAGCTAACATTCACACAACTATGTTCCATACGTGCATGGATTTACTCAAGTCACATATTCCACATCTCTAAAAAGTGACCACCACATTTGTAAGTCTATTGGCCTCTTCACTGGTATATCAAAGAGACTAATGGCAGAGTGGGCTTCTATTCATGGTCTCAAAATAAACAAGTCATTGGTACACATGTTTGGGAATCACTAGTTTAAATCAAAGATATGGCTTGTGGGCAATATCTAGTTCCCTAAAGCCTGGGGGTTTATGGACAGTCTTCTTAGGAGCTACAACATTTCTCTGTAGAGCACACAAATGAAAAGTGTGGTTGTACACACACAACACTAAGCTAAGTTATAACTGTGTCTGTGTGAGGTAAAAGACCACTTCTGAGGTTTCCCTCGACCCATGAAACAAGAACACTTCTCTGTGGTAGCACTCTGTTCACTTGGGTGTTTAAAAACCAGAGAGCAAGTTTTAATTAAAAGAGAAAACTCAGAGGCATCTCACCACAATGTGATTCGCAGAGGCAGCACTGAAAAGGCCATACAGCAAGTGGACTCCTAAACAACAAGAACCAAATCCTATACTGTCCTTCAAACACCATCAGCATGGAAAAAAATATTTAGCTATAGTGAAATAACATACTGTTCAACACTGGCATTAATTGTTTTGAAAACACAGCACACAACAATAGCAGGGATAGGTATACGAGTGACAGATAAAAAATAATTTAACGCATGTTAGCTCTTGTCTCTGATTCAAATTTTTCTGACATTATTTCATGTAGCTATTGCTTTCCCTTACCTGGCACACGCAAAAACATATTAAAAGCGACATTCCTTTGCAATTACTTTGACATGTTGCTCTCCGCAGAATTGCTCTTGCATGCACCAACAGCACATAAGGTGTCCGGTTAGGATATTTCCCAGTGAAATCTGGACATACAAAAACATGTCTGATTTATTGCACCTGAAGGGTTTCAAACAAAGTCGGCCAAAGACTACCTGTGTAAGCCTCATTGAAAGGAATGGTGATTATGCCTCAAAACCAACTAACAGAATTTAGCATTTATCTAGCACCCCTCCATACAATCACTTCAGAAAATCCTTCAGTTTTCAAAAACGGATTGGCATTATTATCCCCATGTTACAGATGAAGGGCTGACACAGAACTGATTCACACAAATATTTCTATCATCTGAGGACCTTAAACAGTGGGGGTGACTTACATGTGTGAACAGACTATTACAGTTAACTATGTAAGGAAAGCCTGCTGGATCAGGTCAACCAGGTGCCTGTGAGAAAACCTCAAGCAGGATCCGAGCACATGAGCACTTTCCCCCCCCTGTGGTTTCCAGCAACTGGTATTAAGAAACCTTCTTGCCTCAGACTATGGAACAGAGCATAGCCACCATGGCTAGTGGCCACAAATTTGTCTTTTAAAGCCATTCAATCTGGTGGCCATCACTGCCTCCTGTGGAAGCAAGCTCCAGTTGGACTGTGCGCTGCCGTTATGCTGCAGCCCGGTTTTCTCACCACTTCATATACAATGCTCTTCAGGGCTGGGAAAGACTCTTGACTGAACGTCCAGCGAAGAGCCACTACAAGGAGACATTTGACCTCCAAGTCTGGGGGTACAGTAGAGACACAATTCTCGTTCTCTGGCCCTTTATATACACAACACATTCTGTATTTTTTTAAAAATCTGCCTTTGAATCTGAGAATAAGCTTGTCTATTATTATTTCTTACAAAATAAAAACAAACTGTGCACGTTCTGTCAGAAAGCATTTTGGAAGTTCTTATGAATCACAAAATCCCACAAGAGACGTGTTTGAAAACCTCAAACTCCTGTCCAACAATGCCCTCTACTGGAAGAATTAAAGCATGCAAGAAAGATATTTGTCTAACAATACAGTGGTACCTCGGGTTACAGACGCTTCAGGTTACAGACTCCGCTAACCCAGAAATGGTACCTCGGGTTAAGAACTTTGCTTCAGGATGAGAACAGAAATCGTGTGGCAGTGGCACGGCGGCAGCAGGAGGCCCCATTAGCTAAAGTGGTGCTTCAGGTTAAGAACAGTTTCAGGGTAAGAACGGACCTCCAGAATGAATTAAGTTCTTAACCCGAGGTACCACTGTACTGCATTTGAAGAGGCCTCTGTGAGAAAACACAAGAGGCATTTTCTGACTGGGGGCAGGTGTCACCAAAAGAAAAAGTAAATTACTTTCTCTGCATCGCCTAAACTTCCTGCTACTTTTTACACTGTTCTGTCAGGGTTTGCCGGACACATATACTCAGCTCCAGAGTTGCTTGGTAGACAACAAGTACAGTATCTAAATTCATGTATTTGTTGAGCCCCTAAGTGCCTCCCCCACCCTGAAAAGAGTATTCGATGTTGCTGCTCATCCTGTCCGTAGACCTATTGTAATGTGTGTAGCTGTTCATAAATGCTACTTTATAACTCCGCCTACAAATGTTAAATCCAGCATTTTAGGTATAATGGCAGGGATATAGGTGTGGAACTGGATTGTCCACTTTTGGGTGTTATGTTCAGCTTGCTTCCCCACCCCCCTTCTGCATTTTTTTAAAGCAATCCAACAAATAAGCACCTGTAATGAAAACCTGGGGGGGAAAGCAGGACTGTAAAGCTCTTAAATGAAAAGGAGGCCACGGATGCATTCAAAGCCATCACAACAGTAATGGATTATTTTTATTTCAGCCAGGTAAGTGAACAGTTAGTTTTAATTTATTAAAGGTTTCAAGGTAAAGAAATCAAATACTGTATTCCAAACAAATAATTCAAATTTATTAGAGAAAACGTTTGCTCATTAAAGCTAATGCTGTCATCCCCCGCCACCACGTGACGGACATTTTACATTTTGCAAAAACAGAACCGTCTTTCCAATGTGAATCAACAAGGTAGAAAGGAACTTAGGAAATTAATCTGTTCTTTGCGAGGTCCATAATTTTTGTAGTTGATCAGCCAGGGCATGTAGTTAAATCACTCAAACATTTTAAAATTTGAACATTTTATACCACTACATCATTTGTTCCTTGTGGTAAATATCAATAAAAACTTTTAAGAAATAGTATGCATTAATACTCAACATGTGGTCTGACACATTTGAAATTTTAAAAAGTGTCAGATATATGGCATAGTATTTGTCTTGTAACAGCCCAAGAACTTTTCAGCATACTAAAAATGTATTTTAAGTAAGGCCCAGTTCTCACAAACAGCAGAGGAGGTGGTTAAACTTGCTGGATTGTACCATTTTCAGATTTCAGGTGGGGGTTCACAGGATTGAATACTTCTCCATATGAAAAAAGAAGAAAAATACATCTGCATGTAGAATGCTGGCATGAGAGGGGAAGAGATATTTTCTTTGCATGCAGGTGCATTCAGGTATGTAAGAACACAGGTCTACCACGTCATCTGCAGACTGTGGGAACTAGCCCTCCTCCTGCCCATGGCCCAATAATATTTTATTTTTTTCCCAGCTCAGCGTACCACAAATGAGGATTTCCGGTGCTACAAGGAATAGTTAACTCATTGTGCGCGAGTTTCTGAAAGGAAAGATTGAGGTCTTCTTCCTGTTTTCAGTGGATTTGATGACAACATGGGCAGTCAAAGAAAGTTTGGGGAAGATGGAAACACAGTTTAATAATAATAAAAAAAATGAAGGCAACAAGATTCATTACTTTACTGCTCACACTATATACTAGTTTTGCGGTTTCACTTGAAACCAACAGCAATCATGAAACGTCATGAAAGATTTAATAAAAAAAATCTCCTAGAGCAATTACTAAAAGAATAATTATATCACACTAGGTCAGTAAACCCCAGAAGAAAAATAATAAAATAAAACCAGTGTCGTCACATATCTTAGGTCCATTTCCCACACAGTATCCACTTTTTAGATACGATCCATAAAAATCTGCCATGTTTGGCAACATTGCACATTTTTTTTGTCTTAAAAAAATGTTTTATACAGTTAAAAATGCCTCTTTTTTCTTTTAGATTCCTGGTACGAATTCTGAAGCTAATGTCCAACCCTAAAGTTAAAAGATCAACTAAAAGGAGTTTAAATTATTATTTACAAATCCAGCAGGTAAGAGTGTCCATCATGGCTTCTTTCCGTTCTCCTAGCAGCTGTCCGTCTTGTAGCAGCTTCTACAGGCATTTGGGCTCCTGGAGGCTTCATCATTGATCATCTGTCATTTTAAGCAATTCCAGAAGGGCCCCAACAGCACCGAAATAACCCTTCAAAGTTATTGAAAGGAGAGGAAGGCGTTAGTACGTAATGTTATTTGAGCTCAAACCACTTGTCACAGAGTCAATGAGTTCAGCACAACATAAAGCAAGTGCTCTCTCTCTCTTTAAACAAAGGTGCAAGTCTGAAAACATCTGAAACATCAGACAAGCAGGTACTGCAAAACAAAATACAGTGCTGTTTGAGAGCAAAGGAAGGAATCCATACCAGCCAGGGCCAATTCTACTGGAAATTCAAGTGAATGCTGGGAGCAGCAAGCAAGCAAATTGTCTATTCAGTAGAGCTGTTCTCAGAAGTTCTGAATGCTTAAAAGTAGTTGGGCCCAGTAAAAGATGACATAAATATTCCACATTTTGTACAAATACAAAAGCCAGAACTGATTTTGTTTGCATGCATATGTCACTGGATGTCATTTGGAACTTCTTCCAGTGGAAGAAATATTTGGACCTTGGAAGAGAGTCATCGTAACATAAACAGGTAATTTCCTTGTCTGTATTTTACTTGCACTGAGCTGTAAGTAAGGCACTGGGTTGCTGTACAAGTCCCTACACCTGAGGACGTGGATAGAGACTTCTATAAGTGTGCTATAAAAGTCACAAGGACATCTAAGCTTGCCAGTATGCTGTGGTATGGAAACAGCCCCTAAGGGAGATTTCACAGTTTCTTAAAGCTTTATCATTCTACTCTCAATTGGTTAAATGGGGGGGGGGGACATGGCCCACCTTCTTATGCATTACAGGTGCCATTTGGAAACTACTTTAACACAGCGTGAGAACCGTAACTATGTGCTGAATTGTTTGCACCATTTCACCATGTGAGTAAAGCAGTTTTCTCCACAATGTTGGAAAGAGTCAGAAAGGGTTATGTGGAGAGGAAGGAGCTGTTACATCCAAATGGTTCACCCAGTGAAGACAGCACCCCCTCTGAATGAATTAAAACAGCCTTCAAGTGGCACTCTTTCCTAGTGTGTGTGCATGTCAACACACACACACACACACACACACACACAGAGAGAGAGAGAGAGAGAGAGAGAGAGAGAGAGAGAGAGAGAGAGCTGTGTTTACATGTCATGCTAAACCATAATTTAGCACAAAATCAAAGAGCAGGAATGAGCTTCAGCAAGCATTAGGCTTGCCCTTTCCTCTCCCACCTGTCTAGGAGGCATTTAGACGCTGTCTGCTTGGTTGTTAAGATTAACCACAGTCTCAACTGTTAGTTTAAACAAGCCCACATCTGTAACTATGGTATGAAGTTGACTTGTTTGAAAATAACAATAGCTAATGGCAACCACAGGGTTTGTCTGGATGACATGACAAATCACATTCAGCGAAAGCAAAAGCCATAGCTCCTGATACCAAAGTAACCCAAGCTGGGTTGTTTAAACTAACTACAGTGGTACCTTGGTTCTCGAACGTAATCCGTTCTGGAAGTCCGTTTGACTTCAAAATGTTAAAAAACTAAGGCACGGCTTCTGATTGGTGCAGGTGCCCCGGAAACAACAGCTGACAGCCGCACCGGACATTTGGCTTCCAAAAAGCGTTTGAAAACCGGAACACTTACTTCCAGGTTTACAGTGTTTGGGAACCAAGGCGTTTGAGAACCAAGGTACCACTGTACTGCAAAGATTAATCACAAGTCCTGGGTACTACAGCAAACTGTGGTTAATATAAACCTACTCAGATTATTGGAATAATCACATGTTTCCCAAGTTTAAGAGGAAAGCCACTCCCGACCTAAGGAGGGGGGGGTTGCGGGCTCACGCCCCCGTCTACATTCTCGCGGGGCTGGCAGCAGCCCCGCGGGACTCAGGGATTCCCAGTCTCATTAATATTCATCACCCACAGCACCAGCCAATCAGCGGTAGGGGCGGGCTTACTAAGGGGCATTTAAGGTCGGGGCAGCCCCAGCTCGCCCCTTTTCTTTCTTTATAGCAGCTGCAGTTTCCCACCCACCCGCCCTCTAGGTTTGCATTCGGACTTTGCTATGGGCTTCGGCTGGTCGCCGCAAGGGGCCTGGTAGGAATTTTTCCATTTGGCTAATTGGCTGTATTTTAGAAGCCACTTGGTTTTTTCGCCTACCTCGTAGCGAACGTCACAACACCTTTGGTTTTGGCGGTTAGGCATTGGCAGAGATATTGTTATGCAAATGAAGTCGGGGGGGAGGAACGCCATCACCTCCCCCAAATCTTGAAGGGTAGTTCGTTAAAGGACTCCGGGGGGCGTCGCCTCGTCCGAAACCTATGGAGGCTAGGGCCTAAAGCGTGCTCCCGAGCGGTAACCCCTTGGGGAGCGCCTAGGGATGTGCATCTCGGGGGCTCCCCCTGTTGGTGTTTAACCCTTCCTGGTTAGACCGGATAGTCTGTTAGGGCCAATGCCTAAAGCCAATACCGCTCTTACCTGTAACCAATAAAGTTGTGGCCATTTTTCGCCCATTAACCTAAATTATGGTGTCCGGTGTCTTTATTTATTCCATCTGTGGGAGGGGGCGGGAATCGCCACGCAATACATCATGAATACACAAAAGATTGTGGATTGTTGTCCTGAGGAAGAAGTGCCCCTGATGCAGACAATGTATTCTATTCAGAGCCAGTTTTTTATTTGTCTTTTCTGTTTTTGTTTTATTTGGCATTTTAAATTATGCTTGTTATACCTGGTTGAATTGTTTTATTCCTCGTAATTTCATTGTAGTGTCCATGTGAAAGCACATTTGCAATTTTAAATTTATTTGAAATTCATTTTTGGACAAAGGGTGGATTATAAAACTTTGCAATAAAGAAATGAAAGCCACCTGTCAGGAAGAGATGGGAGGAGGAAGCATGCAAGCCCAAAACTCTGTGAAACTTGTACATGTCCTGGAAAATGATAGCATTGTGCAACATGCAAATGTAGCCAGAAACTCCCTGGATCTATCGCTACCAAGCACCTATGTTCATGAAAACTAACTACAAATACACCTATTCGACTCTATAACACAAAAGATTTTATATTTGCATTCCATTGCTTCAATACTAATTAAGAAGCCTATTCAACTTCTACAGTTCACAGTCTTTCCCCACCCAGCACAGTTTTGTTAAGACCCATCAATTATCCCAAATTAAAAGTGTTTCTTTCCCATCATTGGCTGGCTGCACATAAACTACAACGGAAGATATCACCTCTATATTTGAATGGGTCTTTCTATTTACATTTTGGGAACTGGAGAAAGTCCAATCATAACTCAAACCATGACTTCACTAGCAGATCAACTGAATTACACATATATACATATTTCTTTTGAACAGTCTTTACCTCGTGTTCCAAAAAGAGAGCTTTGAGTTGTCCCTTTGACCAGTAGTCCATGGCATATGCAAGTACCTTCATAGCGACCATGTTTATTCTCAGGAAGTTTCCGACAAACACCACCCTCTCAATGTTCTGCAAAAATTAGGAAAATATATACATTCAACAAGGTGCCATGTTTAGCTTAAAACTTATGGAATTCACAGCTATGATATTCATTCAGTGTTCATCAGATGTCTCCTAACAGTAAAGCATCAGAAAGACAATCAAAACTAGATTACCTTATTTCAATGGGATTGTAAACCAGTGGAACATTTCCCCTTAAACTAGAACACTTTTTGAGGGCAATGTTATGAAGTTTCTGTACAGTCAAACCTCTGCTCCCGAATGGCTCCATTTTCGAACGAACGAGGTTTGACTGTAGTACTATTAAGACCATCAGAATTGTTTGACAGTGGGATGGACCCCCTAGGGAGGTTGTGGATGATTTTCACTTAGCAACTACCTTTTTTAAGTAAAGCAGCCCCCATGATAACACAACCTACCAAATGTCCTCCAGATAGCCACCAAAAAACTATACCATCCTATCTTCTCTCCCACCTGTACATATTGTGATACGTATTCTGTGATAGATGAACAAACTAAGGAAGAAAACAGCAAGGGAGAGACACTCTGGGCTCCAATCCTATACACACACCTATCAGTATTTAGCATGACTGATTTGCTTTGGAAAGAACAGGACAGCAAAAATTGTTCAAGTTCACACTACTTAGGGCGGTCAAAGTGTTATCCCAATAGTGCAGTTTCAGTCCCAAACTGACAGTCCAATTAACACCCTTGAGGGCTTGGGTGACTAAATAAGCACCAGCCTCTTCTTATGAATCACTGCAAGTTATTTTTTGCTTGGAAATCTTTCAGGTGTTAATGTGATAAGGACTGGTGTTAATCAAGCACATCTGAAGTCTGCCTCCCCTGACAACTCAGTGCTTTTCCGACATTCCAGTCAGTAAAATCAGAAAATACTTAGTTTGGCATTTGTATGGTGCTTTTTTGAACTTCTCTTTGAAACCTCCACAGAACATTTTTATCTTTACGAGTACCCTGTTAAGTGGGCTGGTGCTGCTTCCATCCCCAAATCTGAAGCTAAGTGATGGCCATTTAGGGCCACCCATCTTGATTTGAGTGAAACCTTTCCTGGGACACAGTCCATGCCCTTTACTACTTAAGCTTCTAGAAATGTTTTTTAAAACAAACAAACAAAAATCCTAAATGTTTATAGAAACATGGAGGCTTCATTTTTATGATGACTTAGGGATAAACACAATGTATTTAGCTAGCTGTCTTACTGTGTAAAAATGTACATGGCTCAACCATGGTCTTAAGAAAAAATGGGGAGCTTAGGGAGGAAAGAACAATTTGCTACTTGCATTCCACCTAACACAGGCACAGAAGTTTGGCTTTGTATTAGGCAAGCTTCCCATGTTCAATTCTCTGTTAAGGTAGCAATAATGGTTTGGAAGAACATAGGAAATGAGCCATAGATTAACAAACTCCAGACCTTTGTAAAAATGTTGCTTGGTTCAGAAGACCACTGGGATGCAGGTGCAAGCACAGAACCCTAAAATCCACTTTTTTCTCTGTCAAATATAATTGATTAACTCATTCCTTTATTTGTATGCCGCTTTTCCGCACACATATCATGCTCAAAGTGGCTTACAACAAAGCAACAGGGATGCATTTCAAACAATCACCACAAAAACTGTTTCATAATAACACAGCAAAACAATAACATAGCAACAATTTCATAACGTAGCAAAATAATAGCAATTTCATAGTAACAGTTTATCTGAATCTGTGCAATCCCATCTATTCATATTTGTATCGTATCACAAGTTCCTTCATGATATTCATGCTTTCACAAGCAAATCGCCATCATCCTCTTTCAAAACCAAGTATGTCAGGCTACAAGTGGCGATAAGTCTCTTCATTTTAAATGTACTCTGTGTTGCTCACTGTAGCTAACTCTCTATGCTTTGATAGCCCTGTACAATGCTGCTTGAACTCCATGCCACAAGGCAACACTGTAAAGAAGCTGAAAGCAAAGAGAAAGACTACTTGTTTCCCCGAGAAGCTTCTAAGAATACTTCGATATGAAAGGTTTCTTATCATTCAGGAATATTGAAAGACGTTCTCAGTCGCCAACACTGAAGCAATTAACAAATTGATTCGTACGTACTGGATTTGCTGGGTTTGTTATATATTAGACTTCTGCAACTCCACCAAATGCCCCAAAGTTATGGCAGACATGTGGCTGTTGTCAAAACAGTGAACCTGTGTCTTTTCCTTCTCCTTCTCTCCCTTACTGCAAGAAGAGAAGCTACAGGGCACCAGGCAGAGGGCCTTCTCAGTAGTGGTGCCCATCCTGTGGAACGCCCTCCCGTCAGATGTCAAGGAGATAAGTAACTATACAACCTTTAGAAGATATCTGAAGGCAGCCCTGTATTGGGAAGTTTTATTGTTTAATGTTTTGTTGTGTTTTTGTATATGCTGGAAGCAGCCCAGAATGGCTGGGGCAACCCAGTCAGATGGGTGGGGTATAAATAATAAAAATTTTATTTTTATTTTTATGTGCAACGGAGTATTCCATTGTTGTTGAGTTTACCTGCCTCAACAAGTGAAGCACCCATTAAATGAACAGGAGGTAAAATATGGAGCTTACATTAAATGTTAACTATAAATAGATAAGACTGTCCCTGCGAGCAGACTCATAAGTCTACTAGAAACAACACAAAAGGGGGAAAAATGGGTAGAGAACAAGAAAGTAAACACTGGAGCAGCTGCTGCTTCAATGGCTGAAGGATGCCTTTGGCAAGAGGTATTGGCTTCACAACTACAGGTGCTGACATGCCGAAAGCCACCACTGAGTGTCACTGCTGAACATGATGCTCTTCCTAGCTCTGCACTGCACTGGCGCCAACTTGCAGGTGTCAAGTTAACAAATGCACACCTTCAAAGGTGCCATGACATAGTCAACACCACTATCAAACCAGGTTCCATCAGGCATATGAATATGACTGGAAGCTCTTGTGGGTAGACCTTAAAAAGAATGCAGGTGTTTTTGGACGCTACAGGATTCTCCAGACGGTAGCCCAAAAAATTAATAATCCAAAATGCTTGAATGAATGACAACCAATTTGACAGCAAGCATTCAGGAAGTATTTCACACAAAGGACCTATCAGCATACAAAGTAGTATTCACTACCAGACTCCTTCACCACATCAGTTCACACGGTTACACTGTTAATATTGGTGGTCTAAAAGGACAAAGCTGAGAAGCAGGCTTTGCCAGAGGTGGGATTCCATTGCTGGTGCTCAACTATAAGAATACGCCAGGAGACGTCAAGCACTGTGTATGAATGAAGGGGCACTGTGATTCTGTTCGTTTTAGCCATTGAAAAGAAAACTCTGTGGATCGTACTGTCAACGTTTCACATGAGAGCATGGTGTGCACTGCAAAAAAATATTCTTCGGTATTTAACTAATGGAAAACCAGAGATCAAAGTAACACAGTAACAACAGCAGCTTTCCAAAGCTTGCTAATCAGCATGTTCTTACCTCATTCAGAGCACACATCCGAGCGATGGAGCCGATGTTATTGGTGATGGTAACTAAGGTCGCTCTTGCTAGGTCCTCTTTACTGATGGAATCTCGCTTTTCTTTGCTCATCATGTTGCCGAAGCTGCGTGATAATACTAGAGGATATGATCTTTCTTACATTTTTCAGAAAGGCCAAGGTTTCTAAAAAATACGTTTTTCAGTAGTTTGCCCGGGACAAACAGGCATCACCATTGCAGGATGCAAGACACGCACACAGACACAGAGGACGTCAACTTAACTTTAGTGAGCTAGCAACACCCTCTTACAAAATTGCTGCATTTCATATTGAAATTTTTTTAAACATTGTGGATACTTAGTAGTAAGAAATTCTCCTAAACGACAGAGTCTTGCAATGTCTGCGGGCCAACTTTGACAGGTAAGCAGACAACTTTACATCATATGGCTGGCATGGGTTGTCCTGCTCACGTGACAACATCACTTGTGCAGCGCTTCCCAATTGCCTGACAGTCAGCTGGTTGTCAGGTACTTGGGAACCATGGTGCAAGGGCCTCTGACAGCCCTACACTCAGCAAACGGCTGACACAGGTGCTTTCTGCAGGTATCAGTGCGTGAGCGCATTCCACAAGCAGAACTCAAGTCACGTGGCCAATTCAGTAGGGCTGAACTCCTCGCCTCTCAGCTGACAGACGGTAAGTTCAACCCTGTTTTCTGCAGTGATCCACTGCACGATCAATTTCCCCATGGGGAACAGAGTCAAGCAGCCAATCCAACCACCTCTCTACCTGCGCCACACCTGTCATCACACATGGGGGCAGGTGTGTAGGTGGAAGTTTGCCACCCCTGCTTTAAAGGCTATTAATTTTGGTATGAAATACACAGAGAAGCTGTTGTATATTGAGGAAGGGGGAAATTCCTTTCAAGGCAAGATTAATGTACAAGCAACACATCCTGAAAGCAAAGCGATATGATACAAGTGAGCTGAAATTAATCAAACTAGGGTCCTAAGCAGTACACATAATTAATTATACCCACATAAGCATTACACACGGAGGCCCAGCTATAATTTTAAATACAAACACAGGCAACCAAAGTTTATTTTCAGGAAAACTGTTTTGGGAGGGTCCAATTTGATGCAGAATGCATGCAAAACCTTTTCCACAAAACCACTCCAAATTAATCCCCAGTGATCTGCCCCTCCCCCCCACCCTCGCGGTATTTCAAATGTGCAGGAAAAAAGCTTAGCAGGGACAATTTGGAACAGAAAAGCAACATGTAAGGAAATGGTTACGCAAAGCACACACACTTCTTTCTACTCCTAACTGTCCCTCCTGAAGCAGCTTTTCCTGAAGAACAAAATAGCTACCTACTCGGGTTTGGTTGCATGCAACATGTTGTTAGGCTCTCAGTATCTAAATCCAGATTTCCCAAACTTGGCTCTCCAGCTGTTTTTGGACTACAACTCCCATTATCCCTAACTAGCAGAACCAGTGGTCAGGGATGATGGGAGTTGCAGTCCAAAAACAGCTGGAGAGCCAAATTTGGGAAACCCTGATCTAAGTAATCTCCCAACATCTGCAATAACTCATTTATATGTGACCAGCTGATATTTACCTTGATGCTACGGCAGATCCCTGAAGACCAAACCGTTCATAGTCTCCTCCATAAATATCCTTCACCAGCTTATCAACATTGGTGCTGTCCCCTTTAGCTGCCATTTCCAGAGCTTCTTCAAAAGTTTCACAGCCAGTCAGCAAACAACACAGGCCCAGGAATGTACCACCACCGAGACTAGGAGGAAGAGAAGACTCATTTCAGCCAACTTGCAGATTTTCCTGTTTTGTTTTATGCTGGTTTTGCTGTATATGTGTTATTTGTTTATTGTTGTAAGTCACTCTGAGTTACTTTTGTTTGGGTTTTTTCAAAGCAACTAACAACTTTAATAAATAATAATTGTTAGTAGCAACCGTCTGGATTCCTAAATAGCCTGTTCTCTGGGCAAGCTTCAAATTCCTTTCTTCAAGAAAGCCCCTCAAATTGAAACTTCGCTATGATGCACTGGTTAAAGGGCGGTGGAGGAACTGCATCTTGATAGCTTAAGGTATGATGCATCTGGTTGTAATCTGAAGACTGTGTTCTGTTCAAACGTAATCAGACATGGCTCCCCTGGTCAGAGCAGGAGTAACAAGCCATAAAGCCTTGGTTTGTCACTATGTCGAAATCTGGGATTGTGTCTCCCACCGGCCCCCCAAAAACATGATCAGAAAGCCAACAAGAAGTCACAGCTTCATGTTGGCAAGCAACAGTGATTTCAGGAGAAACAAACCACAATGACAAGCCGTGTTTCATGGCTTATTGCTGGTACCAGGAGAGGGAAGCAGGAAGGATCAAGCAGTTGACACCAGCATCCTGTTCAAATCCTGATAAGCCATTGACCATGCCTTATCGTTCTGTGTGAATCAATCTATTGTCAGACTTGCAGGAAGGAAGATAGGAGCAGTACCTGATTTCTAGAAGAAAATGCCTGTGTAGACACCCTGTTTGAAGATAATACTTTTCAAGAATCTGATTTTCAAACTAAGCTAAAGCAATAAATTGTTGATATCACACCTGCAAAAAGTTGCAGATCTCTTAAGAACATTCTGCTCAAACATGTTGGCTAACAGTCCTGTGGAATTAAGTGGGGAAGTCTGCTTTGGTCTCAGATCCATACAGTGTGGTTCAGTAGCTCTGGGGAAGAAGGTGGGTTCAAATCACAGGCTGCGCCATGGTGTCCCTTAGCTCTGAAGCCTCAGCTCAGGGGCATTTTATTTATTTTTCTGCCTCACATATGCTTGAGGAGGTTTAGAGAGCATTAACCTGACTTCAGGAGGCCCTCTGTAAAAATAATAAAACAATTCAGAACCTCCAAACTAGACAGGTTGGTATTTTCTTTTAGCAAGAGCTGTTTCCTGCAGATAGTATATTCACCTGGTCCCCGTAACTCTCTTATAGTTGTCCTTGGAATACACAGCTAAGATGCTGACCCCGGAGCCTATGTTAACCAGCAACATAGGAAAAGGATTATCAAGGCAGTAAGGCTTTTTCTGACACCGTTCAGGATCTGCGGGGTTTTCAAAATAATAGCACTCCGGGTGGCCATTGAAACCAACAGAATCCACATAGAGCAGGCCCTGGATCAAGCAGTCCAACTCATCTAGCTTATGAAGCTGGAGGTCAGCAATCTGGAAGAGAAGTTAATAAATGAACACTCGTTGATACAGTGTTAAGAAACCTAATGGAAGAGTCAAAAGGCCCTGCTGAAGTACTTTGTACTGTTTGAGTTGCACAACGGGTCATCACTAAAGTAATTAAGAAGTATTTGCACAGGAAGTTCATAATCAAGCAAGCAGGTTGGCCATCAGCATGAAAACAAGCACATCACAAGGTCAAGGCATGTTGTGCATTTCGAGGTTTGGGGGTTGTTGTTTTTCTCTCCTTGAAGACACTGCGATACTCACGGACCATAGTTGCTGGGTTTTTTAAAGGAAATCTTAAGTGGTTTTGAAAGAAGGATCTACCCATCCCACTTTCACCTGAAATCAAATAGGTTTTTAATATTGTCCCCAAAGCCTACACAACCTGTTTTCCAAGAGATGAGTCAAACAAAATGCTTTTGTAACTTATGAGAAGCAATATTGCCCTCAAACATTTTCATTTCCCATAACAATATATGTTGCCAGCTTTAAAGTGCAATTATAAAGCCAGAATCCAGCTATGCAGCAAAGTCCAGCCTAACAGCAACTTTAAAACAAACGTGACCTTTCAAATTTGAGGGACAGGCAACATGGCCTTTGTCCACTGCCTCACAGAAAAAAAGGCCTTCTCTCTAGTGCAGAGGTTTTTGAACCGTGTGCCATATAGCTGCCAGCTCTATAGGCAAACGGTGACATAACTGGGTTTCTGAGGCTTGCAGCATGTTTCCCCACAGAGGAACTGCAGAAAGAATGCAGTTGGTCAAGGAAGCCGTAGGCTCAAAAAGGTTGAAAACCTCTGCTCCAGTGTGAATACCAACAGCCTGGGGATATGCTCTCCCCCTTGCACACCTCTGGTGCTGATCCCCACTTACTTTACTCAGGTACCAAATCTGCAGCCGTGAGATGCACACAGTGAAGAGCAAATACTCCACTGAATTACACACCCTGGGTTTGAGCTCCCTGGCCAACGGTTGCCAATCCCTCAGGTTGAACAAAATTTGTGCAGTTGAATATAAAACACCACACAAAAGTCGAGCCTAATTAAAAATCCACCTTTGCACTGAAGTTCCCATTAGTCATTATAGTTGTGGGTGGTAGGGAAAGAGGACTAGTTTTTACCATGAAAACAAAAACACACACACACGTACCAAGAACTGGTCTGTTTTCTTAGTCAACCCTCTACAACCACACAGGCAATATAATTGAGTTTTGCATAATGAATGAAGGGTGTATAACTGAAACTGTAGTCCATCACAGGACTGGAAATATCAGCTGCTTCTGTTACAGTGTTGAAACAGCTCTGTTACCATCCCTTCCCTGCAGGGATCAATTTGTAAGTGAAATACGTACAATCTGAAACCCTTAGCGGTGGAACATCAGTTGTTTGGATATAATGCATGCTCTGAAAATTGTGTTGGGTGGGGGTTTTAACTGACATTTCAAAAGATGGCTGAGAATAATTGTTCCCACCTCTCTTCTA
Organism: Podarcis raffonei; assembly: GCF_027172205.1. NCBI lineage: Eukaryota > Metazoa > Chordata > Lepidosauria > Squamata > Lacertidae > Podarcis > Podarcis raffonei. The sequence goes on from NC_070606.1 coordinate 37,681,170, forward strand.
GAATTAAGGTGCCATAAGGTGAAAAACAAAAGAACGTGTGTGCATGTGTTACATAATCCTCAGCAGCATGCTCACCCACAGAAAGCAATACAGAAAGAGTATCATCTTACTTACCTTGCCTCACCCATTGCCTCAGGACAGCAGCAAACACCGTAAACATTCTGAGAATTGTAAGTTGACACAGACCTGCCTGAATTCTTAGTGGAATCTGTTCAGGGGTTGTGTGATTTTGAAAAACAAATGCTTCTCTTGTACTTTTAAATAAGAAAAGCAGGCCAAGGAAGTACCATATTTTTCGCTCTATAGGACACACTTTTTCCCCTCCAAAAATTAAGGGGAAATGTGTGTGCGTCCTATGGAGCAAATGCAGGCTTCTTGGCTTCAGCAATAGCAACATGAAGCCTCCTAAGCGCAGAGGGAGCGCTCCCTCCGCGCTCCGGAGGCTTCGCGTTGCTTTCGCTGAAGCCTGGAGAGCGAGAGGGGTCGGTGCACACCGACCCCTCTCGCTCTCCAGGCTTCAGGGATAGCCGTCTGAAGCCTTTGGAGCACAGCGGGAACTCGCGCTGCACTCCGAAGGCTTTGGGTTCCTTTTGCTGAAGCCGGGAGAGCAATACTCTCCTGGCTTCAGCAGAGAGGGAGAGCTGCGCAGCGCCTCTTCAGTGAAGTGGGAGGAGAAATGGAAGGGGCTCCATTTCTCCTGCCACTTCGCTGAAGGGGCGCTGAGCAGAGAGGGGGAGAATTTTTTTTTTCTTGTTCTCCCCCTCTAAAACAGGTTGCGTCCTATGGTCGTGTGTGTCCTATAGAGCGAAAAATACGGTAATTACTGTGCCTATGGGAGCAGCTGGTATCACTCAAAAGAAAAATTACATTGGGGGTTTGGGCATCTTTTTAGAGGACTTCCTGACTTCAGGCAAAGTTTTGGAAGCAGCCAGAAAAGAAAGTTCTGCAAAATTTATGGATCTGCAACTCCTGCTAATCTTCAGAAAATACCAGAGCTCCCAATGCAAGATCTCCATACAGCTATTTAAATCAGAAACTTTTTTTTTTAGTCAACCTGCAGTCCAGCAGTGTTTTCTGTCTCTCTTTTAAATTAAAAGTCATGCCCATAGTTCTACAACTACAGCTCACCTGAGCAGGCAGCCATGTTTGGAGGAAAGGAGAGCAGTAGCACCATCAGTTATGTATGGTTTCTTGAAGTGATTCAGAAAACCAGTTCACTGAGCTCTCTCTTAACCACTCACTCAAGCGGCCAGTTTTCCTTAAAAAGCATGGATGTGTAATCCTATAATTCAGTGGTAACCTATCGGCCCTGCCCTCACATCTTTTGCATACATACAGCAACCACATATTGAGGAATACCTGCAAAATGCATTCAGTTACTCCCCATAATCTGATTGTGTACAAAGCTGCAGATAGCAGCACACTATAGCCATTTCCCCGATCATGAGGTAGCTATACAACTTCCATGCCCACAAAAACACCAACAAGGAACAGTCAACCTGACCCAATGGAACACCAATGCCTACTAACAAAAACCAGGAACTTGATTTGTTGACAGACTCCGTCTACAATGCACAGTTTGAGGCTGTGTGGCATGCTGAGTCGAAGCTGTGCTTTCCTGCATTTAGGCTTAAAACTGATAAAAATAATAGATATAAGGAGAAAATTCTGAGCATGATGTATGTGTTAACACGGCATAACAAATATTGCCACCCCTGTGCCTCCTTTCTCTCTCTCCCCCAGAGACACAGACAGTAGTTAGCACTTGTAGTTAATTCTCCTCAGTTAGCACTTATTGAAGCTTAAGGCAGGTTTGCTGGCTTGGAGTGACAAAAATAAACAATGACGTCCTAAGGTCTGACTGACACAAACACTCCCCCTGTATTTGATCTGGCAGCACCAGGAAAGGGGTAGGAAAGAGCTCCTTAAACCAAGACATTGTGCAAACAAAACATACCGTTCGAAAGTCTTCTTCAAACTTGTAAGCTCCGCCTCCCGTGGCACAAAGCGTGGTGTGCAAGCTTGAGAAGTTCTTTTCACTACCCATCTGTATGAACCTGTGCATAGCACAGCTTGGAAAACGGATGAAATGAAGGTTCCCTTTCCGCCCACACATAGTCAAGTTTTTCAGTTCGAGGTGGACATCTCGAATCCCAGTTTTACCGTAGGCTGTATTGGAAGTCAAGTACTTCCTGATGCTTTTCAGGTTTTCCACCTCCTCCTGTTCCTCTTCAGCGGTAATGTCCTTTGGTTCAAAGTAGACCAGTTTCACAAGCGTCCCACCAATATCCATGCCAAACCAGGGGAACGCTGGAGAAGGGGCAGGAATAGAAGGGAGACAAAAAGAAGAATTACCATGTGAGCATTCTTAAAGTATTTCTAAAAGTGGGACGTTAAGGGCAACAAAGCTATTAAGCTTAGAAACGTGGCGCTGATTGGAAAGTGATATTCATGCCCATGTATCTGAAAGCTTTTGTTTGTGTGTTTTAAGTGAAGTTTCAGGTGGCCTAGGATGCCATTTCAGAAGGGGGTGGGGGCAAAGGGATTCCAGCAGGGCAAGAGTCCCACGGAAAGTTTAAAGGTCCTCTCTTGGATGTAACTCAATAATAAGCAGCAAAGCACAAATCATATTTTGGTTACTTATTTAGTACCTCTTCAAAACAACCGTATCAAGACAGTTAAAATCATAATTCTCTCTCTCTGAGCCTGATATGCATATTTAGCATGTAAAATCACTGAATTGTTTATTACCATGGTAGTTCAGAATTTAGAACCAGTAAGCTCAATCACAAATATGCATTCTCCTAACCCCTAACCTCAACCCCCAGTTGGCTGCAAAAACAACCACCACACCACTTTTCCAAGAGTTGAATCAGCAAGTTCTGAATATTTTCTCCCATTGTTTATTTTACTCTATCATCTCTGCCCAGCTTCATTAAAATTCAGACTGTAAGCAACTTAGGACAGAGACTTGTCCTTTTTTAATTAATGTTACCCTGTTGTGCCAGGCACATTCACAGTACTAAGCATACAGGTATTTCCTGACATAGATGGAAAAACAGAGCAGTGAAAAGCAATCACCTCCCAGCCCTATTTCCCATAGCAACTTCCGTCTTAATGATAACCTGCACAGGTTTCTACAATGCTGGGGCGGATGGAGGCAAAGCAGCAGGAATACTTTGTGCTAGGAAGAAAGAGCAAGCAGATATCTATGTTCTAGGATGCAGCCCACTAACTATTCTACTTTTAAAAAGCGGCACTGCCAACACCACCCTCACTGCCCATGGAATTGTTTACCCATGCCTATTATTAAGCCTTACGTTCACACTCAAAGGAACAACGCACAAATGTAGAATTACGTATTTCTTATTACAAACACCTCCTCAAATGTGGATCTACGCCCAGCAGGTATACAGTATGTTATTATGGTTGATTCTTAGAATTACTGAATAGAATGAGCCAGGATAAAAAGGGAAGGGAAGAACACTTTCTGGCCAATCGCTTTCCCTGTCTCCCTCCTTTGGGGAAACAACGCTCCCAAAATAGTTCCTCTGGTTCTATTTTTGGAACTGACACAAGTGCTACAGGGGGTGTTAGGAACATGCCTGCTCCAACCAGTTGCTCCAAACTGAACAAGGAAACAGATGGAAAACAGCCTCCCGTCAAAGGATAAGATGCCACCAGAAACATACGGGCTGTTTACATAATTTATCCTCTGTGTTACTTATGCATCGTTGTTGAAATAAGCTACATTTATTTATTTGCTACTGGGAAACATTTAAACAGAAAGTCAATTTGAACAATCCATTTTCTATGTTGAGGCTGCCCCCAAACCACTACAAGCCCATGTTCAAGTTCCACACATCAATTATATTAAGGGCTACAATCCTGGGCGTACATCCTACTGAATTCAGTGAGATTTACTTTGAAGCAGTGTTCAAAGCTCCCATTGTTCTAGGCGCATTTTGCGAAAGGTAATTTCGTTAGCGCGATCAGCTTCTGAGTTCTGGGCACAGTACTGAGCCCTAAGATTTCAGATTAAAACTGCAGAGTTGAAGGAAAGGAGGACCTTTTTCTGCCTCCCCACTTCCAGCCACTCTCTGAAGACTGGAGAAGAGACCCTCTTAAAAATATCAAGGGGGTGGTCAGGGGAAGGACTACTAGACCATGTGAAAAATGAACATAATATTTTAGCTGCAGTTCATTCATTTTCAGCTTTGTATTCTTGTTATAAGAAAAGTGTGCCTAGACACTGTTACACTCATAACCATGCTTAAGGTGCCGTTTAGATCCTAGCTTTCATATCTCAGTTTCTAACACTGCTTTGAAGTACACATGCCTAGGATTCTATTTCAATGGGATTGACTACTGAGTAGGCAGAAGGCCACTCATCTATAGGCTGCACGCAGCATTGCAATGTCATTGTATATTCTGGAACTATACTGACGTGCAGATACTACAGGCACCAGATAGGGCGGGGGGGGGCATTAAGAGCCCTTTAAGTGATACTGCTGCTGCAAAGCATGGACTACTGACACAGGGATGTGCTTTCCATGTGGCATACAAGGCTACATTTAACTCAGTCTGGAACAGCAAAGCAGTTGGGGCAACAAGATATTCTTAACTTTCTCTTGTGAGTGAAAAATGCAACTATTCTGCACAAATTTGAAGAAAAGAGCAGAATGTTGTCCCTTCTTCCAGTGACTGGGTTTTTTTGGGGGAGGCAGGAGTGGACTAACATTCTCAAGTTTAATTTTTAGCTAGCCATTATGGAGGGCTTAAGAACCAACAGCACTCTCTCTGAAACCTCCAAATGGGCAGCCTAAAAAACCTAAATATATTCGGTTTACACAATTAATTACAAATCAAAGGATGAAGAAATCTCAAAGAGAAACAAACCCAGCCGGTGCTGTAGCCAAGGTATTTCTATTCCCCACCATCTCCCATTCCTATACTTTTTCTGGACATGTCACCCACTCTTGGATAAATCTAACCTGTTGTGTAGATAAAAAGAGATAAAGATGTACCGGAATCAACCTTGCAGTCTTGAGCTAAGGCAGATAAAAGAAATCCAAATACAATTAACAGAGATACCTAGACATTTCTCCAAACCCTTCATTAAAAGAATTTTTTTCATCTGTATTTCCATTGTGTTGCTAGGACAAGGCTGACCATAGAAAGAGGCATAGTCAATTTTATAATAGTGGGAAGGGTGCTTTAAATTCCTAGAAGGCTCCCTCAGATTCTAAATGCCTACTGGTGAGCAGGCAAAACACTAACCATGCTACAAATAGTTGCTGTCATAATATTCAAACGGTGGGTGTTGTTCAGTCCAATCAGCTTCTGGAGACTGCACAGCTTCTGGTTTTGGATTTTCATTCTGCGTTTCTGGCAATTTAGAGGAGAAGCCTAATGTTTAAGCTCTTACTGATAGTACCCTTATGACTGAAAGGTAGTGTTAGTATAGTATACATGTTAACCCAAAAACCTGATCCTATGAGTACTCAGAAGCAAGTCCCACTGAATTTAATGGGGCTTCGTCTTACATAAGCATGCAGAGGATTGCAAGTTAATGGTTCCCCACAGCCTTTTATGAAACCTTACATTTATTACGAATTGTTATTATGAGTTTTCCCTTCTTGTTTGTAATGTTGCCCTGAGGATTTAAGGTCTTTCATTCATATTCCCAGAGCATCTCAAGGTCCATTTTATAGAAGTTTTAATTTCTAGCCCTTAAGAGATAAAGAACATTATGTACCTAAGAGGAAAATTTTGAATAGGGCTCTTCTACACCCACAAACAGACACAGTTCACAAAAAGCTTTTGTTGCTTCCAAACCTGTTTCACTTCACAGTTAAAAAAGCTAAACTCCTCATCCTTTTGCATGTCTAATTTTCTTACCGTACAGCAGTAGTTTTCAACCACTGTACCATGGCAACCTGGGGTGCCTGCTTGCACAGCTGTTTATTGCAGCAGCCCTGGCTATAAGCTCCGCAGGCGAATGGTGCCTTTGGGAGGAACCTCTTCTTTGGGGTGGGAGCAGCTCAGAGACCAGAGACAGAAGCTGCCCAGAGGACTCCCAAGAAGAGAGAAGAGGAGGCTGAGGGAACCCTCCACAAGGTAGGGTGTTCGAAAAAGGGTGAGAGGCCGCCAGCTCTGCAGGCAAGGGGTGGCATAAGTGGGCTCCTAAGCCCCACGGGGGTGCCGCAGAAAGACTGTAGTTGGCCAAGGAAGCCATGGATTCAAAAAGGTTGAAAACCTCTGCCATACAGATTTCCTTTTCAATTCTACTAGTGCAATACACAAAAGAATCTGTCAACTAATGGGAGGTTTCTGCAAAGCCTTCCCTCCCATTGCAACACAAAATCATAGTTACACCCTCACCAAATGGATTTGTCAACCTAAGATGACAAACTTGCATGACAGAGAAGCTACGCTGGCAGAAATGTTCTCTTATTTACCGGGTAATATATCCCAAAATTTATTTATTGCACTTCAAATACCATAAAGAGAATTTGCCATCATAGTGATCCCATTTCCAAGTAATCAGCTTCTGACTGGCATTTCTACAAACAAGCAAAAACAGGAGCCAGATTATTTCACACTCTAAATATTGATCCCCGTAATTTTTTTAAAAAAGACGACAACTTCAGCTGTACTACATAAAGGTTGAAGATTAAGCCATATTTGTGTTGAACAGAATCTGCGCTATGATCTCTTAACACACACATCAAGGTGTGTTTGTTTAGTAGCTTCCAACGACAGGTTGTTCATAAGGCTAGGAATACACATACTTGACTTTCCATTATTGCCTACCCCCTGATAACACCAGATTTCTCTAACCAAAGCTGGTGCACAACTCATATCCGCTCAGAAAGGACGTGTACTACGGACCAGCGAAAGAATGAAAGAATGATGCCTCATAGCTTGACCTGGCTGCAGCAACAAGTAATATTTGAAGTTCTACACCATTTACACAAAACTAACTCCCTTCTCTCTCACTCACTAAAATGTACTCTGTTGTTAAAGTTGTTGTATCTGGGGGGAAAGCACCCCAGCACAGTGCATGCCAAAGTCTGCCCGATAGGCGACTAATCTATAAACCACCAGGGAATACTGTCAGTATATGTTTCTGCAGTTACCTGGTGCAACATCAAAGATCTTACTTTTAAAGACACCCTTGTATTTAAGTACTAGCCTGGTACCCATCGGCAACCAAGGACTGGAAGCAGGCAGGTGCATGAAATTATACCCAAACAAGTGAGTCACCCAGGCAAGTGACATCTCCACACACAGGATAGAAGCAGAATGAGCTGCCCTCTCTCCAGCACCCAGCATACAAATGCATTTTTTCAGTCAGTCCCCAACAGGCTGGTAACTTCTTTGGGGGGGGCGGGGGAGTTGTTACTTACAATGTCATTTTCATAAAACTCCAGAAGGCTTGCGGCCAGCACCAACAAGATAATATTTTAGATTATCTAGATTAAACGCTGCAAAAGCTCACATCGTATTGCACTATGGTGCACTGAAGCTCATAACACTAATCCCATTACAGACTTACACAAATCCTGGTTTTTAAGCAACCAAGAACTCTAATTACAGGTAAATTCACACTCACTCTATCGACTTAATTATTTGTGGATGGCAAATTAAAGGAACTTGCCCATTTGCACCACAGCGAAAGAGTTCCTCTGGCAACAGGTGTTCACCAAAATGAAAATGCAGAGCCAGCATTAGTTAGTCTCATCTACTGATGAGAAAGCTTAAAGCTATACTTGAATCTATACAAGTCCATGGCCACCATTTATTGGCAGGCCTGTCCTTACCACCTGGAGACTGGCACAGTCTACACCTGCACTTCAGTGCTACTCCACCATTCCTGTACGGTGAACTTTAAATTCAGGGAAATTTCAAAACACAGCTTCTGTTTACTGAGACACGCAAGAGGGGAGGAAAGTGAACAGTGTAAATAAATGACATCCAGTTGTGCCAATGCAAACTTTGCATCAAGCTACAGCCTGTGCAGACACAGTAGGTGTGCTCTCTCTCTCTGGATCATAGCTTATGGCTACAATGACCTGACCTCATGCATAAGCTGCGCAAATGGAACCTGTCTGAACACAGGAAGATGCCTTGAGTCAGACCATTGATCCATGCAGCTCAGTATTGTCTACACTGACAGGCAGTGACTCTTCAGGGTTTCTGGCAGGGGGCCCTTGCTGGAGATGCTACGAGTTGAACCCACCTGAGCCCTTTCAGTGTCTTGCACTTCCTCTTCCCTTTGCAAAAGAGGAAGAGGGATTCTCCCATTGTTGGGAAGTACATACATCTTGCTACAAACAGAAACGCAAGTGTATTTTGACCTGGGTTTCCACTCTTCTCAATTTTTAAGAGCAAGCAAAGAGATCCTGAGAGCTTACTCAGTCCGTTCTTGACAGTGGGCTTGTTTTATGTTCTGTGTAAAAAGTAGCTGCCTCTTCTCTTCCATTTGGGGGCAGACAAAGAGAGAAAAGGATTTCGATTTCCCTCTTTCACCATCTATCACCTAAAGCACATTTCAGTTTCCTTGCCGGTGTCAGCACAAACAACTTGCAGGCCCCCGGTGTTAGGAGTCGTATTAATTCCTACGCTACTTGCAAGCCATTAATCCAACACAAAGGAATTTGAACTGCAGAGAGGAAATCATATGACTGACCTATCAAGGGCACGCAAGCTTTAAAATCCACATGAGGGCAGCAGAGAAATTATAGTACACAAACAAGACACTGGACAGTGGTATTGCAGTTATGTTAATTGCTTGTTGGCATCCATCTGTCTTGGAGGCGATGGAGGAGTGCGCCTTCGGGGGTGAAGTCAAACTGTTGGAGGGTTGCAGCGCCTGACGTGCTATGTATTCCCATGTGCCATGTGTATATATCCATTGCCACACTGGATTAGCTCATCCTGACCTACTCTCCAAGCAAGGCCTTTGGGGGCACACATTGAAGAAGACAGGCCAAAAGCTTTCTGAAAGACAATTCTATTTCTTCCAGCAACAATTTCGTTGGGAACAGAGTACATAGATCTATTTGGGTTTAATGTCTTCTCTCATATACATAATAGACATTAAACTGATAAAACCCATTCTGATTCCAGACATTCTGGCTTACTACCATTATTTTATCCCATTTATATTTCTACTGTCCTCCCATCTCGCAGGAAATCAGGGAGCAACAATCATAAACATAGGCTAGGCTGAGTTTTGTGGCCAAATGGAAACTGAACCCCAGGCCAATACTATATGCTTACTGTACCACACTGGTTAATATTTATTTCATTACAATAACTGTAACATGACAAGTCACAGGCTTCAGCTTGTGGATAGCACCTGAATATCCTAAGATTATTAGTTTTCTTGGGTTTGGAATTGTTGTTGGTTGTTGTTGTTTTTTTAAGAGCATCCTTCCTTTAGGATTGAAAATAAGATTTAAAAGATGCCTTTAATGCTGTGAAATTCCCACGGCATTGGAGAAGTTACACCCCACCCCACATCCTTGGCAACTTCTCACTGAATTGTCACACACCCATTATTAACAAATCCAATTAAAATGTTAGCACTGTACAACTGTCTTTTAAAAGAAATCGCTGAATATTTTATATTATCTAAAATTATCATACCACCATTATTCATTGCATTGTTTGGGATTGCTTCTTTTTACTTCTCATCTGTTCAAAAGAACTTGTTAGCAATTCCTGTGCCTAGTCTCATTATTTTAACAAAATCCTGAGAGATGGGAGAAGGTGTCCACTACTGTTATTTCATGTTGAACCAGGTTATAGGAACTTGCATTGGCACAACCCAGTTCTAAGTATCCGCCTGCCTTTTTAAAAAACTACAACTCCCATCAGCCTCAGCTGACATGCCAGTGCTTGCTGGAGCAGGTGGGAGTTGTAGTCCAAAATATCTACTGCAGGGGTGGGGAACTGGCTCCAACTGGTAGTCTGGATCCTTACCTCCTCCATCTCGGACAGGTGGGCAGGGCTTGGTTGAAATGGCCAAATGGGCAGCCCTAAATAGATCTGCAGGCCAGAGTTCCCTCCCCACTAATCTAAAAATGTGCCCGACTGGGAAAGGCTTTTATAAAACTGTGGAATGTTGAAGGAGGAGGACGAGGATGTCAAAGGGTTCAAAAACCAAATCCTATGTGAGGAACAACAGTAGGAGCTGGATATGTTTGACCTTTTAGACAATGGAAAACAACTGCCAGGTAGAAGGGGGAACTCGTTCTGGGCTGCACCAGAAGGCAAGACTAGAACTAACAGGCGGGAAATTATTAAGGAGGCAGCAGAGTTCAGCTAAGAGTTAGGAAAAACTTCTGAATGCTAAGGGTTGATCCACAATGAAACAGGATGCCTCAGGAGGTGATTGTCATCATGAAGAGGGTGGTTGGATGACGAGAGTAAGTAGAAGGAGCCAGGAGAGGCTGAACAAGGGGGAATCCTAGTGGGGTGGGAGGGGGTGATAACTTGGCACACTGATAGGATTCTGACCCAGGGGAAGGTCCCAGAGGTTTGGGAGATCTGGCTTCAGAGGAAGGGCCCCGTCAGAAGAACAGCCTGCCTCCGTGGTATCGAAAACCCCAAGTGATAGATCACCAGCTGTGGCGGTGGCTCCAGTGCCTGGGTTCAAGTCCAACTATTAGTAGGCTATATCAACACAACCTCCATCTCCCAAGTACGCAGAGGGCCTGAGTGAGCAGGCCATGCTAGCCCAGCCTCTATGGAGGAGTTCCTGTTTGCTTGCCCAGCCCTGAGGCTCAGGACATCAAGCATGTGAATAAGCTGTGCACACCTTGCTCTTCAAAAGGAAGAGTGCGGGGGCCAAGCCAAGTATCGGATCAACATCTTAGGTAAGCCTACACATGTATTTTACTGCTCTGTCATGTTTTACCTGCTTGTAACTTGTAACACACGTTGGGATGCTACACCGACTTCATCAATAAAAGTTTCAAAACCTCCAGTTGTGCAGGTTTAAGGTCTGAGGGGAAGAGCAAGGGCAGTGATGGGCTCTCATTTGACAAGAGGTATTTAGCAGTGACTCAATGGGATAACATAGTTGCATCCTCCATTACACATCCTGAATTAAGGCAGGGGTTGGATTAGACCAGGCATGGTCAAACTTGGCCCTCCAGATGTTTTGAGACTACAATTCCCATCATCCCTGACCACTGGGTCCTGTCAGCTAGGGATGATGGGAGTTGCAGTCCCAAAACATCTGGAGGGCCAAGTTTGACCATGCCTGGATTAGACAATCTCAAAGTTCCCTTCCAACTCTGGGCACTCTTAACCATTCAAAGAAAAAGCATATGACTGTGGCTTAGTTCTCGAAGTCATATACTTCTGGGGGTGGGGGCATGTATGATGGTATGCCCATGGGGGGGGGTAGAATCCTACATAAAAAATGAATTCCCCCCCCCCTCCACAAGCTTAGGCTAGGTTGGAAGGCCTGCTCTTGACATCTAGCTTCCTATGTGCAGGGAAGTTCTTTTTTCTGGACAATTCAATCATGTGAGCCCCTCGTGCTATTTGAAGTGGTATAGCTCAGACCCATGTTTGCCACCTCAATGAGAAGGAGGTCTAAAGCAACAGGAGGTATCTAAAAGATTACAAGGATCACTTAACTTGATGGCTGCTAACAGCTGGACAATCTAGGGGAAAGTTCATTTGTGGATACTGTGAGAGTACCTTTAACACAGTTCCCGGGTACACTTTAAACTGGACTAATTGTCCAGAATTGGGAAGGGGGGGGAAACAGTCAAGCTGTGTGTGTTATCTAGATTTGGAGTAGGGAATTCTAATCTACTTTACTGATTGAGGGTATAGAGCAAGAAATGGGTGGTTCTGCAATTATCTAGATGGCCTACAAGGGTGAGATCTTTATGTACGAAGTTCATGACTTTTTCTCCCTTGCTGGAAAACCCTGTGCATAGCAACAAGGTTATCGCCCGAGAAAATGCATGCTTACATATTCATTCATATATTGTTATTTTTTAGATCTTTACATGCAGACATGAATCAAACAACAAAGTAAAGGCTGCTGCACATCACACATTACTTTAATGTTCAGACTGCACACGATAAGATCACACCAGGTCATTCGTTATTGCAACACACTGCAAGCCATCTACCATGCAGTCAAGAAGTGCAGGAAGTCAGAAGTGGAAGACTTCTCACCCTATTCTTGCGACTGCAATCTGTTTTAAGCTGTTTTTAATATTATAGTTTTAAATTGCTGTAACTTGCTCTGGGGTCTTATGGTGAAAGGCAGGTAAGAAATGTGGTAATAATAATAACAAGAATAAGTACATGGTTGTGAGGGATGACACAGCTTCCCCCTCCAGTCCTGATGTAATCACTTGCCTAACAAGTACTTAGGACACACCTAACCTCAAGGTGGGTAATAAATAATAACAGTCACCACCAATAAGCTAGTTCTCTTGATTTCTTCAGTTTTGGTGACTTGCAGCAGAACACAAGAACTCTGCTAAACACCATTGGGTTTGGGTTTTCATGACAGTTCTGCCTATAATGTTTAATCTGTCCTGCATCACTCATATATATACAGATGCATCATTCATACATATACAGTGGTACCTCGGGTTAAGTACTTAATTCGTTCCAGAGGTCCATTCTTAACCTGAAACTGTTCTTAACCTGAAGCACCACTTTAGCTAATGGGGCCTCCTGCTGCCGCCGTGCCGCCAGAGCACGATTTCTGTTCTCATCCTGGGGCAAAGTTCTTAACCTGAGGTACTATTTCTGGGTTAGCGGAGTCTGTAACCTGAAGCGTATGTAACCTGAAGCGTATGTAACCCGAGGTACCACTGTACACATGATGCAGGTTAGAATCAAGCCTAGACTGCTTCACTGATACAAAAAATGCCTAACACTGTCCAGTTTAGGGTTGTTAAAGTGCTTTCTAGAATGAGGAATTATTTGATTGGATTTATGGAATCACAGGGTTGTAGCATTGGAAGGGACCCCGAGGGTCATCTAGTCCAACCCTCTGCAATGTGATCAGGGTTCTGAGGGCTTGGGATAGGCGACAACATGCCATTTCCCTCACCCCCTCACTATTCTCCTTCCCATCAGTGGTTTTAGTCAAGTCTCTAGAAAAAGATAGTTTCAAAGTTGAAGGGAAGCCTATGGACTGGATTGAATATTTAAGAGAATCATTAATATTATAATAAAATATAAGAATTTCTGATGCAGAATTTCTGAGCATTTTATAGGCAATAACACCATTATCACCACCACCACCAATGAAAAACCCTCTTGGTTTTTTTGTGAGGAGGGCACAGAAAATGGAAATACGTGCAGCATTTATTTGACTAGCACTACTCAACTAAATTATAATCCTGGGGCATGAAAGGGAACATTCAAAAGCATTAACTCTTGAATCCTCAGATAAGGCTACTTCATTTGCATTGGTTTGCAGCCAGTTTCTGTACATGCTTTTTTTTTTTTAAGAGTTTGTTTTGGTAGCCAAGGTACACAAAGCATGAAAAGCAGTTGCATACTGCCACTCCGGAAAAAGTGCTTTCTGGCAGGCAGGGAGGAATATAGACTCAAGGACAATTCTACAGTGGTACCTCGGGTTAAGTACTTAATTCGTTCAGGAGGTCCGTTCTTAACCTGAAACTGTTCTTAACCTGAAGCACCACTTTAGCTAATGGGGCCTCCTGCTGCCGCCACGCCGCGGGAGCATGATTTCTGTTCTCATCCTGAAGCAAAGTTCTTAACCTGAGGTACTATTTCTGGGTTAGCGGAGTCTGTAACCTGAAGTGTATGTAACCTGAAGCGTATGTAACCCGAGGTACCACTGTATGGCCTATTTGTATGCATAAAGAGCTGGTCAGCCCTGCCCTGATTCAAAGCACTGGACTCAAATCTGCATCTCTTTATATTCCCCACCCTTCAAGGCACCGTATTTTTCGCCCTATAGGGCGCACCGGCCCATAGGGCGCACCTAGTTTTTTTGGGGGGGGGGATAAAGAAAAAAATTATTTCCCCCCCAGCCCCCAGAACAGGCTTGCGGATATCTGCCCGAAGCCCGGGGCGCGCTCTGCTGCACTCCCCGGGTTTCGGGCTGCAGGCTGCTGTCCGCAAGCCTTGGGAGCCCGGCGGGAACTCCCGCGGGCTCCCCAGGCTTGTGGATAGCTTCCTGAAGCCTGGAGAGCGAGTGGGGTTGGTGCGCACCGACCCCTCTCGCTCTCCAGGCTTCAGCAAAAGCCTGCATTTGCCCCATAGGACGCACACACATTTCCCCTTCATTTTTGGAGGAGAAAAAGTGCATCCTATAGGGCGAAAAATACGGTACTTTGTGCAATGCCCTCAGGCACATGCAAGCTGGAAGAGCTCAGCTGTTCCAGGGAGCGTCTGATTAAAAAATAACTTTTGAGAAGTTATAGTTTTGAGAAGAAAGAAAACGAACTACAATAGTACCACCTGCCACTGCTGCTATTGGATAACTCTTTCTCTTGTTTTTCCCTCTGCCCAAGGAGGTGGCTATGACCAGTCTCTGCAAGGAAGCTAGGCAGCTCAGAGTTCTTTCTCCAGAACTGGGATGCATGCCTGACCCCATGGCATGCACTGAATAACTGTGAGCACTCTCTAAGAAGCTGCTGCACAGGGGAACCCTGAACCACAAGTAGGTTGAACAAAATAAACACTCTAAACCAGGGTAGTCAACCTTTTTATACCTACCACCCACTAATGAATCTTTCTTGATGGTAAAAATTTCCTTGCCACCCACCAGTGCTCGATGGAAGAATTCAGCTTGTACCATAGAACCCCCTACCGCCCACCTAGAATCCTACCACTAGTGGGCGGTAGGGACCAGGTTGACAACCCCTGCTCTAAACAGATGCAACCCATAGACATCACCTGGCTACCCAGCGTGAGATCACCACAATTTCCATCTTGAGACCAGTAATGAAGGTTCCATCACAATGCAATGGAATATATCTGTTGAATCCAACTAGAGTTTCAACATAACGCAACATGAGCTCCATTTATTTCAAGTAACCTTCTTTCTCCACAGGTCTGGATTTCCATGCTGCTTGCTACCAAAAAAAGAGAGGTCTCAACTAGTGTACATTTAATGCCTATATAGCCTGGCATTATAACTGGACTGATTTTTTTTTCTTGACACTGAAAAAAATAATAATGTTTTGTGCCATGCAAGAAATTAGTGGTCGGAGATGTACAACTTCTGGAGGCATGTGTTACCAAGACCTTTTCATTAGCAAGTTCCCTTCCCACAAATCCGCTGGTGCAATTTTCATTGCACCCTTTAACATACATAGCTAACAACCACCTTTGCAGGCCAATGTTGAATAATCACATTAAACCAGTAAGACTGGATTTCTCATTGTTATGTTCTACTCACATCTGTTCTGTGCCAGCTCTCTATTTTAGTTCATTAATGAGGGCTGGGGAGAATCACCCAGAGCTTTTTTTTCGAGCTGGCCCAAATGTATCTCAGTGTAAAAATTCTGTACTGTCGTTTTACATTATTTTTGCCCATTCTCTTCAGAAAAAAAGTATTAAAATAATATGTTATTGTATCTTTACAAGGTCTGTGTAAAACAGAAGTTGCAACCTGTTTTGCAAAGTTTTTTTTTAAAAAAAACCTTTGCATTTGAGTATAAACTGGAACTAACATTATCAGCCCAAACGTACTGGCCTAATATTTATTTCATTTGTTTATTAAATTTGTCAGTTGCTTTATCTTGCCCAGGACAACACAAAGTGATTTACAACCAAACAAACAGACAATACACCCCACATATATACATTAAAATCAGAAGGAAAGAGAAATAAACATCGAGCTTTGCATTTGTTGAAGATGAAATGCAACACTGTCTTTGACTATTTTTCTTAAACACAATGTTTAAACATGATATTAACAACAACTGAACAAAAGGGAATTAGAAAGTTTCCTTTCACCTTTGCTTACTCAAGCCAGGCTTGAAGATTACATGTACAGTCTACAGAAATCAAATGACCAAATTCACAATGCAAAACTTTTTTTAAGTTTTGCTTGATATATAGAAAGAAACACACATCTTCAGGGTGCTATCTAACTCATACTCAGGGTAGACCCACTGGAATAAATGGATTTAAGTTAACAATGACTAACCTAAGAATGTTTATTTTAATAGATCTACTCTGAGCATGACTTTAGTCAGATGCAACCCATAGTAAACAAAATTGGGAGGGGGAGGATGTAGTAGGCCAGCTCTGTAAACCTGTAGACAGACAGTATTCCAGATAGTAGGGCATATTTTTCCTATTTTTTAAATTACTGTAGGAAATGAAATAGAAAAAATGACACTGACATAGACCCATCAACTCCAGAGGGAGGAAAAGAGTCAATTGGCACTTGAGTGACTCCGAGTAGTCTTACTAACTTACCTGCATCAGAATGAACAGTATCTTTGGAAATTTTGCCTTTTTAAGATGAGTATGTTCCACCTTAAAAGGAAGGGATGCTTAGGCTTAATCACCACAGTAGGGCTGTGTATTATTTACAGAAGATATTCATCCAAAGCAGCTCATGAAATTCTGATACCACACTAGTCAGTGGCAAAACACTCATCTTTAGAAGAGACGCAATTTCTGTATTTGTGCTGTCAGCCATAATAAATAAATCCATGTGTGAAACAGGATTTAAACCTCAGCTCCAGTGAATATGTGATTCCCACGTGCTCAGGTTTACTTTATCATTTCTATCTCTTACCCAGCTATAGAACTGATCTCTCATGCTAGCCTGCTCTCTCTCATCATGCATCGATGATGCTACATAATGAGATAACAATAAACTCTCGAGTATTTGTTTTCAATGGGAGTATAAGTGCACATTTTCTGGCTCAGCAAGTTATCCAGAGAGGTGCTTGGCCTTCCTTAAAACAAACAAACAAAAAAGCAGAAGAATGACAAGTCTACATTGCAGCTCAGTGGTGTTAATCCTAAACATACCAACCAGCAAGTCCCACTCAAAACAATGGGTCTGGCTTCCATGTAAACAAAATTAGGAACAGGCAATTAATCTCACCATTTCAGTCATTTCCAAAGCCCCCTTTAGGGGCAAAATATGCTATGAATTTCTAATTATTCTTGATTATTCACTTTTTGGGGGGGGGGAATCACACACATACATGAGCCCCAAGATGCGTGCAGATCAGGTGAATCTCACAGAGCTCTGATTTCTGCATTATAAATAAAAAAGGAAACAAATTGCATGGAACCACAGGGGTGAAAAAGAGCCAACTGATTATCAACTAAAACCCACTCATCCAAAACAGTCTCACCTACTGGAGTTTAATTCTGCCACCTAATCAAAACCTTCCTCTTTTCTTAAAATGCTTTCCCTAAATTTAATGGAAGGCAAAGAGAGAATGAAGTTCAACTGTCAGTGCCATTTACTTACAATGCCTGTCATCAATTATAAGCTTCATTTTGAGCTGCTAAAAGGCACAGAGAGCCGGCTTCCAGGAGGCTGACAATCCAAGCCTGCGCGTCTTTTACACCCCCCAACAATCGGCATCCGCTTTAGCAAGGTCACATTTATGCAGGCTGTAAATTGAGAAATCTCTCATTTTAGCGACTTGCACTCAGCGGTGTAGAAACCGAGGCAAGCCCACTCCCTCCCGGCCTCCTCATTGGTCGGCCGCGGGACCGGCCTACGTGGTATCAGTGGGTGTGATCGCCGGGAGTGCGGCCCTATTGGTCGGAGCGAAACGGTACTTAATGAACTGATTGTTGTGCGTTCGAGCAGGAGGCTGCCGCACGCCGCTGGCAGAGCGCGCGCGCAGGAGGAGCTCTTTGGAGAGAAAACCAAACAATGAGAAGGAACGAGTGGGTCCTTTAAGGCAGAAAAAGGCATTACGAGCGCGCTAGGAGGGCAAATCAGCCTTTCTAATCTTACCTCCTTCCTGCCTTAAAATACTGTATGTATGTATGTATGTATGTATGTAGGGGTGTGTGTATACACACACACACACACACACACAGAGTATATATATATGTGTGTGTGTGTGTGTGTGTGTGCGCGCATATATATGAGATTATTATCTGCAGCTAGCTAAGCAATCAAATCGTTGCTCTTCAAGCTTTGGATTTCGTCACGGGCAATCACATTTGACAGCACACACGTGAGCAAGCCAGCAGCCAAGAAGCGCCCTCGCCTCATTCACAAGGCAGCCCCCCCCCCGCCCCGAGGTGGCCGAATGATGGTGACTCAGGGCTGCTTGCCACACGACTGAAACAGCCTGGCCTGCGCTGCATCACGCGATGCAGAGGGCTCCTGCACGCCTGCCTGGAAATGCACAGATGCATGCGCGCGTGCATGCTTGCAAGGCAAGCCGCGCTGCCCCCCAGCCCGAGGCGGGCCCTTCTCCGCATTCCTCACTTACGTGGCCTGTTTTTCTTGCCCGAGTCCATCCTCCGGCGCGTCCGGCATTTCTTCGTTGGCGAGCCCTGGCTGGGCACCGGCGGGTCCTGTCGGAAGAGCAGCGAGCGCGCGGGAGCCTCCCCATTGCTGGGCAGCCCGTGGAAGCCGTTGTGCAGCAGCCCATTATGCAGCGAGCAGGTGGGGGTGGGGGCCGACGCGGCGGCCGAGGAAACGCCGGCTTGGATTCGCAGCCGCTCCCCCATGGCGGCCGCACCGACGGCGGCGACGACGACGACGGTGGGGAGGAGGCGGCCCCTCGCCCGCTCCCTCTTTGTCCTCCTCTCCCCTGCAGCGCGCGAGCGAGCGAGGCAGGGAGGAGACTCTCAGCGCCCGCCGCCTTCGCTCATGCCTCCCCACAGCGGCTCCCTGGCGCCCGGAATGCGCCGCCCTCCCCGGCGCAGGCGTCCTGCCCTCCGCAGGAGAGAGGGAGGACTGACGAGAAGGGGCGGAGGCAGCCGCAGAGTTCCCGGCTCCTTCCAGAGCTGGAGCAGCGGCGGCGGCGGCGGCGGCGTCCTGAGGAGGCACCTTCTCCCTCTCGCGCGCGGCTTCTGCCTGTGCATGAGGCGGGATTGCGCCTATTCCAGCGCGAGCGCGCTCCCCCTCCTCCACGCGCGCACTTCGTGTCTCACATAGGGACTCCTTAACTCGCCCTCGCGTGGAAGACAAAACGTGGTGAAATAACCCTCCGCGACCTTTTGTTCCCAGGACGCCTCGCGTCTTCTTGACAGCTCTCGCCTTTCCTGCTGAAGAGCTCAAGGCGCAGCTCCTGGGTTTCCCCCTCACAACGACCCTGTGAAGCAGGCTAACTGGAGGGATGGGGATGATTGCTGAGCCCTGGTCGGCAGCTAGGGAGCCACAATTCCCTCAAAGCCTCCCCCCCCAACACTCACACGCTAAAAAGTTACAGGCCATTTGAGGGGAACGGACAAACCTGGTAAAGGGGTAGCAAAAAGTCCTTGCTGGGCATTGCTTGGAGTATTGGACTAGGACTGAGGAAACCCCCGATTCAAATAAATTTCCACTCAGCCGTGTCTCTCAGTGGGGGCAGAATTGTTATATACAGTATATCAGGTTGCTGTGAGAGGGATAAGCGTGTTTACTGACTCCCTCGAGCTGTTTGAAAGGCATGGTTTCGTTTTGATTTTTTTGTTTTTAACTAAAAATAATATATCCTTCCCACTCATCAACCTGTCCCTACTTGCAGAAAATGCCATTTCCACTTGATGGGTGTCAAAAATTCTCTCTTGCCCAAGAGACCTCCCATTCCCAGCCTTGTTTGTTGACAGTATCTGTTCGGGATCTTTATCCACATCTGACACCAGTTTTACCTGGTGCAGGTTTTATCACCCTCATCTCTTGGTCTCTTTCATGTCCTTTTCCTGCCACTGTGGATTATGTTTATTTCATAAAATGTAAAGACCATTTGGTTGTAAATACCTCAAAACAGTTTACAAAGAGAATAAATGGATGCACCTAAAGGGAAAAGGGTGTCAGATGGGGACATCCTCCCTTGTTTCATCTTGGTGTGTGCTTGACACAGTTGTAATTTGCAAATTGTATTTCCCCATAATGATTGATTTTTATCCCTTTCACCAATCCTGTGAAGTAATATGCTGTCATTAGGGCTACTTCATACTTTACAAAATCCCTTCTGTGCAATAACAATTTGCGACTTATGTTTGAACTGTCACGCGATGATTGCACAATCAAGTTTTTCTGCAGTATGTTCTCACAATGTGGACACCGATAAGCTAGTGTCAGTTGCAGGTTTCAGTGTTTGTACAAGTCACTGTACACGTTACACCTTATTTCCTATGCAGAGTTTTGTAGGAAAATCACAGATGGAGAATCAAGGCCAATAAATACAATTGAATCCTATGCACATTTATTCAGAAGTATGTCCCAACTAATTCAACAGGACTTACTCCCCAATAAGGATGCTTAGAATTGGAGCCATTGTGATTCACCCACCTGAATTTGTGGCTAAGGCAGGATTTGCATCCTTGTATGCTCCTGTTGTTCGGTCCCAGCTCCTGTCCACTTAGCAGTTCGAAAGCATGTCAAAGTGCAAGTAGATAAATAGGTACCGCTCCGGCGGGAAGGTAAATGGTGTTTCCGTGCGCTGCTCTGGTTTGTCAGAAGTGGCTTAGTCATGCTGGCCACATGACCCAGAAGCTGTCTGCGACGCTCCCTCGGCCTATAGAGTGAGATGAGCGCCGCAACCTCAAAGTCGTCCACGACTGGACCTAATGGTCAGGGATACCTTTACCTATATGCTTTTTGTAATGCTTAATGTGAGGATTAAACCCTAGACCCTTTGTTATTGTTTCAGTGCCAAAGCTTAACCCTGGAGAGTGAAGTGATCAGTATTTTTCCCTCACCTCTGAATAAGCATAGTTCTTTCACTGCAGATTTGAGTGAAGAGCTCGAAGGGCAAAGGGCATGATTTCTAGTGCCTCTGTTTTTAGATATTACGAAATCCTGTCTATGCACAATCAACTTCCATAGGTGGTTCCCACTGCATGTGGGCCAACTTAGGGATCACAGAGTTCTGCCCCTGAGCCAAGGCCAATATTGCAAATACATGATCACATCATGGCACACTTTCTGCGTAATACAACATGGAGTCACATCTCCCATTACCTTTTCCACAGAATCCTTTTCTAATGTGGGTGCATTTTTAAAATGTGCGAATTTTATTTTAAGTAGTGTGAATCATGAATAAAGGACACAATCACACCGTTCCTCACACATGGTATTTTGCAAACTCCTGTGAGTCAAAAATAAACATACTTTTCAGTTCTATGTCAGTATGGCAACAACTACCACCAAATTTCTATATTCAGAGCCACTAACATGGATCAAATTCATTCTTCACTGATAAAGGTGCATGCCAAAGGTGGGAAAATACATCTTTTTAACCACTCTAATTTTGAGTACAATAAATATGATGATAAAATGTATTATAGATAGTGGGTAACAAATCCAAGCTGATTGAACTTCCACCATTGTTACACCGTTGACTGACAATTCTTTTGTGTTATAAGAAAAAAACTGCTCCTTTTCCCTTATGGGGTATCCAAGAGCCCGTATAGAGTCCTTAAAAGGGTTTCCTTCTCAGTAGGAGAAAATAACAGAGGCCAACCAGAGAATATTGAGAAGCAAGGCAGCTAGTAAGCCTGATGTTTATTAAAGCTGTTGCAACAGGGTGCTCCCCCCCCCCCCACATACACACAGGAGGGGGGAGGGACCCAGAACAAAGGTGTGCCCACCCTTATATAAACTTTTTAAATTGCCCACCCTCAAACTCCAGACCACCCCCAGAAACATCATACATACATCACAGGAGGGGCAGACTACAACAGAAATCAGTGTGTTGTTTTTATCATGGCTGCCAGGTTACCTGTTAATGGTCACTTGACTGGATTACAGTGGCACTTCAGGTTACAGGAAAAAAGCCCCTGTATAAAAAACAAATATTATAAAGGTACTGTAAGTCTGCTGCAGTGTTCTCTCATCCAAAGAATGCTAAACCTGTACCAGTTCCCCTATAACTTATCACTGTTTGCAGCTGTGGAAAGTGCACTGCATTATATACAACACAACCCTAATAATATTTTCTTATGTTCCTACTTGGAAGTAAGCCTGCTGAGTTCAATAGGACTTTATCCCTCCTTAAAATGCCTATGATTGCAGGCTAAATCATCAAATGAAGTCTGAAGTGGGTCTTTTTACCTGATATTCTTGGTGTGGGTGTTTATGTGGTCTTTATATAGAAGCCATATTATCTAAATGACAGCCAGCAAAGCAATCTGCTTATAAAAACATAAAATCCACTTCTCTCCTCATTGGTGTAACTGTATGTAAATAGTACTCCTCTTTATCCAAACATCTCTGGTTTTATCCAAACAAATCTGAAGGGTTGTAGATCTCTCTTACACCATGCAGATGAACAAAATGTTGTAGAGTTTGCTACCGTGTTGACATGAATGCATCAGTCAGTGTAATATCTAGCACAGTATGAACACAAATTTGTTTGAAGATTTGATTCCCAGCATTTACTGTGAAAACTGTATTTTCCAGTATTTAAATGGCTATACTTCTTTCCTGCTGTTAGAAGGGGCTGTGCTTTCCCATACAGATGCACACCTGCTTACCTTTAACCCTGCAGCAGGCCATTTACTTGGCTCCTACTGTGAACCTTATGTCTGTGTTTCTCATCTACATAGGTAATTTGGGAACAGATAAATAGGAATGGTACTAATGTGTGTAAGTCAGCTTCCATCACTCAGATCTAAAACCATGTGTGTACTTGTCACTTTCCTGGGCTTTCATAACACTGCATAGTACTGTTACAGTAAGTCAGCGTATACACATTCTGTGCAGCTCACACTTCAACAGATAAAACATTTGCTACTTCCATGTGTTGCCTTGCACATGTGATTTTCACATGTGAGGATAACTGGCGATGTTCATTCCTCTTAAGGCCACTCTGTGGCCTTACCAGATGGTAAAACCCAAGGATTTTTCTGCATTATGTTCAATGGGATGCCATGGCATGTCCTTTGTACTCCATGTTTTCTTATGTTCTGCTTCTGCAAATGTACCTGTATTACCTTTACACCTTTGAATGTTGTTTGAGCACAAAATAGGAGTTTGCACCAGTGTTATATCATTTCTGTTTCTGTATTTAAGCAGTTCAGGGGGACCTTTGTCACATGTGACTCGATGCCTTTTCAGTTTCTTAGCTTCCAATACAAGTTTTTTTCTTGTCTAAGTTATTCAGCTATAATAATGATGATGATGATGATGATGATGATGATGATGATGATGATATAGTGGAGCAGAAACAAGCCTTCTATTAGGGATTTGCATGGGTGTGGACTTTTAGTTATCACTCTGAAAAGAATGCAGTTAAAATACTTTGCTTTCAAATTAAGTACGCAGACTTGTCTACAGATAAATCAAGGCTGGTACAACTGTGACGAGTGAATACCGCTTTCAGTGTTTGAATAGGTGAACATGTCCTCTGTGGAGAAGAGATGGCTGGAAAAATCTCTTCCATATGAAAATGATCTTGCTTTCTGTACTTAGAAAATTCTGATATATTTAATACTACCAGATAAAGACTATCCTAACAGTAACTTACCACGGTGCACCCATTCATATTTATTATTTATAAAATTATTTTTATGCATAGCATACTCAATATAGCTCACAATATCATAAAAATGCAATGAATTTTGAAAGTAATCAAAAGTGCCAAAGGGAGCAGTATTAACAGTTATTAAAAAGGACCAGATAAAATGAACAAGAGACTCCATTATTTGTTTACAGAGCCTAACTATTTATTTTTTAAAAAGCAATAGTTAATATTATTACGGAACTGCTTGGTAAACCAGCCAGCTGCATTATCCTGCCAAGCAGTGAGAAAAATCTAACTGTGTTTGTATGTTGCATCAGAAATCCAGGTTTCCGGAGAAGTAGTAAGATTTTTTTTTTTAATTACTCAACAGGACAATGCAGATGATTGGCTTACTAAGCAGTTACGTGCAAACCAATATATGTACGGAACGTCTTACACTTCAACAGAGGAATCTTTACTGATCTAGAAGGAAACACTATTGATTTATAACTGAATATGTACATGCTGAATATGTACACATGTGTGTGTCTATCTGCCTATATGCATATATGATGTAAGTCTGCCTAGAAAGCTAATTGGGTATTCAGTTTCATTGAGCCCAAGCCTTATATGAGAGGGAGAAAAACTTTTTTCCCATTCAATTTTATACACTTATGCTGCCTTGTCTTACTAAATGATGTTCTAGGGACATAGCTCCAACCTGGTATGTTAAATAGATACACACATTAAATGGATTTGGGGTTGGGGTGGTAGACTGGATGACCCCCAGTTTCCCTTCCAAATCAGTAATTCAGACTGTTAAGATTGGAGACTGGGGAAGTATCTGCTGAAGTGGTCAAGCCTGTTAAGACAACTTACTTTAATAGCTTTGGGGCCTGCCTCTTAAGAAGAAAGACAAAGAAATTTCGATTGCCAGGATGACCCAGTGATATGTTACCATGGGAACTAAATAGTTACAAGTTAATTGTTTTTCAATACAGGACCATGTTAAGGAGCACTGGCAGATCAAGCACAGATTGCAGTTTGAGGAGAGAGACAGACCACTGGCCTTGGGCTCTGAAAAGCAATCAGCAAAAGTCCTGGCTAAGATATTCTGAGAAAAGGAGATTTGGGCGGCATTGGGAGTGTTAAAAGCTGTGTTTCCACCTTTGCTTAACTGGTGTATTTGTAAATAAATATGAATATTTCACAACACCATAAGCTTCCTGTGACCTCCTTTCTAAGGGAAACCAAGCCTGGGAAAGCACTGCTCCCCTTGAGCTTTCCCCTTTTGATGAGGGGGAATCTTTGGGGATCAAAGATGAGAGAAGAGGAATTCTGCTCACTCAATGTGGGGTATCATCCTACCTGTCAAGATTCACAGACCCTGATCAGTAAGCCACAAATTAATTTGCATATTGCATCTTTGTTCCATTGCTATACAGTAAGCCCACAACTTGACTGCATTGAACTTGTGCACAGTCAGCTTTACATGCTTAATAATAATAATAATAATAATAATAATAATAGTTTAAATGGGGCAGGCATCCAGGAAAACCCCACCATTGAACTGAATGTGTTTTGACCATACACAATTTTGGCTTTGGGTGTGATCTCTGGAATGCAACCCCTGTGTAAGTTGCAGAGTTAAAGTATACTAAGATTTTACTGACACATTATATGAGGCCATTGACCATGCTTGCTGGGGCTGATGGGAGTATAGCAACATCTGGAGGAACAAACGTTCTCCACCCTTGCCTTATACTTTAACAACTTCACTTGAGATGGCACGCATAGCTCAGTTGGTAGAGCATGAGACTCTTAATCTCAGGATCCATTAAGCAAAATATTACTGCATTTTCAGGAAGTTAGACAACATTACTCCCATGGTCCCTTCTAACTCCACAATTCTACGATTCTATGATACTTCTGACTTTAACGCTGCAAGTTGATATATGTCAACACAAAATAAGCTACATTGACTTAGGTGGGAGTTACCGTATTTTTCGCTCTATAACACGCACCCGACCATAACACACACATAGTTTTTAGAGGAGGAAAATCCGTAGGCATGCCACCCGTTGGCATTCCCTCCATAACACGCACAGACATTTCCCCTTACTTTTTAGGAGGAAAAAAGTGAGTGTTATGGTGCAAAAAATACGGTAACTCCTGGTATTGGCATCTGTCTTTCTTGGGAGACAATGGAGGAGTGCACTTTTGGGGTGGAGTTAAACTGTTGGCAGGTTATAGCACCTGCTGTGGCTGTAGAGACCATTACGGGAGAGACATGTTTTCTTGCGGATAGAGCAGATGAAGGTGTCTGGCTGTGCTGCTGCAGATGCACCATAGCATTTCTTCTCCCTGCACTCCTCCCAGCGGTCATTCCTAGGTAAGTGAGTATAGGACTACAGCCTAAGAATCTGAAGTCTTTGTTTTGCCATCTCTGAATCTGAAGTTTCGGTTTAAAACATACTGTAGTTACATACATTGGTACCTCAGTTTAAGAACAGCCCTGTTTATGAACTATTCGGTTTGCGAACTCTGCAAAACCGGAAGTAGTGGCCTGGTTTGGTAACTTTACCTTGGTCTAAGAAGCTGAATGGTGGAAAGGCACTGGCGGCAGGAGGCCTCATTAGGGAAAGTGCGCCTTGGTTTAAGAACGGTTTCGGTTTAAGAACAGACTTCCGGAATGGATTAAGTTCGTAAACCGAGGCACCACTGTACTGTACTTCCCTTACTGAAATCACACTAATGAGAATTAAAACAATGCAGCAGATGCCTAAGTCGTTTTATACCCTGCATCTCAAAAATGGCAATTAGGCACCAACTTCCCAAAGATATTGCACGAGGCTAACTTCTCTTGCATTGTTTGTGGCTTACAGACCTCTGGCTGCAGGCTAGGTCAAAACAAGCGTAACAGGTGCAACATATACTTGCAACACCCAGGAACCAAAAATATTTCCCCAGAGCATTTCATGTGAGTTATTCTTATGCAATGCCAACTTGAGAGAGTGAATCGTGTTCTGGAAAGCAATTTTAATAAGTAGCATTCATGTGCCTTCTCAAATGACAGAGAAAGCACTGTGTAGGGCAGATAATTACAAAAAGAACTTGCTACAGTTACTAGCAAATCTATGCTCCAAGAATTACCATTCCTTTCCATTTTACTCTCTTTGCATTACTGCAGACTTATAATGCTACTTATACATTTCTGTTCAATAGATTATACTATGCCTTAGCGGGACAACACTTCTTGCCATTTCTGCTCACTGAGTTATATATATTCAACCTTTCATAGCCTGTTTTTCTTTCTTTCTAAGGAACAAACATACTGACTGATCTCTGCTGCTACACTTCCAAGGCAGAGATCATGCCTTCTTGTCTGACTCTCAGACCTTGTGCACCTGGTAGATGAAGTTCCACCCGGCACTGACAGCAAGGAGGCATCATTCAGTTTAGGATTTTATTAATGCCACTGTAGTTTTATTTTTGGCCTTTTACAGGGACCCATCTGCCATTATATTTATTCTGCCTGAAAAGCAAGTTAAAGAAAAACATAATAACATTAATTTTGTTTCATAGATTATACTATGCCTTAGTGGGACAACACTTTTTGCCATTTCAGCTCACTGAGTTATTCAGCCTTCTATAGCCTGTTCTTCCTCGCTTTCTAAGGCACGAACAAACCTTTTTGGGGGATCTCAAAGAAAAACACATCTACAACTAAATTCTATTTGAATTTACAATATATTGTTTCCTATAATACTGAAACATTGATTTTACAGCTTTCAGTTTTTTAAAAAAACACATAAAATAAAGCTGAAAGTCCATTCTACATCAAGATCTACGGTATATTTGAAATAAGGGTTTTCCTCCTAATACCTCAGAAGATTGCCAATTTTTACTTGTAAGGTAATAAAAGCTTTCTGGGAGATGATATATAATGAAATGGAAAAAAAAGTTTTAAAAAAACCTTTGTTAAGAAACCAGAAGCTTTTTTTAAGTTAGTAATTGCAGGTACCAACATACCAAAGGAGCAGAAAAGACTTTTTATGTATGGAACAACTGCCGTCCGGATGTTATTAGCCCAGAGTTGGAAAGAAAACCAAGTCCCTACCAGAGAAGAATGGCAAACCAAGCTGATGGACTATGCCGAGATGGCAAAGCTGACTGGAAAACTCAGAAACCAAGAGGATAAAATATTTATAAAAGAATGGGGGGGGGATTTGTGTTACTTAGGAGACCACTGTAAGCAGTTGGAAACGAGCAGGATTTTTACTCACTTGTAGTGAAAACCCCCTACTATGAACAATATGGTTTGATAAAGAAATTGGAGTACGGATGAATATGCAGTTGTAGATGTTTAAAATAAGACTCCATGGAGGGGGTGGGGGAAAGTCTCAAGATTCAGAGAATCTTCTTATACAGATTCTAGTTTTTACTAGTTTGTGCTTATTTGTACTTTGTATTTATAAAAAACAATAAAAAAGTTTAATATAAAAAATTTGCCATTTTTTCGTCTTTGTGAACATTCACGTGTAGTGCAATGTCCCGGTAATTTGGCTTTTAAATCACCAAAGATCCCAGTTGGACTGTTCTGAAAATGCCTACTGTTTGCAGTCCTTGATTTCCAGGAGTAAAGAGGATCTTCTTCTGCGTCATCACTTGTTTGATTTGTAGCCTGCCAACTAGACAGAGTCCACAGGATGATGAAGAAACTTCTTGTAATGAGAAATACCCCATTTATGTCAGCAGTTGTCTTCTCATTACATCAGTTGCTTCCATGGTGAGCAACGTTGCACATCCCCTGTGCTGTTGAACATCTGCATCTACTCACAGTCAACACTGCTCCTTGCAACATCTGCATTTATTCCATCCAAATACGCGAGTCAGCATCTAAGCAGCCATTTGTCAATAGGGGTGGGCTGGTAATTAAATCCACCTGGTTACACTCACTCCATGAATGAAATATGGCCATGGCTGTAAGCTCCCCATCAGCACAGAAGGGCGGTAGTCAACTAAATACTCGTGCCAGCGCAAGGATTAGCACCAGTGCCACTGGATTTGCCCCCTCTCCTCCCACACTTGAGGAGGGATATTGGTTTGACAGCTTCCACTGTTTCCTAACCTGGTGAGGATAAGGTTCTTTTTCCAGGGAAGAACTTTTATTGATGTATAGAATTTATATCCTGTTCAGCACAAGTGATCCTGGGGCAGTTTACAAGAATTTAAATTACAATAACTAGTACAGTGGTACCTTGGGTTGCATACGCTTCCGGTTACATACGCTTCAGGTTACAGACTCCGCTAACCCAGAAATAGTGCTTCAGGTTAAGAACTTTGCTTCAGGATGAGAACAGAAATTGTACTCCGGCGGCGCGGTGGCAGCAGGAGGCCCCATTAGCTAAAGTGGTGCTTCAGGTTAAGAACAGTTTCAGGTTAAGAACGGACCTCCGGAACGAATTAAGTACTTAACGCGAGGTACCACTGTAAAGACAATAGTTAAGATGCGAGGAGAAATCATGGTCACCAATCTACATTTAAATATTACCAGCAGCATGGCCATGTTGCCCTTGCACAGCAGGTCTTCCGCTGACACCAAATGACAAAACAGCTGCCGATGAAGCTCAGGAGGAAGAACCATTTGTAACTGAATGCCCAGACTTCTGTCTGTGAGGACACTGCCAGAAGAGGCTTCCCAGCTGATATCAAGGCTTGGACAGAGCTATATGAGATAAAGGCATCCTACATACACTAGCCTCCTAAGTTATTTAGGGCTTCCTAAACTTTGATCTAGGCCCAGTGACCAACAGGCAGCAAGTGCATGTCTTTTGAGAGCCAGTATTATTTGATCTCTCATAGATATGCCCACCAAGAGTCAGGCTGCTGCATTTTTCACCAGCTGCAGTTGCTTACGGACAGAAGTGAGTTGGACTAATCTAGTCAGGAGGTTACTACTGCACAGATCACTGTGGCCAAATATCTCTGTTCAATAATAATAATAATAATAATAATAATAAATTTTATTTATATCCCGCCCTCCCCAGCCGAAGCTGGGCTCAGGGCGGCTAACAACAATCAAAATAATCCAACATTCTAAAAACATTCATTATAAAATTAATTAAAATCAAATTAAAATCAAATTCCAGGGTCCCAATTTTCATTATCACCAGGATGCTAGCAACAGCCACCTCAATGTAATATTCAGGGTGGCGGGGTAAACAAAATCAACAGCAGCCAGCTTTAGAGTTGCTTCTTTTTAATTAATTCCCTGACAGTATGAGTCAGCCAGTCATCACCTCTAATTTTATAGTAACTGTGATGAAGCTGGCCTATATTCATCATGGCTTCTAAGGTTTGGCCAGGTTGGTGATACTGGCTGTTGAATGGTTTATTTAAATGTAAAGGTTCATCATTGTTGCACCCGATGTGTATGTCTTTAAGGGGCCAGAGCAAGGGCCAGAGTAAGATAACGAGACCCAGCTTTACAGCTGTGAAGCATAGCAGGTGCTGCTGAGTTGCATTTGATTAAGGTGTGTCAGCATTTGGGTGTAGTATATAAGGAGCAGCACCTAGCTCTCCCATTACCCTGGGGGATGGGTTGGTGGTTGGGTCTGGTTTGGTTGTTAATGTATTTAGTGTAAAAGGAGTTTTTGTTTTTCTTATTAAAACCTTGTTTAAGTTATTTTTGAGTCCTTTATTTTTTAATGCATGGTCTCCCCAGCAAGCTCTCTACGCTACTAAACTGCAAACAGCCAACATCTTTGGTTATGGGCCCAGCTGCTGAGTGGATGACTGCATATTTTTGGACTCTGAGAAAGGTTTGAAAACTCCTTCTCCTGTTAGCGTAGTTCTGTGGGTCTGGAAGAGTTCCAGAATGGTTGACCGGGTTCCTGAAGCTGAGAAGGCTCTGGTCTTCCCACAGCTAACAGATGAGAACTATAGTTTATGGTCTTTTCGGGTGGAGGCGCTTTTGACCTCTAGAGAAGTATGGACCTATGTAACTGATGACCCTCCTGACCCTGTGACTAATGCTTGGTCGAAAGGAGATGCAAAAGCCAGGGCGATAATTAATTTGGCAGTCAGCGACCAGCAAGTAGTCTATATAAGAAATAAGAAAACTGCCAAAGAAATGTGGGACAGTCTTGCAGCAGTGCATGTTAGAAAAGAGTCAGCATCTGCATTGACGTTTTTCAAGCAGTTGTACCAGACGAAGTTGCAGCCTGGTGGTGATTTGGCAGCACACTTGAGACGTCTGGAGGCAATACGCTGCGAATTAATTCGAAGGGACATGGAGATACCTGATATTCAGTATGTTTTTATCATTCTATGTTCCCTTAATGAGGACTTCGATGGTATAGCTAGCCAGATATCTGCTGTTCCACCAGCACAATTAACTGTGGAAGGGGTAACGGCAAGATTAATGGGCGAGTTGGACAGAAGGGAGGCTTGTGCCATAAGCACTCCTATTTCCAGAAGTAATGAGGAACGCCATATGCAAACCTGTGGTGATACAACTGCATTTAAAGCTGCAAAGCGTTGTTGGTTCTGCAATAAGCAAGGACATTTTGCAAAGGACTGCAGATCCAAAAGAAAGCAAAGTACTCCCAAGCCTGTTTCTGTTCGTCAGTCACGGTCGTCAGCCCAGCAGCCGACATCGTATAGTAGAGACAGAAACGAGCCGCGAGTTTTCCATGCTAGGACAACAGATCGTAAAAGACTTAAACGTGCCAAGTGGAAGTCTTTTGTTGTGGACTCAGGAGCATCTCAGCATATTTGCAACGATCGAAGCTTGTTTATTTCTTTCGAAGAGGAAATTGGTAATGTACATTTAGCCAATTCACAAGTCTTGCAGTCGCTTGGCAGGGGTACTGTTAAACTTGACTCTTTAAACATTACAATAGCGAACTGCATTTACTGCCCGTCAGTGGACAATTTATTGTCAGTAAGGTGCTTTGCTCGTCAAGGGATAACTGTGCGTTTCTTAAAGTCAATGTGTGAGTTTTTCGATGGGAACAAACGTCTATTACCAACCCTGGATGAGATCCTCACGTCTCGCACTTTGAAGAAGTCACACAATATCCTGAGAGATCCCACCCATCCTGCTCACAACTTCTTTGAACTGTTGCCTTCGGGCAGAAGATATAGGACAATGAAAACACGAACCACACGCCTTCTGAATAGTTTCTATCCAAGAGCTCTGATTGCACTAAATAATGATCTTAGGGCCAGTTGCAAGAAATAGCAAGCAGGGAGTAGGAAGGAATGAGATAGGTTTTAGGTTATGTTATGCCTTTAAATAGGTTATGTTATATTCTGGATTATGTTATGTTTTATAGATTATGTCTGAATAGGATGAGAATGTTGGAGATACGTGCAAATGTGTATGTGAACCCGGTCTTTGGGTGGGTGTTTGATTTTCGTTGTTGTGTATACTGTGTATATATGGACAATGACAATAAAATTTATCTATCTATTATATGCCCGGGAATCTGATGGTTTATATAGACTGTATTTTCGCACCTACTCCCAATCGCCTATAAATTGCAGAGCAGCACAGTCAAGCCAGGGGTTGAGGAATGTAAGGCCACATTCCGGGTGTGTCCATGAGGCACACAGAATTCTGGGACACCTGAATTTTGCTGATGTAATTAAGACAAAGAATATTGTTAATGGCCTCAACTTAAAACCATGTAAATTCTTTATGCAATGTCTATCCTGTTGCAAGAATAAGATTAAGGTTGCACGCAAGGGTAGATGCTCAGATAGGAAAGTAACTGAGCCATTTGAGCGTGTACATTGTGATTTAGTTGGGCCACTCCCACCATCATTAGGAGGTTCTAAGTACTGGCTTACCCTGATAGACCAGTATAGTAGATATTGTTGGACTTATGCAATAGCTGAGAAGTCCCAAGCATTTGAGAAGTACAAAGTTTTTTGCAACTGGGTAAAAACGCACTTTAACAAATCAATTAAGAACCTGTTTTCTGACCGGGGCGGGGAATTTGTTTCTGAGGATTTTGAGAAATTCCTGGAAGCGCAGGGGACTACTCATGAGTTATCTTGCCCCCGAAGTCCCTGGCAAAATGGGCTTGTTGAAGTTGTGCAGCGTGACCTACAGGCAGGGGTTAAAACTTATCTGCACGATGCTAATCTGCCCAAAGACTTTTGGGCTGAAGCGCTCAATGCCTTTTGTTATGTTAGAAATCGCAGTTATCATTCTGGTTTAGATGTCACCCCCTATGAGAAGCTGTTTAAAAAAACGCCCTAATCTGAAATACCTACGCATTTGGGGTTCAGGTGTAATTATGCATTATCCCGCTAAGCAGAAATTGGGTGAACGTAGTGTCCAGGGAAAATTAATGGGCTACCAGCAGGGGGCGTACAGAATTTACATACCAGCAACTGGCAAATTTCATATTACCAGAAGCATGATACAAACTGTAAATTGGAATGGAGTTGCTGTCTTCCAAGATACTGATGGTATAGATAATACTGAGGAAGAAGAGGAAGAAGCAGCAGCAGCAGGAAATGGTGCTTCTGAATTAATGGAAAAAGACAAAAAGCCTGTTGAATCTGATAATTTGTTTGATGATTTAAAGCCACAGGCACCCGAGGGGAGGTTAGATTCTCTTGAGTTTTCTGACCGTGAGCTTAGCCTACAGGCATCTCTTCAATCTGACAATGATTTACAACCTGAAACTAGTGGTTCACTTAGTCCCATTAAGTCTGAGGAGTCTGACTCTCCTTCCAGACTGAGACGTTCAGATAGAAAGAGACAGAAGCCACAACGTTTTGCAGATGAACATTTTAATACTGTGTATGCCAATAAGGCAGTTTTTGAGCCAAAAAGCTACAATGATGTTCAGAAATTACCTTAAACACACCAAACATTATAGGTTGCAGTTTACAACATGTATTGACAAAGGTTTTGAAATTTTCTGCGATGCATCTCATGCAGTGGAACAAAATAATTGCAGGGGTGTGTCTGGTATGGTGTTTTGTTATAATGGTTGTCCATTTGAATGGAAGTCCCAGACACAAACCATTATTTGTCTCTCCACAACAGAGAGTGAATTATGTGCATGCGTTCAGGCCACTCGTGATGTAGAATGGTATCTGCAAGTATTTGCAGACCTACAGATGCAAGTAACACTACCAGTAAAAGTTTACCTTGATTCCCAGAGCGGACTTGCTATCCTGTGTTCAGAGACCAATACGCAGCGCACTAGAGTCTTAAGGTTACGTTTACAGTTTGTAAAGAAACTAATTGCTGACGAAATGATTGTATTTGAATATGTTCCAGGTGACAATCAAATTGCGGACATTTTTACTAAAGCACTTCCAAAGGTTACACATGAAAGACATGTACAAAATATGCTTTATGTTTTTGTTCCACAATGATGAACCGCAGGGGAAATGTTGAATGGTTTATTTAAATGTAAAGGTTCATCATTGTTGCACCCGATGTGTATGTCTTTAAGGGGCCAGAGCAAGGGCCAGAGTAAGATAACGAGACCCAGCTTTACAGCTGTGAAGCATAGCAGGTGCTGCTGAGTTGCATTTGATTAAGGTGTGTCAGCATTTGGGTGTAGTATATAAGGAGCAGCACCTAGCTCTCCCATTACCCTGGGGGATGGGTTGGTGGTTGGGTCTGGTTTGGTTGTTAATGTATTTAGTGTAAAAGGAGTTTTTGTTTTTCTTATTAAAACCTTGTTTAAGTTATTTTTGAGTCCTTTATTTTTTAATGCATGGTCTCCCCAGCAAGCTCTCTACGCTACTAAACTGCAAACAGCCAACACTGGCCTCCATTTTAACAATGCCCAAATTCTTTTTATTTTAGACTGTTATTACCAGAAACAAATAATAGTCCAAAATGTTTATAGCATAAACACAACTAAACAGTAGAGCTATATATTACAATGCATGATAATACCAAATCCTAGGTACCAGTGGGAAGGATTCCTCACCCTAGGGTTAGAGATTGATACTTGGATAGTTTAGGGCCCCAAATGGGGAAGTCGAGGGAAGTTGCTGGTATTTATAGGAGACGCTCATGTTTATAGTATTTCCTTCCTCCTTTTCTTTTTTGAGGGGGTGAGACAGATGTATTGTTGTCCAATCTGCTAGTTGAAGAAAGTAGCTTCACTAACCCTCAGGGTGGAATCATGGGATGGGGGAAATAGACAACTTACCCATGTGAATATGTAGTGTTAACAAAGAAACCAGCAATTGTTCTAGATTGAGTAACATTAATGAAATCTTTTATTAGGGTTCCTCCCACACTGAAAAAAAAATGCTGCATAATGACCTTTAATTACTTTACCTTATAGGATGGTGTAAGGCTTCAGTCCGACACCCACTTACCTGGGAACAAGGTCTTCTGAATTCCCTGGGAGTGACTTCTCAAAAAGACGTGTATAAAACCCAGCAAAACATATTAGCAAATGTGATCAATTGGTGGTACTTGGGGTCAATTCCTTTTAATATTAGATTACATAGGGAATATCACCTTTGAAAACAGAATGAATGTTATATCAGTGCTATTTTACTGATGCTTTGTAATTGTTTTATTGATTATTTGTTAATTATAGTACACAATTTATGTTGTAATGTTCTATTATGTTATTGTTATTTATTGTTTGTAAGCCACTTTGTAACTTCACCCATTCTGGGGTTTTGTTTAACTATAAAAGATAAAAATGTTACTTTAAGGCAAAATAAGCATCAATAGCTTTTGTTGGCTGGTGGCCATTAGGCTTACGTCAGTACCATTTGATAAGATCCTAAATAAATGACCCTAATCTGTAAAGCAACATTAGTTTCTCCCCAAAAGCAATCAGCATGTAGCTGTTGTGCACCCAAAGTTGCAGCTTCCTAACCAGTTGCAAAACTCTTATTTTGTATCCTTAGCTACTTAGATTACAGCCGCTAAACTATTACTTCACAGAGCCTAGCTCCATGTTTGCAAGTTATAAGCCACATTGGTTAATCTTTTCACACCCATAATCCTTAGTAATGTTATAGAAACTAAGGGGGTTTACTTTTGCTGCCCAAGTCCATGATCGGTCAGAGATGAATGGATGGAGGCAGGATGCAGTGAAAAGCAAGGCAGGTCCTTATTTTTCTGTTGCAACAGAGTTTCCTCCCCACTTTGCACGGAGGCAACAGAGACCCAGAACAATGGTGTGCAAGCTCCTATAGAAAGACTTTGAAAATTGCCTACCCTGTTAACATTGTAACATAAGAGGGTACAATTTTAACTATTCACACAAATGTGTGTGTTATTTCAGGCTCAAAGAGACCTTAAACCTGTACAAAAAAGTGATTTTTTTGTAAAAAAATTACTTCAAAATTAATTTATTTTATAACCACACAAAGCACCCTCCTTATTTTTAAAACATAACAAATACATGGTTAGCCCATTCTACAACAAAAGTATGATACACGTGTTAGTTGTGGTTCGTGCGCTACGACGTATGGAACCCACCAGGAATAAAATGACAAAAATTCACTTTGAGTGGTTGGTGACCCTTTTCTGTGGCACTTAATACATACCTTATTTTGAAAAAGACCACAATTAGCTTTATTTTGATACCAAAATAGGCCCAATCAGTTGAAAAATAAGCGAAACAGGTTGTTTTTTCTAAACTGATTCAGAAATTGCATTAGCCTAAATCACATAAAAATCGAAATTTCAAAATTCTCCTGTGCCCAATTTTGTACCAAAAAATCTTAAAAAATTAATTTGAGGTTATCTCATAGGTATCTACATATAATTTTTTTTTTGAAGAAAATCTGAATTGTGAGAGCACTGTTGAGTATTAAAATCATTTGGCATGGAATGACTCAATTAATAAGATTGTGGAATGCAGAAATAAAGCAAATAATCAATTCACCAAATCTAGCATGTGGGAGGCCACTTTATCTAAATTATATAATTCTGTATTTGAATGATTAGTATTAATAACTATTATAAATTGGTATTGTTCTAATGAGGCTATTATTGGATTGTAATTCAAAAGTAATAAAAAAATTTTTTTTAAAGAAACTTGCCAGACTGGATTTGCAGGGAGTATTTGCAAGTGAAAAGACAATTGGAAAGTTTCGCCCATCCTCCTACTGCAGAGAAATATTTGAGGTCCTTTAGGGAGTCAAATGGCTTCAGAATTGCTCTCCTGTACTATTTTAGACATGTGGTTTGTATACTTACTGTATTTTTCGCTCGATAACACGCACCTGACAATAACACGCACATAGTTTTTAGAGGAGGAAAACAAGGGGAAAAAATCTGAATGAAACAGTGGATGTATCATTTTTGTGCTTCATGCTGTGGCCACAGACATGTGATTTGACGGTGAGTTTGGGGTAGCCCAATGCAAAAATCCTGAGAATCCATGTCGATCTGTGCTTTGTAACCACATTTTTGCACCATTGCAGCCCCAGGCAACAGTGGGTGCGTGATTTTTTTTGGTGCAGGCTGTAGCCATGGACATGCTATGTGATCTGATGGAGAATCTGGGGTGACCCAATGCAAAGATCCTGAGGATTCATGTGGATCCGTGCTTTGTAACCACGTTTTTGCACCAATGCAGCCCTGTTTTTGCATCAGATCATTGCTATGTGATCTGATGGTGAATTTGGGGTGACCCAATGCAAAGATCCTGAAGATCCATGTGGATCTGTGCTTTGTAACCACGTTTTAAGTGGGGAGGGAAGGAAAAACATAGAAGGGACAAGGAGCACGAGAGGGGTGTGCGGAGAAGCAGCTGGCTAAGAATGCAAGAGAGGGGTTTAAAGGGGGGGGGGAAAGGAAGGCAAAAGTCCCCCCCCCAAGCCAGCCCTCTCTCTCTCTCTCTCCTGCATGTTTTCCGCTGCTTGCGAGTCCCTATGCGCAGCAGCAGCAGCACCGGAGCACGGAGAGGAATTAGAGGGAAGGACGCTCTGCTTTCCCCTCTGCTTGCCTGGAGGGGAGGGGATTTGCCTGCTCTTTGTTCCGTTTGAACAAACACAGTAACGAAACAGAAGAGGGTGGGCAGTAAGACCCTGAGGCAGAATGCAGGAAAGCAGCAGCCTCCTCTCCTCCGTGACGGCGCGATATGATTTTTGCCTGATTTTTGCCCTGTACTTGGGACAGTCAGCTCCAGGGACCACACATTCGCTCAATAACACGCACAGACATTTCCCCTTACTTTTTAGGAGAAAAAATCTGTGTGTTATAGAGGGAAAAATACGGTATGGATGTGTGTTTACATTGTGCATTTATGAACATTTATTCTATATTTGAGACTTATTATAACAGTAAAGCTACTTAAAATTATTTCTATCAGCAAATGTCCCAGTAATCTTTAAAACCACAAATGGAAAAGAGTATAGTGCATGATACGTTCAATGATCTGTTGTTACTCTAAAAGAAAATATGCAAGTGAAAATTGTTAAGTGGCATGGAAATGAGTGCTTAATTTAATGCTCGTTACTGTACTGCTCTTCTGTAATAGGAAAACCTTCAGATCAACCAACCAGAATGTTTAAATTCTGCCTTTCTCACCCCTACTCTGCCCACCCATAAAAAAAATACAATTCCAAGAGTAGTAAGTTAATAGACAGGTCAAAGATCCCAGGGGAGAGAAGCAAAAAACACACCCGGGCATGTTTCAGCTGGATTGTCTCCATGTTCTGTTTACAAGCAAAATAGCTATATTTCTACCGGTAAAGGGGGGGGCGGGGTGTCACAGGAAGGAAACAAAGTCAGAAGGGGGCCACAGTCTGGAAAGGTTGAGAAGCACTGTCTTAAACTGTCCCTGTCCCTAACCCCTTCCCAAAATTGCATACCATTCATTAACCAATCCCTTACGGCCTGAATCAAAGTTGTCCTCTCTCGGCTCAACTAAGTGTTCAGAACGAAACTCTGAAGCCTTCTAACTTGACTCGCTTCAGGCATCTTAACAAATAATGACCCTCCGAGCAGCAAAATGATAATAATATAATAACAATAATTTATTATTCATATCCCGCCCATATGGCTGGGTTTCCCCAGCCACTTTAGGTAGCTCCTAACAGAATATTAAAAACATGATAAAATATCAAACATTAAAAACTTCCCTAAACAGGCTGCCTTCAGAAATCGTCAGATAGTTGTTTATTTCCTTGACATCTGATGGGAGGGCGTTCCAAAGGGCGGGCGCCACTACCGAGGAGGCAGGGTTACATACGCTTCCGGTTACAGACCCCGCTAACCCAGAAGTAGTGCTTCAGGTTAAGAACTTTGCTTCAGGATGAGAACAGAAATCCTGCTCCGGCGGCGCGGCGGCAGCAGGAGGCCCCATTAGCTAAAGTGGTGCTTCAGGTTAAGAACAGTTTCAGGTTAAGAACGGACCTCCGGAACGAATTAAGTACTTAACCCGAGGTACTACTGTATTTGGGACTACAAATACTCCACGTATTTGGGCAGCGGTTTCGTGGTCCAGGAAACACCAGGAGGGTAACCAGCTTGGCAGAGGCATTTCTCGGCTTCCCTTTATTTATATCGGACTTGAGAGCGCACGGAGCCCAAGAACGAGCCCGAGCCCCAAGCCCTGGGTCCAAACGAAGTCCTGCCTGCTGCCCCGAGCGAAGCCAGCCGCTGTTCCCACGTGCGCGTTCGCACCCCCCCCCCCCCGCTTTCCGCGTCTCCTGCCTTCCGATAGACACCCAGGCGAAGCTGCCACCGCTACCGTCAACAATCCTTCCGTAGCTCCCGGATGGACGCGGAGCCTTTGGGGATTCGTAGTCTTTCCCCGCGCCCAACGGGCTCCTATATAGAGAAGCGGCCGGAAGCTGCCGGGCCTCCGCGACTACATTTCCCAGCGTGCTCGTCGACGAGGGGGTTGGCTCCCATGAGCCTCGGCGGCGAGGTTTGAAAAAGAGCGCAGGTGAGATTCTTTAGCTGGGGCGTCGAGGCCGTTGCCGCTTTTAGGGCCGGTTGTGCGGGAAGAAGGGCTGTGGTTGGCTGGGGCGCCTGGGATAGGATTGATTTATTCTGTTTCGTGGGGGGAGACCCAGCTGGTTCTCGCACCCGATTGTATGTCGTTTTAAAAGTAAGTAGATAAATGGTGGCTCTGCCTTTGCCCCTTTCGGTCTGCATTCGGGTCCGCGGTCCGAGCGGAATGGTTTACTTTATTATCAAGCCCAAAGCTGAGCTGGTAGCAAGCCTGTAGTTGCAGGGCATCGTTGCATTATATCTTATGTTTTTTTAAATAACGCGCCTGCGCTTTGAATCCGGGTATTGCAGAAAAAGAAAAAAAAGCATGCCAGACTTTACTAGAGATGAAATTTTGAAGCCATGGGGGAGAAAAACAGCTTTCATTTTCCTGAAGCAAATTCACAGGAAAATTGGGGAGGAAAACAAACCCACAGTGCTGTGTTGTTGTTTTTTAAAGCACTCCTTACATATCAAAAGCCATTTGAGGAATAGAATGATCATGTCTGGTTTATTAAAAGTACAGTCTATTCAGGCGATGGTGGCTGTGCATCTGACCCACAGAAGCCCCTGCTAACATGCTAAATCTGTATTTTCACTCTAGGTCTGTAGGTCACTTTAAACACATGTGAATCAGAGGTATGGCATAGGATGTTCTCAGTGTTTTGCTACAGCTGCACATTTGTGCAATATCAGCATCATTGCTGGGCCAACTTGCCTGAAACTTGATCATGTTTCTTTTTATCTAGGCTTTTGGTCCTTAATTTGTAGTGTTTTAAATACTTGTTGCCTCTTTTCAGAGGTTGGGATGTGTTAAACCTGCCTTTTATATTATGGGTGTGTTTTTCGGTTTTTAATTTGTTTTGGTTTCATAGTACTTTTTAACTTTGCACTCTTTTGTAAGTTACTTTGGGTTACTTTTTGTGTATAAACAACAACAACTAAGTGCAATTAATGCTACTTCGCATCCTTGCAAAACTTCCAATGAAGGTTCCAAGGAAGACACTCGGAAGACTATGGCACTAAATTGGCTTTCTCAATAATGGTGTCCACTGTCCACCAGATGTTTGGATTACAAGTCCTGACAACCTTGGGAACAGCCAGCACTTCAAGTAGTTGTACTCTGAAACATCTGATGGGCACTAGGTTGATGATGACTGTGTTAAACTGTACTGTAGCTGTGCCCATTTTTTTCATTCTCCTCCCCTTTTCTGCAAGGAAAGTTCAGACAAACAGGACAAGGCAACTATACTTCACAGGAACTATACCATCTTTTAAATATGTTTTTATTTTATTTTTGCTGCCTGAGCTCCTTTGTGAGAAAGGGCAGGAAAGAAATCTGATTAATACTAACAATCTGACATATGAGTTCACATGATGAAGAAATTTGTGAAGAGGTCCAGATTTCATGTTATTAGATGTTCCATTCAAGCAACTTTCCCCCCCTCTTTGCCTTTTTTTAATAGGATGGAGTCAAATTTGGATAAGCCATCAATGCTCAGACCATCCTTTATTTCTGCTGTTGAATTGTCCCCAAGAATTATCCCTGTGGATGTTAGTGATATTAGGAAGAATCTCTATAGTGATTTATCATCAGTCTCTGATATAAGCCAGGTAAGGGAACTGGACGACTCCAAGTGATAATGACAATGTCTATTGTACTGTACTTGTGAAAGTGATCCACGCAGAAATGGCTGAGGTGGATATGATGTCTTGGAATATACTCAGTTGCTCATGGAATTAAACAGTTTGCCGTCCAGCTTCTGTGTGGGAAATTGTTCCCCATGTGGAATAACTTAGCTGTGTATAGCCTATTGAGATTAAAGTCTCATAAAACCAAGAGCCTTGAGTATATGGCAATATTGTTGGACAGCACTGTGGTTTTACTCTTTCCCTCTGTAGAGAGAGAGCTTGGAATCCAGAGAACGCATTCATGTTTGCCTGCGCATTAGACCGTTGATGCAGTCAGAAAAGGAAGGTGATTCTCAGGTGTGATTTAAAAATAAATTCTAAAAACAAAATTTATTTAAGAATGCCATCTGCTGAACTAAAAATATCTATATCTATCTCCCCTTTCTTACAGGATTGTATTTCTGTTCTTGATGCATCAAGCGTTATATTAAAAGCTCCCAAGTCTTCCAAGGTTTTCCGGCTTAGTGAAAAAAACTTGCAGCACTTGGTGCAGAAATTTACGTTTTCACAGGTAAATAAAGTGTAAGGGGCTATTGGCGACTCATAACCCTTGGTATGGAAACTTTGCACATAATAATGCTTGAATACTTCTCACTGATTTGAAAAGCTTAAGAAATTATAGTCTTGAAAGAAATTGGAATTTCAATATGGAAAGCCATAAAATACCTTCTTGTTAATTTTTTAGGTGTTTGGCCCTGAAACAACCCAAGAAGAACTCTTTGAAGGGACTGTGAAGCAGCCAGTGCAAGACTTCCTGAAGGGACACAGTCGCCTTGTATTTACCTATGGTGTTACAAATGCTGGGAAAACATATACATACAAAGGTACTACTGAGCATTCATATGTCTCTGGACAAAATGTTAACTTGAGTTCCATGTTACTTGTGTATGCTCTGTGTCATCAAGCTGTGCGCTACAGTTAATTTCAACTCTCTGAACTACTTATTTTTATTTGGAATATGTGTATAATATGATGTTTTTAAAAATGCATTTTGAATAGGAACATAGGAAACTGGTTTTGTAACACCGTATAGTAGTAGTAGTAGTAGTAGCAGTAGTAGCAGTAATAATAATAATATATTATTTATACCCCGCCCATCTGGCTGGGTTTCCCCAGCCACTCTGGGCTGCTTCCAACAAAATATTAAAAAATGATAAAACATCAAATATTAAAAACTTCCCTAAACAGGGCTGCCTTCAGATCTCTTCTAAAAGTCAGATAGTTGTTTATTTCCTTGACATCTGATGGGCCCTCTAGGTACTTTAAAGTAGGGGTCAGCAACCTTTTTCAGCCGTGGGCCAGTCCACCGTCCTTCAGACCATGTGGTGGGCCAGACTATATTTGGGGGGGGTGAAATGAAAGAATTAGTATGCCCCACAAATAACCCAGAGATGCATTTTAAATAAAAGCACACATTCTATTCATGTAAAAACACCAAGCAGGCCCCACAAATAACCCAGAGATTCATTTTAAATAAAAGGACACATTCTACTCATGTAAAAACACGCTGATTCCCAGACCGTCCACAGGCTGGATTGAGAAGGCGATTGGACCGCATCTGGCCCCTGGGCCTTAGCTTGCCTACCCCTGCTTTAAAGTGTTGCCCCCATCCCCTGCTCCTTGTCGTCTTCTGATTGCAGATAGCAGGAACTGAACATGTGCTTTGCTACTGAGTTGTAATCCTTCTTCCCCTTCACTGAAGCTGTTTGCTCAGCTTCAATTGATAGGTCAGATGAATTGAAATGATGGGATTTAAGTTGAGATCTAATGTAGGATCATAGTACCTTGGTGATGAGCTCATTTGTTAGCCTTGGGTACTATCACTCAGCTTCAACTGCCTGCCCCCTTAAATATGAGTGAATGGAATAGATCTGAGTATGAACAGCACAAATAGATTTCTGGTTGACCGCCTATATGGGTTTTCCAGGGGTGGGGGAGGGATTAGTGCATTCAATTGACTTGATCTGTATTAGCATTTCTGTTTTAGTAAAGAAAACTGAAAACGCATACCGTGATAATTTTATGCTCTGTATAAATATTTCAAACTTTTCCAATAGCCAAAAGTATTTGAAATGAAATACTTGACTTCGGTGAGTAGGGGTAAAGCGTATCCAATGTGGTTTAAATGTTGCTTTCCAAAATGGGGGTTGAATATATTTTTATTGGAATACTGATCCAATCACCTTGTGCTTACTCCAAGGGTAGCTCTAATTCCACATGTATACAGTTCATGTTGCCTCCTTGCCCCCTTTTCCTGATTCTGCTCCAAAAGAGTGTTCAAAGTTCTGACAAATCGTCCTCATGACAGGTACTAATGAAGATGGTGGCATTCTCCCAAGGGCGCTGGAGATGTTGTTTAAGCGCATCCAAGGCAAACTGTATTCAGAGATGGATCTCAAACCCCATCGTTGCCGAGAACACAGAAGGCTGACTAAAGAAGAAATCAGAGAAGAAATGTCTGTCAAATGCTCACTTCTCCGTCTTATAAAGGAGGTGTGTCAATTTAGAATGCAATCCTGAATACTTACTAGGGATTTAAGCCCCACTAAATCAGTTGGACACATTTAGAATTATAAGTTTTATTAACATCCATTTGTAAAGAAACTGAAAATGGTCGTGTATGTGTTTATTTTTGTATGTATGTATGTATGTATGTATGTATGTATACACACATATTACCAAAATTCACTATGCTCTGACCAGAGTTTTCTATGCTGGTGTGATGGTTTTTTTGGCTGTGGGAATTCTTACCTATTTGGCAGAGACTCATTGAGATTAATGGACCACTTGGCCATGTCCATTCATTTGGTGAGTCAACTCTGAGTAGGATTCACATTGGCTGCAACCCATGTGCTTGCTGTGATTGTCCAAAATGCCAGAGAATCTGCTGTGCTTCTGCCGTTACCTTTTCTGCAGTCTGACGTATCTTCATACATTTCTGTTCAGTTTTGCAGAATCTCAGTTCAAGAATAAAAGGTGATTTGACCATGTTAAATACGTAAAGAGAAAAAAAATCCCTGCCTTTCAGTGACAAATCATATCCGAGGTGCCATAACAAATAGTCTATATTGCAACAAATTAGATTGTCAATGTGATAGCAGTAGTAGAGAGTGGCATAATAAAAACCACACGGGCACCACATATTATGTAATGATCAAAGCTGTTTGTACGGAATATAAAGGGCAAGCAGGTGTGTTCATTGAATTTTGCAGAGGCGGAAGCAGGAGCTGGCCTCATCCTGACGTTGCTATGCTAGTTGTACATGCATGGGCACTTCCCTTTGAAGGCTTCTTCGCCATGATTAGGACCCCATTGACAGGATTCACTTATTGAAACCCGTCGGCAGAATCTTAGTGCAGTGGGGCTCCCATTGCCTTCTCACCCCCCCATGGCCACTTGAAATTGCCTTATTGGGGGGGGGGGGAATGCCGGCACAGTGCTTGGTGGGAGGAGAGATTGTTCTGTCTGTCAAGCTGGAATGCTTGCACAGATGAGATATGTGTAATAGAGTCATGTTGAATTCCAGCCTAAGTGCGTACCATTCTTTGACACTAACTTGTGGGGGTTGGGCAGAAAGAGCTTATTGTTGGAGGTGGGATTGTAGCACAGCCCCACAACATATTTTTTTTAACACAACAGGCCTCGAATTTGTTCGTGCTACACATAATTATTGATAAAATTA
This sequence comes from Podarcis raffonei, assembly GCF_027172205.1. NCBI lineage: Eukaryota > Metazoa > Chordata > Lepidosauria > Squamata > Lacertidae > Podarcis > Podarcis raffonei. The sequence goes on from NC_070606.1 coordinate 37,726,126, forward strand.
CGTTGGAACTTGGAAAACGAAAAGAAACGACTCCTACCACTACATGATTTATATAATAAAAAGCGACTACTTTATAATATGATCATGGGGCACCCAGAAAGTATAAAACAATGCAGCTACATAAGAACATCAATCATTCACAAAATATAATTATAAACGAGCCTCTTACATATATATCTTGGTATACAAACTCAATGAGAGGTGTGAGCTTGCTTTTGCCGGGAAATCTCATTTATATTAGGCCTAGTTTGAGGCAAACAAACTCTCATCTCATCAATGCAAATAAGTCTTTCTTTTTTCTGATCTTCCATATTTGTCAGAGTTGAAAATGCTTGTTCACAATATTATGTCATGGAGAACTGTAGAAGACTAGCCAATGCTATTCTCCAGCACTCTGTTCGAATGGTGATTCTGGATCAGCTAGCATTGTCCTTGATATCACTTGATGCTCTCGTTTTGAAAATATATTTATCCATATTCTACACATAGATAGATGGGCACTATACTACACTCAAATGATTAAATGTTTCTTTGGGTGTCCTTGAATCTTCCCACATTTGCCATCCTCTCCTGCCACACCATTTGAAAACTACTGCCATAGGCCATGTTGTCTGAGGCTGATTGGACCTGGCGACCAACAACTTACGGAGGGCACCATGTTGACTACTTTAGTTCCAGCTAATGTAACATTGCTTCGTCACAGAGGTCCATCCCTGTACTGTCCATGCTTTCTTCCTATGCCATTGTTCAAACTTTTTTTTTTTGAACTATTGCATGACCGGCATGCAGCTGTTATCAAAAAACAGGAACAAAGGAAGCTGCCTTATACCATTGGTCTATCTAGTTCAGTATTATCTACACTGACTGGCAGCAGCTCTCCAGGAGTCCAGGCAGAGGAAATCCCCAGCCCTGCTGGCAACTGAACCTGCATTTGCAAAGCTGATGCTGTCCCACTGAGCCATCGTGCCTTCTCAAGTGCTAAGTATGCTCTGGCACGAATACCGTCTTGTTATGGAAATTGTGGCATGAGTTGGAATCTGCTTCATCAGGTGCATGAGAGGAGGAAGGAAACTTGGTGATCCAAAGGCAAAAAATTGCAAGAAATAGCTGTAGGTGTTTCCATTGCTATGCAGAGCATCAACTCAGCAGCCTCATGTTTGAACTTTCCTGGAGGAGTTGTTGAATTGTGGTATTTCCATGGAGATTGAATAGCATTGACTTCTGAATTGTTAACATATCCAGATTACTTTGTGAGCTACACAAAGTGGGTTCTGGCCCATGAATGCTTATTCCTTCGGTCCTTAAAGTGCCATACAATGCTGCTGTTCCAGCAGCAGACTCGCATAGGTATGCCTGGTAAGGCTTGCTATGGTTACTATAGAAATGGCAATTTCATTGCAATGATCCATTAGCACATCATAATTTTCCAGTCCTGCCGTAGAAAATACGATAGTTGATAGTATCAGTAGAACATCTATGATAACCCATACTTTGTCTCTGTCTTAATTTTCAGGTTGATTATCCAAGTGTCGTTAATGGGAATCGCAGTGGAATTGCTGATAATTCTGATGGTAAGTTACGTATCCGAAAGCCAAAATTAGGCTCCATAAATTCAGCGTGAACTATTGCCATAGCAAGTAATGCTGAAATGAGACTTCCTCTGATACTTTGAAAAGCTGTCATTTTCCAACCTTGGATCTTGTGCTGCAAACAACAATGCTGTCTGAACAATGTTCAGTGCTATTGAAGCAGCCTGTTTTAAATCACGGCGAGATGGACTCACTTCAGCAGAATGTTAATGCCACTCCATTGTTCCGACAGAGTTGGATGAACTAGCGAAAGAAGCTGAACAATCTAATGTGGATGAAGGGAGAGGTGCAAAATTCTCCATCTGGGTTTCGTTCTGTGAAATTTATAATGAGTGCATTTACGACCTGCTGCTCCCAGTGTCCAATGATAGAAGAAGGAAGGTGTTGCGTCTGTCACAGGATGTAAAAGGCTGTTCATATGTTAAAGGTAACAAATATCTTAAATCTTTGGTAACCAGTTTCAGTAGCCTTAAGGTGTCCTGCTTATTCAGTGCCCAGGCTGTGTGCAAACTAGCTTTTAATTCAGTGTAATGCTCCTAACTCACATTCTTATTTCCCTTAATTTCTTGCTTTAAATTCTTGTTCAGTGGTGAATAATGAACCATTTCTATTTCTTGAAGATCTGCAATGGATTCAGGTTTCAAATTTCAAAGAAGCTTTTAAGCTCATGCAACTAGGCCTGAAACATCAGAGTTTTGCTTCCACAAAACTGAATGCCAATTCCAGTAGAAGGTAAGAGGCCGATAGTAAAATCAGGATATGTTCAATGTGTAGTAGCATAATGGTTCACTCTCAGCCTTTACTTGCAAGTTTATGCAACACAGACTTGTTAAAGTAATGCCCAGTACCTAAGGATCCCTACACTGTTCTTGCTCAGATGTGTTTCTTGAAACAATCACCCACATGCTTGTATCTTGTGCTGAACTTTGGGGCTTTTAATTATGTGAAGTTTTCTGTGATTTAATAAATAGTAATGGGTAGGTGATTCCTTGGAGATCCAGTGTGATTTTTAATGTTAAGTACAGTAAGCACACAACACAGGGCTTGCGTTCCGGGCGATAACGCGTAAAGCCAAAATTGCATATGGTCAACACACATTGGGTGCAACGGTGGGTGGGATTGACAAAGTCTTTTTTCCAATACACCTACTCCCTTAAAAAAAAAATGGCAAAGTGCATAAAGCTGAATGTGTACAGTGTGTGTAAGTTGCAGACTTACTGTACTCCATTGGAGAATAGGGCAGTGAAGAGGCCTGCAATATTCTAAAATCCTTATCTGGGATGTTAAAAGAAGTTAATATGCATGTTTATGTATCTTCCAAATGGTATAAATATATCTTAAAATCTATCACTATATACTAGAATGGAAGAAGTGCCTCAAGGTTAGGAGCTATTAAGATTTTCAAAATGGCAGAAGGCAGCAATGTGTTCACTGATGTTTAAAGATAGCATTGCTGGCAGCAACGTCTGTGTATTTTTGATCTTTCAGCCACAGTATATTCACTGTGAAAATGCTAAAAATTGATCCTGAAGCAACTCGTGTGATGCAAGTCAATGAGTAAGTTTTACATTTCATGTGTTCTTACCGATTAAAATTGTAAGACCAGGCAACCTAAATTTCCCACTCCTTTTCTTTATTTCCAGATTATTCCTCTGCGACCTCGCTGGCTCAGAGCGTTGTACACGAACCCACAACGAAGGAGAGAGGTTGAAAGAGAGTGGGAATATTAATACTTCCTTGCTCATTCTAGGCAAATGCATTAGTGCCCTGAAGATGAGCCAGCAATCAAAGTAGGTTCTGGGAAAGCATTTCGCTTCATGTTGAGGGGTGGGGGGTGGAGGCTTCTAGCAGCCCTCTGTAAAGAGAAGGAAAACACCTTTTGAATGAGAGAAGTATGCATATTCCTCATGCAGATCTCTGCTACCTTTCTTGTAACTTAGGTGTTTAAGAGAGACCTAGACTGCTTAACAGCCTGTCCTTAACCCCCCCCCCCACCTGACATGATCCCTACAGGATGTGAATCCTAACAAGCGGGAAATGGTGTAAAAGGAGGCAGAGTGCTTTAAAGAGCCAGAAATTGCCTTATCTTTCCAAATGTCACCTTTAAGCCTTTAACCAGTCCTTAAATAGGAGTAAGAGATCTTTCCATTTTTAGGGCAAGCACATCCTTTTGCTAGTCCGGTGAAGCATGATACTTGACCAGTTCTTAATTGGCAGTGCAGTTTCCAAGCTAAAATAATAGATTTTTATTATTATTATTTTTCAAAACTGAACTAAAACATGCAAGTGACAGGGCCATAATGCGATTATAATATATTTAAAAAGCTTTCCCCTGCCAAAAGGGCTGTGTTACCCAAGTTTGCTTGATCAAAGGAGCAAGCCAAAAACCTCCCTGACTGTACAACACTTACTTTAAAAATGGATGCTCAAACCAAGCTTGCTGCATGTCCGCTACTTGTTTCCCAGTGAACACCTGCAGTGTTTTGAAAGGACAGTTGATGTTCATAAGCGTGAGAGGTACCCAGTAAGATGCTGAATCTGTGTGCGGCTGCCCCATGTGGTGAACCACTGCAGGTAGCAGCCTTCTCCGCAAAGAACCCACTCTTCTGCTCTGGAAGGAGTATTCAATGGCTTTCTGTTCTGGCTGAGCCTTCCTTGAGCAACATACTCTGCCTGAGCTCTGGCAGATTGTTGGTTTTTGTTTGGTTCTGGCCTACCCTTTGGTATTAACTTGTTATTTGGTCCCAACTACTGACTTTCTCCTATGGCTTCCAGTTTGGGGCTTCCTTCAGGCTGCTGCCCACAACCCATCCTCAGTGACAATAATCCTTTACCCCCTTGTCTTTGGGATCTCTGTAGAAACTTTTTAAAAACAAACAAACAAACAAACTGGGAAGCATGTGGTGAAGAAGCAACAGGACTGAATGGACCTAAAGCCTTTCAGTCTATGCCTCTTTAAAATGAAGCTTGGCCCCATATCCTAGAAAATGCACTTGAAAACACTCTTCGAAAAAGTGAACTGCAGCTGTCTTGTTTGTTTCATTTTCAGGCTGCAGCAGCACATCCCCTTTCGGGAAAGCAAGCTGACTCACTTCTTTCAAGGCTTCTTCAGTGGTAAGGGGAAGGTGTGCATGATAGTGAACGTCAGCCAGAGCGCCTCTGCGTATGATGAAACCCTCAACGTGCTCAGGTTTTCAGCAATTGCTCAGAAAGTAAGTGTTCACATTTGTATGAAACTGGAAATAGATTATTGGAGTCACCATGCAGTTAGAGACATGCAAAAGGCTAAGGGTCAGCTAGCTAGCTTCTGCCCTTAGAGCTCTTTTGAAGGGCAGGTGAAGGTTTCAGAAGTCAAAGCTTGGTAGGACTTACTTGCAAACAAGGAAGTACAGGATTGTAGTCCTAGTACTGGAATATTAATGGTCCATTAATACCTATCCCAGCTGAAATTCTTAGCTACTTTTGGACCATCTTACACTTTACATTATGAACCCTGAGAAAAGTGTGTGTGTGTGTAGGAATTTAAATGCCACATATTTGCTTTCTTACCAATACCTGAAAGAGAATGGAAAGGGGAAAATGTGGTTAATTATGGAACTAATCTACAAGAGTGACAGTAACATCCAGGGGGAGAAAAATGAATCTCCAGTTTTCAAGAACTGATATATGAAGAAGCATCCTTGGCAGCAGCTGCTTATACAAATTAACTTGTGTTTCCTAGCAGATCATTAAGTGGTATCTTAAATCAAGTACACATCATCTCTAAAATTTGAAGGCCTTACACAAATATTACCAGCCAAGGAAACTTTAAATGTAAACAACCAAACTTCCTCCCCCTTCCAAATCACCGTAACACCTATTCTGAAGTGTCAACTCACCTTCCTTATAATCTAAATTACTGCAAATAACTCTTGTGATATTCATATAAAACAAATCCTTCTGCACTTATGTGGCACATCCACAACCTGTGTGCTTTCTGCAAAGTTTATAAATGGTATCCATGCCTGGTGATTGTGTTGACTCCTGAAGCTTTCAGTTGATAGGCAAAAGCTCACCTATGTACCTGTAAGGTGCCACATATATGACTGATGCTAAACAACAGAGCTAATGATTTGCCAATCTATAGTGGGGGATGGGAGGGAAATGCCTAGCCTCTGCATCTGGCCCTCAGGTCTCTCCCCAGGCCACGTGCTTCACCAGTCCTGCTCTGCATTATCCTCCAGTGCCTTTCACCTAGAGTGTGTTACTGGAACTATGATCATGTCTCTTTCCTGCCTGGATGGAGAGGGTCACCGGGTTATAAAATGCAGTGCTCCCATCTTAATTGTAAAATGAGACCTAGCATCTTGACATTAATGACCTAGAGGGGCAGTGGACTGTCTTGTTGGGGGTCTTCAGAATGAGGCCAGACAGCTGTTATTTGGGGTGGATTTCATTCAGTGTGTTGAGCTAGCTGGATGGCCTGCAAGGAGGTGTCTGGCTACCTGAATGGCATGCAAGACCCATTCCACCACCTCTGCTTCTGTGTCATAATAAAGAAGCTATATGGCATAGGTTTGTGCTGGAAGAAAGCATGGATTCTGGAGATCCTTAAAACGAGCAGGGGTTTTTGGGGGTTTTTTGTTTTAGCAGGAAGCTTTAGTAGCAGCTAAAACCACCATCACAAACTGGCTTTAATATGTTTTTTGCTTCCTTCCTAAATAGGTCATGGTCTTAGATTCCAACGATTCTCCCCCAGAAGAGTCATTTGAGCAGATGGCTGTCAAAGCTGAATCTGAAATGAACACTGAAGAAGATGTGCGTTTACCCGTTAAAAGAGCAACTGTACTCTGGGAGAGGACTTTGGAGGATGTGATGGAAGATGAAGAGGAGGGGGAGGGGGAAGAGCTAGAAGAAGAAGATGGCAGCGGGATGTATGAGGTAAACTCTGTGGCAGAAACCAGACGTGACAGAGAGGCTGAGCCTGAAGAAATGCCAGACCAAGTGGGAGATGAAGACAGTGACATTGTCATTGAAAAAGAAAAGTACCAGGTATGCCCTTATGACAGGAATAGCTATGTGAATCTGTTGCAGCAAAAAGGAGGAATGCTGGAAAATAAGAGCCACTGAGTTAATCTGGGGCGTTTACAGTCCGCTTTTCTAAGGTGTTTCATACTTCAATCTGCTTTCATTTTTTAAAATGAACGTAGCAGCCAGTTTGAAAACAATAAAGATGCACCGAAAAATGTCTGCTGGATAGGGCTGCCCACCTGTCAGATGATCTGATGTCACGATAATACCCTTTTTTGCCTGCTTGGTTTGAAATCAGTTGTGGGTGAAGGTACAGCTTGCAAAGTTTTGGTAGTCAGACCGTCAGTTCCTGCAAAGTGCTTTGTAAGGGGCTTTGCAGTATAGCTATTATGAAGCCCTGTGCAAAGGGCTGTGCAGGCATGATAGGTGGGACCTGCAGATGCGCTTTGGACTGAGCCAGGCCTGTCCCACGCTTAAGGTTCTATTTGAGATTGGGTGTAGGGCAGGGCACAATGGCTTGGCTGATATAGCCTCGTGAGCCAAATGGGGTGGTTCTCCACCGTTGCCACAGGTTAAAGCTTGGGATTCAGTGGCCTCTCAAACTTGGTAATTTGATTCCAGGACTTCCTGCGTTTCTATAAACCATTTTAGGTTTTCCAAATTTCCCTAGGGATTCACCAGAATGCATTTTTACGTCCGCCTTTCTTGTGACTCACAACATGAGAAGCCACAGGCTTTGGGGCTCCCCGTAAACAAAATGACTTGATGCGCCGCAACAATGAATCCCTAAACATGCTTTCCATGTGCTGACTCTGCTCCTGTTTAGAGGCTGCTTGCTATAATAGAAGATCTGAAAAACAAGCTGATTGCCGAAAAGAAGGAGAAGCTGCTCATGGAGCTGAAGATCCGTGAAGAGGTCACGCAGGAATGTGCTCAGTATTTTGCAGAAAAGGACAGCCATTTCAAGTAAGTTTGCTGATCTTGTATTTCCGGAGGGCTTGCCAGCATTGCTTTAATGTTCGGGATTGGCATGCATCCACATACAGCCCAATCCAGCAGCCAGCTGGCTATGAACTGTGCGCTGATACCCAAGGGAACAAGGCACGCTTAATGTGTGTGGCTTCTTTATGTGCAAACACGTCAGCTTTCAAGGTGTCTGGTTGAAAACACCCCCATGTGCATCTTGCACCATGTCCTCTTCCATTCTTTTGTCTTAAGACCTGCACCAGCAGTTGGTGCTTCCCAGGAGCCCAGGGACTTAGCATCATTGCTCTTCCTGACATTTTGCCTTTTGCTGCTGCTGCTGCTGCTGCTGTCATCCTCCTCTGGAGTATAGGAGGTTTCTCTTTGGGAGAACCATTTGACATGTATTTCATTTCCGTCACTGGTTAAACTTAGGACATTTGTTGGCCTTACACAAGAAATCATGGAGGACAACTGTGAGGAGCGCATGCAGATTTACAAGGACTTGGTGAAGGAATGCATCCCACTGCCAAATAGCAGAGAAGAAGCAGAAGAGACTCAAAAGGTACAGCTTAATAAGACTAGGAATGCCAGTAACCTTATTCTACCTTGAACCTCTTAGGAGATGTATTTCTAAAGTTTAGATCTCAAACTCACTTAGGTCCTAATGTAAAAATGACACCAAACCAATGTGGTTGTAGGGCTCTTGCTGTGTTAACAAAGTCAGACTGTATAGTTCTGCTACCTGAAAGACACTTGAGATGCTCGCAGTTTGAGACTTCAGGGATCTTTCCAAAGGTAAAGCCCCTTTTCTACCTCAAATGTAAACCTTTCAACAGATAGGTTAGCTAAGTCTAACCGCTGGGTCCCCTGATTTTGAATGCATTGAGGAAGAACAAGAACATGCAGCCATACAGAAGGACCACATCTCAGTTGCAGAACTTCTGCTTTGAATGCTGAAGTTCCCCAATCCAGTCCTCAGCATCTCCATGTAAGTGCTGGAAGAGAACCCTGACTGAAGTCCTAGAGAGCAACTTGCCTGAGTTTCACCTGCACAAACTCAGCTTTATGTGGCTGAAGGCCAGCTGGTTGAAATCACACAGATCCACCGGAGAACTTAAATGCTCTTTTTGCACAGGGTTTCTTTGGCAGGGAAAGAGCTTTTGAGCTCTCAGACTTGCTTACCCCGGGCTTTGGAGAACTTGGACCAGCCTTGCAAGATCTCACAAGAGCCTCCCAGAACCTAGCAAGCAATGGAGAGAGCTTAGAAACTCTCTCCACTGATTGAGATGGTAAAACCTGTTTAGTGCACCATCTCTGGAAGGTGAGATCGCTCACGCGGGGGCAGTTCCAAGGGGGTAGTTTGAGTATATGCGTTGTTACATATACCTGCCACCCCCTGAACAAAGCCCTTGTGTAAGATGCAAGTTACCTGTACTAGGTGGTGGACTGACTCTTGAAGATGCCATATACAATGCTGCTTTAACGTGAAGGTCAGTCCTCATCATGCCAAATTAGCTGGGGTATATGCGTAGCGTTGGCTGGTCTACCAGATTCATGAAGGACCCTCCATTCTTGGCTCTCTCCCCATCTCCCTCTAGAGGACTTTTCCAGTGGTCCTCTGGTGTGATATTGCCTCCTGGTGGCCAGTGAAGCTCCTGTATGAGCAATGAATGAATTAATCTTTGTTTGCGTCAGCCATCGGCCATAGTGACAAAAGAACAATGTGATATACAAAGAAACAGAAAGAAAAAGTCAATTATATAAAACACACTTTAGGGTCCTGAATCAACAGTCAAATAGTGGACCTTATTCTGATTGCCCCAGCTAAAAACCTTGCAACTTTTGTTGTCATCTGCTCATCTTGATCTGCCAAGAGAAAAGACACTATGGCAGTGGTTGGGCGACCCGGAATGGACAATAAAAGAAAGGGTGATAAGCCTGTATGAGCAAACTTTCATTGTTCCCCTTTATTTTTGTGTGTTTCTTTCAATAAGGGAGTGGAAGCTAGAGAATCGGGAAATCCAGCTGATTTTTCCTGTGTGGTCGAGTCACTGCAAGAAAATGTCTCTGATATTAAGCAGCAGGCCCAAATAGCGTATGGGATGCTTAGTGCCTTAGAAGCGCCCCAAACAACTATTGAGCGTCTTGAAAAGCAGTTGGCAGAGGTAACAGCTGCGTTATCGCAAACCCGGGAGGAGCTCTTGGCCAGGAAAGAAGGTAGGTATGATGGAGAAACTTAATAAAAGTATTGACTAGGATCTAAAGAAACAAACAGCTAGTTCCATGCACCCAGCAGGACTTTGGCCTTGTGTTTCTTGGCTAGCAGTCTTTGGTTGCCACAGTAAACTTACATGGAAAAGCAATTTGGGATGTGGCATTGAGGTGGGGAAGGGCCCTGTTCTTAAAGGGAAGTAAGTCCAAAAGCCCAGTAGCCTTTTACTTAGTATATTGTGTCTACTACTACTTTAAAGTACAGTGGTGCCTCGCAAGACGAAATTAATTCGTTCTGCGAGTTTCTTCGTCTTGCGGATTTTTCGTCTTGCGAAGCATGGCTATTAACGGCTATTAACGGTACTTAGCGGCGTTAAGAAAAAGGAAACAAACTCACAATTAAGAAAAAGGAAACAAACTCGATATTAACGGTACTTTGCGACTTTAAGAAAAAGGAAACAAACTCGCAAGAACTCGCAAGACATTTTCGTCTTGCGCAGCAAGCCCATAGGGAAATTCGTCTTGCGAAGCGACTCAAAAAACGGAAAACTCTTTCGTCTTGCGAGGCATTCGTCTTGCGAGGCATTCGTCTTGCGAGGTACCACTGTATCAAACTTTGCAGTATCAAATACAGAATGTGGTTAGAACGTCTAACGCATCTCCCAAGCAAATTTGAGCATTTCTTTCCACGACAAGTATTTGTTAACTTTTAATCACTCTATTACAGAGCTGACAAAGCAGGAGAATCAACTGAGTGAATCTGCTAAAGTGGTTCAAGATGCTACTCAGGTAAGTGTGTTTAGATTTCTTTAATATCCGCCTTTGCAATAGGTCTCCAACTTTTCTGGACATTCTGGTTTTGAGTTTTGGGTACCAGTCACAAAATGGCTGTCGGGAGGCATAGCATAGCACAAAAGGACTGTTATGAGGGGAGGCATGGTATAACACAAAACTAGTGATACTATGGTTATTGCTTATCCCCCCCTCCCCCCGTGAGAACCTCATGCTTGCCATGGAAAGTCAGCCATGTCTGCTGGTCCTCATGGTTGAAGTACAGCTGTTAAATGTACAATAAGCCTTTTTCTTCCAATGCCAGAAGAGAGGAGCTCTAAACCCATAGCTTATGAAGCTGTGAAAAATCACCTGGACCTGGCCTACACTTTGCCTCACTGCATGTTGAGTTTCCAAATGGCCACATATTGCAGTGCATTGTCGCATCTAATCCTAAACTTGTTTACCTTCTCCTTAAGAAAATGGCTCTTCAGAACAAGCGCATACAAGAGCTAAGTGAAATTGTGGAGCAAAGGGATGATGAAATAGCAAGGCTGAAAGTTCTGATAAATCAGCTGGAGGCGATCATAAAAGAGTCTGTGAGTGTTTAATTTTCCACTTGTTAATCTCAAAAGTAGCAGTTGCATGTTGACATGGTGGTGTCAAATTAAAATGCTGTCCCAGAGCAAAACTGGGCTCCAAAAGCCACATGCTTAGTACAGTTCCCCCAAGGGGGACTTTTAAGAGCTTTATTTTTTGAACAGCAAGCCTCACAAAAACACTATTAAAATGGAAACTTTCAGAAAAGGTGTTTTGTGATAAGACATGAGTGCCTGCTGTTCAAAGAAAGTTAAACACACGCTGCATGCATAAGCCTTTGGGTGTGTCTAAAATATGGCTCCTGGATTCCCGACTTAAAACTTGTTACTTGTGTTTTATGTTACCATACAAGCATAATAGGATTTGCCTTGCTGCCTTTGGACAGAGCAAATGCATTTTTGTTCCCAGGGCCTGGTCTGAAAGCACATGATGTAGCAGCAGCCTTTTAGAAGCTAGGCAGGTCTGGTTCTTGGGAACACCATGTATAATGTCTTGAAAAGAAAGCTTGGCTATAAATGCAGTCAAATTTTCCTTAGAAAAGCACCAACTTTGGATTTCAAGAGGGGCAGAGGATGATCTGATTAAAATTCATGAGGTACCTTAAGGCAGATTTTAAAATGGCAGCAATGCGCAAGGAAGAATGGTCAGACATTGGAGGGTGGAATGGGGAAGATGGTAGTAAGAGTGAATGGCAGTGAGGTAAAATACAGAGGGAGGAAAGGGGGGGAAGGAATGTATTTTTCTTTTTCGCAAGGGGCTTCACTGTGTGTCAATCAAAGCAGTTTTCATCAAAATTGAAGAAATCCCAAATTCTCAAGAGGAATAATGTCTTCTGTCTAATGTAATCTTCCACAAAGTGAGGCATTCCCAGTTTCATTGGGCTCCCAACTCCCATCAACCTGCATTTATGGCCAACAACTAAATCTGATGGGAGTTGTCATTCAGCAATATCTGGAAGGCCAAAGGTTCCTCACCTCCTCTCTTATGGCAATGTGAGAGCTGCTGAGGGAGTGGAAGACAACAGTGGTCTCTAGCCACTGACTCATTGGTTATTCAAGCACCAGACCAATGAAATTGAAATGGCTATACAGTGGTACCTCAGTTTTCAAACGTAATCCATTCCAGAAGCCCGTTCAACTTCTGAAAAGTTCGAAAACCGAAATTCAGTAGCCAACAGCTAGGATTTAGGCTCTTGCACTCTGCGGAAGCCGCCTTTCCTGTTTGACTTCTGAGGCGCGTTCAAAACCCGAAGCAGTTACTTCTGGGTTTTCGGTGTTCAAAAACCGAAACGTTCGACTTGCGAGATGTTCAAAAACCGAGGTACCACTCTACTAAATTGCCTTCCCTTTTTATATCAATGCAGGAGAGCACAATAGCCAGTATTAAACGACAAATGGCGCAGGAAAACGCTACCAGAGAAAGCTGCTCCTGTTCTCGTCAGCCTGTGGAGAACTGTGTGGGTGGCAGAAGAAAACGATGCTTAGAAGATGCAGAGGAGGTGGAAGGTCCACCTGCGAAGCAAGGTATCATTTCCTGTTCTGCAGATGCAGAGGCTCCTGAGGTCAAAAGCTAACTGCTTGTTAGAATGAGAACAAAAGAGCCCCAGCATAAAGGAAGGGTTGCGAAGAAAGCTGACTGTCAGATCAAACCAGGATATGCATCTTGCCTGAACTCTTTGTTGCTTATTGTTTTGTTTTATACAAGTCTGAAATAAAAGTGTCTTAATTGCAAACTTCCTTTTTCATGTTGTGTCTATTCCTCATAGAGTAGGTGTAAGTTATCCTTCCGCTGTATCAGCTATCCTCTGTTTAGTGAATCTGCTTGTTCAGTTCCTGTGTGCATGTAACTGCTGCCAAGGAGTGTGGTGGAGTCTCCTTCTTTGGAGGTCTTTAAGCAGAGGCTTGACAACCATATGTCAGGAGTGCTCTGATGGTGTTTCCTGCTTGGCAGGGGGTTGGACTCGATGGCCCTTGTGGTCTCTTCCAACTCTATGATTCTATGATTTTTCTATGTGTTGTAGTCAAAAGAATTGTCCAAAATATCTGGGTAGGTCCAGTGCAAGCGTGATGTTCCCTAACAATGCTTAAGCATCAGGCGTCTTCTGCAGGTTCCCACCTCTCTTCCATGCTCTTCCTTCCTTTTCAGCTTTTGCATGGTGCACAGCACTGTTATATCCACGCTGAGGTTAAACAGGCCATGGTTAGCGTTATTTGCCAGGTATTTGAGACAACAAAACAACAACACCACAAACTGGCTTGTAAGTATAAAACCAAATTTACTAGAATAGCTAGAATAGAGATAGACTTGTAACCATTCAAACAACAAACATACTAAGGTGCCATGTGCAAAACAAAGCCCAGAGATACTGTAAACCTGGAGTAGATAAATGTACAACTGTATCTTAACTAGTTACATGCGCAGTAAACATTATACAGACAGGATAAATGAACCACTCAACAAGTAGCGTAAGTCCAATCACAGAACGGCAGCCCCGTAACGGCAAGGGTAGCACGGTTGAACGGTTCATTTATCTAGTCTATAACGCTTACTGTGCATGTAACTAGTTAAGATACAGTTGTACATTTATCTACTCCAGGTTACAGTATCTCCAGGCTTTTGTTTTGCACATGGCACCTTAGTATGTTTGTTGTTTGAATGGTTACAAGTCTATCTCTATTCTAGCTATTATTCTAGTAAATTTGGTTTTATACTTATAAGCCAGTTTGTGGTGTTGTTGTTTTGTTGTATTATTATTACCGTCACCACATTTGATACTTTAGGTATTTGAGACAGCCAAAAAACATTGCTAGAGAACCAACTTAACAAACAAATCGCTTTGCGCAACAGGCAACACATCCTACCAATATGAAGGGACCCCCCCCCCACAATAATCTATTGATATTTGTGTTTAATTTTCTTTTTACTTTTAACTTATTTCTAATTTTTTATGACTTCATTGTCTGGCCTTACATTTTCATATTGTTGTAAATCGTTGTGATATATTTTAATGACATAATGGTATATAAATGTTCATTATAAATAAATTGAGAAACATCTTGTACTTGGGCCCAGTGCCTAGAGCTGAAGAATCGTATTCTGGGCCTTTTGTAGGAAAAATATTCAGATGATTCTTTGCCTTTTTAAAGCACGAAAATGATTCTTGTAATGTGAAGATGGTACTTACTGGTAAAACATCTCAAAGTAGGATTACTCATTATGGCAAGACCAGAAACAAAGCTAGCCAATAAATAACTGTAACTTAAAGGGTAGTATTTAACTCCGTTTACAGTAACTGTTAAAGTAAGCTTCCTAGGTCCTTGCCCAATGATGATGCTCATATCTTTTTAGGTGTTGTAGTTGCCCGATCTTATCCCAAGATCCGAACTTTAGAATGGAGCAGAAATTAAAAAGATGGTCTCCAGCTGTGTGAAAGCACATCCATTTCTGAGTGAACTTGTACTATCCAACAATCTTTTTATTTCCAGATCCTCTGGAAAATATTTGCTTGGTATTGGCTTACTGCTGGATAGAAGTAACCATCTTTTTAAAAATTTTGTAGGGTCAGTTATCAACCAGTCTAAAGATGCCACAGAGACAAAGAACACCAAAGAAATGCAAGAAATGAAAGAAAAGGGAGCAATGATGGCATTGCAAGAAACCAATCAAAAGTTAGAAATGCAGTTGGCTACGCTCAGGAAGGAGATGGAAAAACAGAAAAACGAGAGTGAGGGCTTTTCTAGAAAGATAACCAGCTTGTGTCAGGAACGGTTTTCTTCAGAAGAAAGGACTTGTATCTTAAGTAGGGAACTCCAGCAGCAGCTGGCTAATTGTGAGAAGATAATGGCTGAAAAAGTTGTGCTGAAAGATGAAAATAAGGGTCAAGAAGAGAAAATTCAGGCTCTCCTTCAAGAACTAGAGGCTGTCAGCCAAAATATTGCACAGAAAAAATCCAAGGTAAAAGAGGTTGAGGTAAAAATAGGCGAGCTAAGCAAGCTAGACCCACAGTGCCCCACTGTGGATATTGACTTGGCAAATCAATCGGAGAAGGCAGAGATTGCCAAAGAAGAGCCTGAGGAAACTCCTGCAACTGCTGTTCGAAAGAGCTCCTTTCATTGCAGCATTGAAATTATCTGGGAAATAAGCAAGCAGATCATTCACGCTTCCTCTCAAAAGAGCGCCCGTATTGAAGACCTCCTCCAACAAGTTGAGCAGTTGCAGAGGCGGGCCTCGGATGCTGAGGATCAGGCATCTCAGCTAAAGTTAGAGCTGAGCGAAATGACCAACCAAAGGGATGTATCCTTGCAGGAAAAGGAATGCCTCCTGAATCAGTTAAGGGACCTGCAACAGGAAAACCTGTGTTATGCTGAAAAATACAGGGAAGAGCAAAACAGAGCCCTTGGCTATTTAGAGACGGTTAAAAGAACTGATGGCCTGTTGGAAGAGTGTAGGGCAAAAGAGGCTGGCATAGCATCTCTGGAGCAAGCACTGAAAGAAAAAGAATCTGCAGTTTTAGCCATGGAAAGGGAGGTGAAAGACATGCAGGATAAACTCAACCTTTCAGAATCCGAAATGCAGAGGTTAAGTGACCAGGAATCTCAACTGAAGGCAGAAGTTCTAGAGTTGAGGAATAATTTGAGAACCGTTGAAAAGAATAATGAAGAATCAAAGCAAGCAATGGAACGGTAAGAAACTACTTTATCTTCCTAAAATGCAGGCATGAGCATAAAAGGATGTTAGTTCTTGTATTGCTATATTTACAGTCCTTTTCCCCAGGAGTGGCTTACATTGTGGTGGTCTCCTATCCCGACATTGCCCGGGGTCAGGTCCCCATTCCACCCTTTTAGCTTCAGTAGTTGAATTGTATTATGTAACAGAGTTCTTGATTGGCCCTTATGGTTTTATTGCAAATTGGTGTTGTGTGCCGTCCCTCTTCTGTGAAGAGACAGCAGTGAGAAAAAGACAATGAAAGCTTAATGTGTCTTCAGACTGTTCTGAGCCATTTACCTTTGCAAGCTGAGCTTTACCTTTGCAAGCTGTTCTAAAATAGTGTAGATTAAATTGGAGAGTGTGTAATAAAGGCATGACGAAGGCCTCAGACGTGTGCCGTTTCTCTGGGAGTAAGCCCCACTAATCAAGAATAGGATTTGCTTCTGAACGAGCAAGGCTGGGATTAGGCGGAACATTTTTTTTTAAAAGGCTTTGAAAATAGGTTCATTGGATTTGAACATTGTTGAGTAACTGATGTTCCAGATGGGTAAGGGGCACATGGCACAGTCAGTTAGTGACTTGTGGCAGCACCTCCTCCAACCTGGGGAATTGTGGTTGTCTTATCGGCCAGGTTGTCCTATTGCCTACCTGGGTACTCAGGGCAGCATCAGGACAGATTTGAGAGTCAGCAAGGGGGAGTTGCTGTGGTCTATAGAAATCCCCCCTCCTCTCTCCTTCCTCTCTGTCCAGTGGGTGGGTGGGTTTAGAGTGTGTGTTTCTGGCGCTGGGTAATCGGGACAGATTAGGGGTTCTGCTGGTTTACTGCCTGCCTCGTTGCCTAGCAGTCTCCCTGCTTGAGCTGGTTTTAGAGGCCATGTTAAGGACTCCTAGACTTCTGGTTTTGGGGGATTTCAACATCCATGCCAAGGTGACTGACTCTGGGGTGGCTTGAGATTTCATAGCTGCCATAATAACTATGGGGTTGTCCTAACATGCTGCCAGCCCAATGCATATGGCAAGCCACACTCTGGCCCTTGTTTTCTCAACGGGGCAGGAACCACCATCGTTCTGCCCAGACATTGAAGTCCAGCACCGAGGGCCTTCTGGCAGTTCCCTTACTGCGAGAAGCGAGGGCCTTCTCGGTAGTGGCGCCCTCCTACCAGATGTCAAAGAAATTAACAACTATCTGGAGGCAGCCCTGCTTAGGGAAGTTTTTAATGACTGATGTTTTAATATATTTTTAATCTTTTGTTAGAAGCCACCCAGAGTGGCTGGGGAAACCCACCCAAATGGGCGGGGTATAAATAATAAATTATTATTATTACTATTAAAAGGGTGATGTAAAAGTGGAGGATATTGACATCAGATCACTTTCTGTTGAGATATAGGCTTTTAGCCCCTTTTCCCTCTCTGTAGAGGCAAAGGACCCATTAGGGAGGTTGCTCTCAGAGGCTGATGGATTCAATGGGTTTTCAGACAAATCTGAGGGATTTTCTGGCTGATATGACTGGTGCTCCTGTCGAAGGCTTGGTCAACCTTAGGAGCATCCTCCCAGGCAATTGACAGATCATGATGGTTTTGCTATTCATTGCCGAAATGTTCTTGCTGATGAAGTTTTGCTGCTACTTTATTGTGTCTGTCTTTATAGGTTATTGTACACCTTTTATAGTAATGTATTCATTTTTTTCCCAATTTTGTGTTAACGTTATGCTTCCGACTTTATGTTATGCAATTTTATTTTATGTTATTTCATTCTCTTAAAAAAAATTGTAAGCTGCTTGGAGAGTCGTGTGGCAAGCGACTAACAAATTAAATCATTAATAATAATGTTATAATATTTCTACCAGGCTTGCTGAACCTGGTTGGAAAGTACTAACAATGGTGGCAACAGCTGAGGCTTGGCTCATGCAAGCAGAGGAATTCCACCAAGGCTTTAGTAGGGCATTTCCTGGTGAGAAGTGCATATTGAACCGAAGTTCAATGCAGTTAATAAAAGCTCCTGGAAACCCTCATTCTCTTCTGCTTCTTGACTTCCTAGAATTAGGCCCCAAGGCTTAAAGAAAAAAATTCTCAAATAATCCGCCCCCCCCCCTCCGCTGCTTTTACTTTCCAGGTTGAATAAGGAGCTCTCTGAGAGCACGGATTTTTCCTCCAGTCTACAAACAGAAATCCAACAGAAAAATGAAGAATATGCTGAACTGAAAGAGAAACTGGCTGATGCCAAAAAGCAAATTGAGCAAGTTCAGAGACAGGTTTGTAGGAGGAGCAGTCAGGAAAAAGCAATTTCTTTAATTTATATAATTCTTTAATATATATCAATAGATATCATTATTGTACCACTGGAATTAGATCACTTGCTCTTTATGCGAACTGCTTTGAGCACAGATGTGTGTGTATGGAAAATGCAATCTAGAAATGAATTTGACCATGAGGAAATATCTCCTCCTGACAATCTTTCCCAGTCAGCTGGGGAGTGCAAGAGGTTGAGTGCAAGAGGTTGTGGGGTTTGGCCCCATCCAGTGCTGGCTGCTGGTCTGGTAGCTAAGAGAGAATTGGGTGCTCCCACCCCTACTGGACACCATTAATCTTAAACCAGTATGCTTTGCTGGTTCACTTTGTTTCTGTGTCCTGCTCCTCGTGCTCCAAGTTGCAACCAAAGTGGGCAACTTTGAACCATGCAGTCGCTTGTGGCTTATCAGTGCAGAAACAATAATACAGCATCAAACACTACAGAGACCTGAATCTCCTTGCAGGTGGGGGACATGCGTGCCGAAGAGAAACTACTACGGAATAAAGTCAGTGAACTTGAAAAGGCCAAAAACCAGTTATCTGAAGAGCTGGTCATCAAGCAGCGAACTATCCAGGAATTTAAGAAGGTACTTGTTGTTATAATAAAAAACATGTCTGCTTTTGTGAAAACTCCCTGCATAACAAATACAGAACTGTTGGAGTATAGGGATTAAGCATATGACTAGGCTGTTCTGGGCCCTGACTGGTTGTGGCTGATGGGAGTTCTAGTCCAGCAGTTTAAGGCTACGTTCTGCTTCCCCTGCTGGACACAGAATACCGGCTGTCGGAAATCTCAAATGGGGAGGGTGCTGTCACTTGCATGTCCTGCCTTCAGACTTCCCATAGGCATCTGATTGGCCACTTGTGAGAACAGGAAGCTGGATTAGATAGACCTTTGGTCTGACCCAGTAGAATTCTTAGCATGGGTAACTCCTAACTTAGACATAGCACTATCACTGTCTGTTCCCTATATTATGGATGGGATAATACAGGTACTTTGCACTGGCCCTGTGAGGATTTCAGAGGTTAATGAAGCACGCTAAACACTTTTTAAAATGCAGAGTGACAGTGTCAAGAAGCGTTTACACAAAACAGATCTCAAATAAGATCAGGAATAGGTCAAGAACCTTTGTGTGCCTATGTCTGTATATGTTGTTCTCTATGCTGCAGGGGTGCTGGCTTTTTTTCAGTCTTACAATGAATTTCCCACTGCGTTTTGCACCTCTCTCCTGCATCACTATAATCCAGTAGCCTTCAGACCTGGGACCCATCTTTTTAACCCAAACCTGCATTGAGAGACCTGTTTAATTTCTCCCCATATATTTGTTTGCTGGTGGTACTGCTGTTTCGACCCATCTTGGATCGGGGATGATCTAGTTGTAATTCCCAACCCACCAGTTGAAGACCAATGCATCAATCTACCTTCCAGGTCTGCTGACTTTGCCATAGGTGAAGCCAGAGTTTCACAGTTGAGCTCAGTTTTAGAGTTAAGCTTATGCTACTGAAAAGTTAGGCTGGATCTTGCCCTTCATCACCATTAAGTTGGTTCAAAGGAAAACTGTTCAGTAGAGTTTATTTTTTAGATTGTTATTGTGTAACAAGACTTCAAATTTATGGACAGCTATTGATATTGATGTAGTTTTCATTTTTGCACATATGCACCTTTTCCTCCCTCTGTGTCCAAATTAGGAAGAGCTGAATAAGAAACTTGAGGAAGCTTTGCAGCAGTATCAGAAAGCATGCAAGGGTATGTAATGAGCAGAGTTTGTATATTTTACAGAGAAGTGTGCCCTAATTTTGGTTTATGCAAGTTGCTTATTGTGTTCACATTGTTGAATGTTTTTGTTCTGGACTATTATTTCAGTAGTCAAACCTTGCTATTTTTAAATATTGAGTTTGGCTGTGGCTTTAAACAAGTACAGTGGTACCTTGGTTCTCAAACTTTATCTGCCCTGGAGGTCAGTTCCAAAACCAAAGCATTCCAAAACCAAGGTGCACCTTCCCATAGAAAGTAATGCAAAATGGATTAATCCGTTCCAGACTTTTAAAAATAACCCCTAACACAGCAATTTAACTTGAATCTTACTATCTAACGAGAAATGAAAGCAATAAACAATGTACTGCAGTCACACAATCAATCAATCAGTAGCTGAACAGCATTCCATAAATAGCAAAAACAGACAGACCTCAGCGTAACACTAAAATCGGAAGCGTAACACTCAAAACGGATCACGTTCGGTTTCCAAAAAAGGTTCGCAAAAGTTTGCAGTGTTTGGGTTCCAAGTTGTTTGAGAACCAAGGTACCACTGTATGTCAGTATTCGTTAATCTTTTTATAGATCTGTGTTCCAAAGAGAAAATAATTGAAGATATGAAACTGACTTTGGAGGAGCAAGAACAGACTCAGTCAGAACAAGACCAACAACTTGAAGCCTGGTTTGAAGAGAATAATAAACTCATGGCAGGTAAGTAATGAGGACAGTACAGGCTCCTTTACCCCCTTTTCTGAGCCCAGCCTTCCCCCATCCCTTTGGTACGTGTGTGTGTGTGTGTGTATCTCTTAAAATATATATTCTTTATAGTTAAAATTTTGTCAAAGCTTCTGTTGAAATTGAGAGGCATAGCCTTATAGCAGCTTGAAGACTAAGAAGTTTTGCTATGGCAATAATAAATGTCCATGAACTAGAGCAGGGCTAGGGACGATATGATGCAACCTGGCTTGGGATAAGCAATTTTGGAGGATACAGACCTTCTAAATAAATAATACTAAATAATGTTAAATTGGTAGTGGATGGTGGCAGGGAAGAGAAGGAAGCGGAGTAGTTGAATATCATGCAGTGCAAAAACTACAGTCTCTGACAGTACATTTCAAGTTGAAATAGCTGAAATCCAAGCACATATGAGCAACTTTTAATAACAGAGAAATGCCAGAATCCACAGTTGGGAAATACTTTTATTCAGTCCAGCCAAAATGCCACAGAAGCAAGTTCAAGTTCTCCAGAACTCTTCACTGGGCAAGATGTTAAACAAATTGGGATCGCGGTGAGAAACGAAGGAGAAAGTAAAAAAAAACCCACAAATCCCTCTGACAATGCGGTTTATGCAGCCTCTTGCATTGTTATAAATGCATCTCCCCCTGTAGATCTGGAAGCATGGAGGAAAAGGTACCATGACCTAGAGGAGCAAATGAGGAGTCCAGAACAACAGAAGGTTAACACAGAATGTGAAAAAAGCACAGAGTTGCTCCATGAAGAAATAAAAAAGCTGCAAGAAAAGCTAAAGGTAATGTTTGGGTTGCTGTCATGGTTTAAAGATTCTACATGACTTTGTTGCAAACCACTTGGAGGACCTCATTGCCATCTGTCCTGCCTGTTGTCAGAAGAATATTAATAAACTGTTACTGGATAATCTTGGCAGAATTTTCTGAGGGTAGAAGGGGCAGGTAAGCCTGAGCTTCTAAGACCCGTGTACTGTATCTGGAACATCATTATCCAGGTGGTTTAATGATTGATTTTCCACTTGGTGTGAGTCTCTCTTACTCGAGCTCACCTTAGTGAAACGGGTTTTCCCCATCATGAAGGAATAGTGTTACCTATGTAAACTACCCAAATGCATGTGCAACTTGCACCTTTGACTGAACCAAAAGAAATGTGCATTTGCCTGGCCTGCTAATACTGGCATGAGCAAGTTCCTGCTGGCTCCAGTAGCTTAGAGCTACAAGTGGGTTCTTCTTAGGCCTTCACTGGCCTCTTTATTTCTTCAGCTGCTGTAATTTCCTTCCCTGAATCTAGAGCCTTCTGAGGTGGAGTAGGCAAGTGGAAAAAGGATTGTAGCATCCATACAGCTGATAATCCTAAAGCTTACTCAGTTCTTCATTTCATACTTGGTAACAATGCTTGGTGTCCCATTACAACACACACACACAAACTTATTAAGGATAAATAATTGGAATAAGGGGCATAAAGAACAAGGCAAATCAAAGAAAACACACAACACTGATATTTTATACAATTATTAAAGGTCAGGATATTATTCATCCCAGGTCATATATTTGATAGGAACTTGTACCAGGATCACAGATAGTTTATGAGGGGTGTATTCTTTGTTAAAGATATGCCAGCTGCACTGATGTGCATAGAAACCTATTTTTTTCTTCGCTTCTCACTTCCCTTTGTGGGCCCCTAGCCTCATGCTGTGGCCCCCTACTTAAGCATTTCATTGAGTTTCATTGCACAGCTTAAAGTTCTTGCACCAGGGGAACTGCTTAGTTGGGTACCACCCATAGCTACTATAACAACATTATTTGGGTGGAATCTGCCTTTCCCGAGAGTTGTTCATGTGGCTATGTACAATTTCCCAGACTCTGATGAAATGGAAGCTTCAACTTTCTCCCCTTTGCATGCCAAAAAGAGAGTGGGCAAAAGAAGAGCATGCAAACAGAAGGCTTGCCAAGGTGGTATTCACATAATGCTAAACCATGGTTTGGCACTGCCTCTGAATGCAGCATAGCTTTGGAACTACTGTACAAATAACTCAGCAAGGGTGCTTCGTGTTGGTAGATTGACAGTTTTTTCTGTAGAAAAGAATAACATGTTCTTTCCAAACCGTGTGACAGCTAAAATTTTAACATTTTGACAGGAATATGAAGAACAACAGAAAACGGATCGCAAAAAGTGGCTGGGAGAAAAAATGGCTCTCATAACTCAGGCAAAAGAAGCAGAGACTCACCGTAACAGAGAGATGAGAAGATTTGTTGTAGACAGAGAACATCATGTGAAGCAGATGGAAGAAGCAGTGAGTAACCATGAGCTCCTAATGCACTAACCAGTTCTAAATGGAAGGGTCAAACAGCAGGTGTATACAGGAGGGGTGTGCTAAGAAGTAAGTTCTGCTGTGTTCAGTGGGATTTACTTTTAGGTAAAGCCACTCCCGACATAAGGAAGGGGGGTTTGCGGGCTCACGCCCACCTTCAGCCGCACCTTCCCCACCCTGCAGGTCAGCTTTTACAGGTCATAAAGATGTCAAGTGATTGATAAGTGGGTGTTCCTGCCCACCTATCAAAGTTGGCCTGTGAAGGTGGAGATAGAACTTTCTGTGCATTAACTGATGCACAGGGAGTTAAATCCAGCTTTCTGCAGGGATCCCCTGTGTGAGTAGCCAATCCAGCCACATCTCTATGTGATGTCATGTGTGCAGCAGGTAGGAGTGGTTTGGGGGAAATGACCCGGGAGTCCAAATGGGAAGGCCTGGCAGGAATAATTTGGCCCATGAGCCAGAGGTTCACCCCGATCTGCTACTTTTCTGCCAAACAACACAAACTAGTTTACAATTAGAATAACTTATAAAAATACAAAAGCTTGCCCGTATTAAAAAACAACAACAACCCTGAAACATGTCCACAAAAAGTCATGCAGCTGGGACAATTTCTCCCTAAGGGGTTTTTACTGTGATTTTCAATTCCTTGCCTATAGGAAAAACTTGTGACCGAGAAAGATAATGATCTCCAAAAATGGCGGGCAGAGAGAGATCAGCTGGTGGCAGCTCTGGAAGTTCAGCTTAGCTCTCTACTTTCAAGTAATGCACAAAAAGACCAAGAAATAAAAGAACTGAAGGAAACTGTACTGAAAACTTCTGGCAAGGTCTGTGCAATGCCCTCTCCTTTTTTCGCATCTGCCTTTTTGTATTGATGTGTCTCTCACACATGTATTCTGCTTTTTGTGAAATGTAGTGGAAGTATGCTTAAGGGTCTTAATGACATTTCCCCCACTAGAACTTGTTTGATATTTACAAGTCCACTGCTTGGCCTACTGGGTGTTCAATGACTGTTAGCTGAATGAGTGAACTGACTCCATGAAACACATATCTAGGATGATCTGAAAGTTCTGTTGGTGTGGCATTCGGTCTGTGATGGACCATTCGCGCACAAATGTTGACCACCAAAAAAACCCGAGCATGTGGGGTGCAAACTTCTGAATCAGAAGTTGCTGGGGAAGAACAACAGCTTTTGCCATTGGTGGCCTCACAGATCACATCTGGCAGGCTACACGGCGAAACTTTGTTAAGCACTCTTGCTGATTTGCGTTGGAACAGGAACTACAGCATTTCTTGCAGTTCCAGATTCTTCAAGAATCTAGCTTGTGTTTTTGTAGCTGCTGAATCATGATGGGCATCTTTTTTGTACTATGTGCAATACAAGCTGGCTTTTTAATCATCAGGGATTTCTTTTGACAGATTCAGTGTGACAAATATGATTTGCACGTGTATTTTCAGAAATATTTTGGACTCCTTTTTTAAACAAACAGAATCGTGCACTGAAACATCCACATTGAACGTATGTTGCAGTTGGATTAGCTTGTTTTTATATAAAAGAGTGGAATCTAATGTAGTGCACCTTAACCTGTGCTTGACCATTCATTTCTTGATAAATATAGTGAAACACACAGTGCTTTTCTTTTTGTCTTTTAAAAGGATTGCAAAGCTACAGCTAAAGAATCTAGAGACAATGTTACAAATAATGTAATACGAGTTAGTTCTGAGAAATCTACAACTATGTCACCCATTCCAAAAGAAGAAGCAGAAAACAAGATGGACAACCTCTGTGACTATAAACTGGTAATTTAATGTTTTTAGCATCTTCCAATGGAATCCTGTATGTTACCACTGTTCTCAATGGGACTTACTCCTAGATAAGTGAGGAATGCAACCAAAGTCTCTTACTGTTAGGTCAGGTCCCATTTTTCCTGCAATTACTACTCATACTCAAACATAGTAAATTTCAATACTTGTGAATAAAATGTATATTTTTTTGAATTTTATATTGATGATTATTATTGTTACATATAGGGATATTTGCTTTCATTGTTTATATTCCTGGATTCTTTTTTTTTTAATTAAGATTGTGTTTGCTGTAAATAGTGTACCTGGATTTTTCATATGAATCACTTGGAGATCTCTTGATGGTAGGTGGGTATGCGAAGGACCTAAATAAATGAAATAAAACACTTTAACAAACCTGGCAGAGTAGCCAATGATAAACGCACAGCCAAGTGAACAGCCACAGTTTAAAAAACAAGCAGAACCACCACCCCAGTTACCCAGATTGAAAACTCCTTGGCTTTCATTCTAACATGGTTCAAGACCTCTCCTGTTGCAATACAAAGCCCCTGAAAAGCTTGGACCCAGGATTACCTTAAGCGCCACTGGAGCCCTTCCCTCCCAGCTCAATCACTGAGATTGTCTGGAGGGATGCTGTTAGCTGGCCTCCATGTTACGGAGACCCAGCCGTCTCAACTAGAAGCTAGGCATTTCACGTTGCTGGTGAAGCAAAAGTGCCCTTTTGAGTTCATCCCTCCCCCCGTGGAGAATGCAGAGAGGCTTGGTGGGTATAGAATTATAAAGTTGGAAGGGACTCTGAGTGTCATTTAGTCCAACCCCTTGCAATTCAGGGATCTCATGTGACACCACTGCTAAAGCATCTGTGCTGGCTGCCCACACCCTACCAGACCAGGTTCAAGTGTTGCTATACAAAGCCCTGAGCAACTTGGGACCAGGGTGCCTTAAGGGCCGCCCCATCATTGTGATCTTCATGAGGAGTGCTGTCAGTTTTCTTCCACGTTACAGAGGCCTGACTGTCTCAACTAGAAATCGGGCATGTTGTGTTGCTGGTTCCATACTGTGGAATACAAGCAGAGATTCAGTAGGCCACCCTCACTTTTGATTTTCAGGCATCTCTTGAAGACTTAATAATAATTAAAAAGCTAACAGGTCTATGCCACTGTTTAAAACATTTTCATTAGCAAGACATTGTTCTGCTTTTAATGGTTTTGATATTTTATTGTGTATTTGTTGTACACTTATGAGGAGCAAAATATAAATAGTTATATAAATGGACATCTGTGGCTTTTCAGCAGCAAACAAGCTCTACAGAAGGAGGGCATTTCATAAGACAGGCACTGTTTTGTAAGATAACTGGTTCTGCATCTTTTATTTTCTTTTTCATCCATATTCCGGTAGGCCTCCATCCTCCAATCTCTCCTTTTCCCTCGGGGCTCATGTGGATCTTACCCTGCCACCCGTCACTCTCAATGTTACCCATGTGGTTTTCATCCTCTCTTCTTTCTGTTTTACACTCCTTTACTCCAACCGTAGGACCAGTCAGACACCATCCTGGATTCTTGCGAAGTATCTTCAGAGAGCAGCCAAGCCAGTCGATTTCCAAAACCTGAAATGGAGATTCAGTTCACACCTCTGCAGCCCAATAAGATGGAAGTGAAGCATCAGGGGAGTTCTGCCACAGTGACCATAAAAGTCCCCAAGGCAAGGAAAAGGAAGAGCAGTGCCATGGATGAGGTATTTAGTCATGAGATTGTTTAACGTTGTTCAGGGGGTGTGCACATACACTGTAAATACAGTTGTACCTTGGAAGTCAAACAGAATCTGTTCAACTTCTGAAACATTCAGAAACCAAGGCGCGGCTTCTGATTGACTCCCGATTGCACAGGCGCACTGGAAACAATAACGGAACCTGCGCCGGGTGTTCGGCTTCCAAAAAAACCACACGATTGAAAACTGGAACACTCACTTCCGGTTTTCGATCGTTTGGGAGCCAGAACGTTCGACTCCAAAGGTCAAGGTACGACTGTAGTACTTAAAATATTGATTAGAAAAATCCCCAAAAGTTTCAATCCTAAACACATCTTAAAAGCTCACAAACCCATTTGATGAAGTGGGCATGAAACCTTTATGTCAGAATACATCTGTTATTTTTTAAGGTACCGCAAGAAGCTTTGTTGTGTTTTAATGATATCATATTTTAGTTGCCCCTCTGGACTGTTCACAGCCGGAAACATAAATTCCGTCTTCTAGTCAGTTGCTGTCATCTAAGCAAAGGCAGCACAAGCCAATGCATAGAGGACATCTCTGTATTTCCCAGGCGGAGAAGGTCACAGCCCAGGGAATTTGAATTTTACTTTTAGATTGGCTTTCTAGCTGAATGCAGCCTGTACTCTGATTATTGGCAGCCTTCCAATCAGTATATCATTGACAGTGGTAGAAGTGTGCGTCAGGTTGTGCCCATAAAATATCTGGCCTTCCTTTCCACATAAGAGTCCCACCAATTCATAATTAATTTTCACACTAATGGTAGCTTTCTGCTAAGAAGAGCAGTGTGTGGTCCTTTTGGATCACTATCTGTGGCAGATACTTTTGGATACTTTTAACTGCTGGTGTTGAAACTTCAAAAGAGTGCTGCAGAAGGGACCACATGAATTCATGAATACTTGGAGGAGGTGAGTTCACTGGAAAAATAACTGGTCTCCTCAACTATTTTTCTTCAAGACAAATACACTCTCAAGATGCTGGAAAAGCAGAGTTAGGAATAAATGCACTTCTGATGGTCTCAGTCAGGTACTGGCTCTCTTTGAGCTCTATGCTCTAGATGTATGTGTAGATGACAGCAGTATTAGTTCTTCATATTTCATGTGTTGCGTCATAACACTTCAATGAAACTAAACCATAGCTAAATTCAGCTTCCAGAGCCCATCTCTCATCAACCACCTATTACCTATTGCGGATAATCTGCTATGCTAGTATACTTGTTTGTCACTCATAACAGGAGATGTACAACAACTGAAATCAGCCTGCCAGTAACTTGTGTCAATTAATTCTATGAGGCACTTGGGCTACAGTCTTAAGCATCTGTACCTGAAAGTAAATTCTACTAAAATGGGTTGGATTTCCTGCATCAAATGGTTTTAGTGTGTGTTTGTTTTATTTTGCAAGTTTTGAGAAACTTGCTCAGGAACTGGGATTATAAAGCTGGCCTTTATTGGTGACAGCACTTTAAAATTCAAAAATAATAATAATGAATGGGCTGTTTTTATTTAACTGAGTGGTGGCGATGGAGTCCTGAACTCGATCATCTTCCCATGTAGACACGCAAGCCCCCGCTATATATTCTTTAGTGGACTTTAGTGGTTTATCAGATAATGTTTGCTACCTCAACCTTTGTTTATCCTGAACCTACAGGGTGTCAACATTTTGACAGAAACCTGCAAAAAGGTCCTGACTATTCTACCAACCTGCATCATGCTAGCTATTCATTACAACATAAGCAAACATTCCCATCTCATTGGCCTATGTGCTGGCTGTCAAGGCTAGATGCTGCCATACTGACTTCTGTAGCTATTAAAAAGTTGCCCTTTCACTTCGCTTTATTATATTTCTTTGCATAATTAACACACAGAAGAAATTAGGTGAAACTGGATTAAAACAGCAGTTTCAATCTTTCCATTTCATTTCAGAGCATGCTTCTTGTTTAAGTAATGTTGTATAACAAGTTCATGAATTTCTGAGCATTGCTTTTAGGTAGATTTCTAACAATAGTTTTCTTTTTCCTTTGAGAAACAATAGTTTTCCTTTTCCTTAAACGGCCCTTCTTAGAAATAGTACTTGGGTGCTGAGCATGCTGCTTTGTTTTTAAGGACTTCCTGAAGAGTGAAAATGAGAAGAATGCTCCATCCCCAGCTAGTACCTGGTCCGGTTCATTATCCAGAGAAAAGAAAAAGGTGTGTGTGTGTACATGTACATGTGTGTGTGTGGGGGAAGGATTGTATCCAATGACTTTAATGATGCAATTGTCCACTTTAATATGAAATCACCATTTTGACTAGCAGATGCTCCCTAATGCTTTGGGCTGCTGCAGGTCATACCCACTTTACGTGGAGGTTCTGTTTCTGGCCCCTGCACGCATTGGTGAAGTAAGCCCATTCCACCGTCTTTCGGGTCCAAAAGGACCCACGTCAATTGGATGTGTGCAAAATGGTCATCACCTGTACAGTCATACCTTGGAAGTTGAACAGAATCCATTCCGGAAGTCTATTCGACTTCCGAAATGTTCAAAAACCAAAGCGCAGCTTCCAATTGGCTGCGGGAAGCTCCTGCAGCCAATCGGAAGCCGTGGAAGCCCCGTTGGATGTTCGGCTTTCAAAAGAACATTAAAAAACCGGAACACTCCTGGTTTTCGATTATTTGGGAGCCGGAATGTTTGGGAGCCGAGGTTCGACTGTACTCAGAACACACGTAAAGTGTTCCATTGGGGCATAACAGCACTCCAGAAACCATTAGTGTAATCTCCCCGCTGGTCTCTGGAGGGTAGTTAAGCTCTACCTTAAAATCCTGTGCAAATAACTTTTATAATAAAGACCTCAGCTTTATTAGTTGTATTACACTGTAGCAGGATCCTGCTCCTCCCTCCAGAAGATCAGCTGCTTGCTTGCCCACAGACAGTTGGTTATATGATAGCACAAGTCTTTCAGGCTGCACTAGATCTTAAGCCTACCATCCTAAGTGTCTTTTGTGATGTTTTGTGTCCCTCCAGACTGCTCCTGACGGCTCTCCTAGAAAGGATTATCCCTTAAGAAGCAAACAACTTGCATCGGCTATAAAGTCACCTGGGAATGTGGGTGGGGCACTACAGAAAGTTGGCAATTTCTTTCAGAGTTCTACAAACCTACAGTCCAAAGGTAAACAGCAAACCAGAGATTAATTTATTCATCTCCTAAAGGTTTTCTGTAACTCCTACTCTAAAGGAGACAGCTTGTGTTGAATCACATGGGGGAAGAACCGAGTTTTCATGTCTGGGGGATCTGTCTTCCATTTCCCCTGTTTGCAGTATTTTCTGGGAGGCACACTTAGAGCCGTAATGACACTCTTGCAGCCTAATCCTCTTGCAGAGCAAGGACTTGGAGATGGCTTCAGCCCCTTTGCTGCAGCATTGTCAAACATTGGTTTGGGTGTGAGACTAGGACTGGGGAGTCCTGGGTGTGGATCTCCAATCAGCGATGAAGCTTGCAGGTGACTTTAGGGCAGTTGCTGTCATGGATGCAGAGGAGTGCTTAGAGGCACCAGCTGGGAAACCCCAAAGGGAAGGAGGCTCGGAGCCAGGGGCGTGGTGGTGGGACGATGATGAGCAGTCAGAGGGAGAAGAGAGAGGGGATGGGAGGAAGTGTCAAAAGAGGCAACAGGGTTTAGTGAGCAGGAAGAGGCTGTGGCAGAGGGCAGTCCAGACTCAGAGGCAGGAGATGAGGGGGCAAGGAGACAGAGATAAGGCAGGCAGCTGAAGAATCTAGGGAAGCCCCCTCTCCTGCTGCAACTAGCTCCCCTCTCCCCTGGTCTCTCAGAACATGTAGAGAAATGAACGAGAGGCAAGTTGACAAAACCTTAGGGTGCTGAGGAATGAACTGGGGGGGGGGCACACTCAGTGGTGGGAAGATGAGGACTTTCAGTCCTCGCAACTGTCTCATTGGGGCAAGACCTACTGGGAAGGGTTGATAGGATCACAAAGCCTGCACTGTTTGGGTTTCTTTGAATAAAGAGTTAACTTCACTGATGGCAGTGATTTTTATTGCTGACTGACACCTGACTTTCTCTCAACCTGACCTTCCTCAGGGCTGTTGTCAGGTTAAAAGAGGAGAGGGGGGGAAGAACCACATATCCTACCTTGAGCTCCTTGGAGGAAAGGTAGACTATACACTGTGCCCAATTTTGCTACATGCATTCCAGTTGTCTTGGTCCTGGCTTGTGAAACTGGACATCAGGAGAGTATGTTTTTGATGAAGGTTTCAGTGTGATGGCTTAGGTAAAAGAACAGCACAAGCAATAAGGTGTGCTTGCCTTATATTTACTTATTTGCATTATACTTATTTCCAATGGTTCCTATTACATTTTTTTAAAAAATGCTACATTTATTTGCTGTTCATTTGATATATGGTCGGCTGCTGTGGATCCAGTCCTGTGGGGAAGGGATGCACCTGTGCAGTTTTGCACATAACAGAAGGGTAAAATGTTGCAAAATGTCTCTTCCAGCCAAGAAGCTGATGGCAACGATGAAATCTCCCAGATCTACAGAGCAGGAGTCCATTAAAGAAAATAATAGCAAGCCAAAGCGAGCGAGGCGCAAGCTGTACACAATGGATATTTCTTCCCCTATGGAGTTCTCTGGACAAGTGGTAAGCGGTATTGTGAAAAAAGTTTTTTAAAAGAAGCTGCCCTTGGGGGACAACTCATCTGATAAATTAATTTATTACCTCTCCTTCAGTCCAAGATCCTGGAGTGGGGGTGTATCACAACAATTTATAAGACAACATTAAAAAATTGTTTAAAACAAATTGCAATCGCAGGGATAGAGTGGGTCCTAGACAGTTACATCTCATGCCAAAGGCCAGGGTAAAGTTTGTGTCTTCAGCATACAGTGAAAACTACTGTTGAAGGTACCAGATGCATGAGCTCCACAGCTTAGGGGCTGCCACAGAGAATGGGGCACCTCCAAGCACCTGAGAGCGTAGAACAGCCAACAGGGCCGCCTTTGTTCATCTTAACACCTGTGACGTGCTGTAAGGAGGAAGTCTTTCAGATAGTTGGGTCCAAGTCATTTAGGGCCAACTAATGCGAGCATACCTTGAATCAGCCCTGGAAATGAACTGGCAGCCAACTGGACACTATTATATAGCACAGATAGACGAAAGGGATGTAGGCTGTGTTTAACCCTCTTTCCCTATGCCTCCTGCTATTGGAAGCTGCATTAAACAAATATGCTAGCTTAATCTACTGGAAGTATGGCGGAACAAACACATTTCATTTTATGCCAGAGGCTCTCTTCCTTCTCCCGCCATCAAGCTGTGATTTTACGCATATCTGCTAAGGTCCACTGGGACTTAATCCGAAGTAAACGCACATAGAATTGTAGTAAGGACTTGTTACCAAGGGCAAACCTGTTTCAGCTAGGGTTGCCAGGAGGGCTTCTGAGTCCCATGTGGTCGACAATGGCAACAACTGAGAGGTGTCTTCCTCTCTAAATTAGGCTTATTGAAACAAAGTGGATTTTGGGGCAAGGGGCAGGAGTGGATTTTGTTGTGAAAGGGTTATTTATGAACCCAGTTCTGATTCTGAACACGATTCCTGGGATTAGGATGTGCTCATAGGTACCCTGTTTCTTGGTGCACATCCTCTTTCCTGAGCTGCTATTTTGTACCTGTCTCTGATTGGTTAACTTCAGGGCTTGTAGAACCATGAGGTGTGCCAACGCCTGGTCTGAGTAGTTCATCATGAGTTCAGATTCCTTGTCAGCCCACATGGGACAGAGTGTAAGATGTTCATTTCTACATGACTTAGTCAACTAACTAGTGGGAGGGGTTCAAGAAGCTTTATCATGAGCATAGGGGTACAATTACTGAGACAGCAAAGCCATTTGTCCCTGAGAGTAAGCTGTCCAGGCACACAGGGCCCGCAATCATGGAAAACACTCTGAAGACTAGAGATTGCTGGCCACTGATCTCACACTTCTATACCATTCCAAAAAAGTTCTTAGAAAAGTTTCACTTACTTTGGTCCAGTAGTTATTTACTTGATCTGTTAACAGCAGTTCCTTAAATTCCTTTTCAGATCATGATGGATCAAAAGGAAAGTGATCACGAAATCATCAAGCGACGGCTCCGAACAAAAAAACCACATTGATTTTAGTGTAGGTTATGTGTTGTGTTGGTTGTTTTTTTACAGAGAATCATGTACATAATGTAATCCTCAGCAGTTGACTTTCAGAGCACAGCTCTTCTAAAGCGGAAAGTGGGTGTAGATTGGAAATGGTATAGTATCTGTACTATTAGTTATATGTACAACTTTGTGCATCCTACTAGTGTTTTGAAATTCCTGTATAGGCTTTGTTGCAGCTGGGAGGATTAAAATAATCGACATCGTTTTGATGTGTGTGTTTGTGTATGTCTTTTCCCCCCATCTATTCTCTCCAGAGACAATAATCCACAGCAGTTGTTCTGATCCACAGACCCAGACGAGGGTCTGTGTGAGTGGTTTGATGAAGGGATACCAAAGTAGGTTGTCAAAAATGCCAGAATGGCCAGCTCTAATGCTCTGTTAAAGAAGGGTGAAAACTTACAGCACAACCTGCAGAGCCTCACTGCCTTTACAGACATGGGATGGACACCGCAGCAGTGAGAGGTTGTGATGACTTTTCCACCAAGCGCTAATATGTGAACCATTGCTTATATCGAAGACAGCATACATCAGTTTGGCCAGAACCTCCACCTGACCCATGAGGGCATAGGTGGCAACTATCCAAGGCTTACTGATATCTCCCGTCTCTGGGCCCAGAGCCCAGCATCCCAGGGCCCATATAAAAGCGAGCCAATTAGCATATATCAAAGCAAGTGACTATAATCATATATGAGCTCACTCTTGTAAAAGCTACCAATTAATTGTAGGGTTATATCGACTACCACGGTGGTGTTTGCAGAGCTTCCAGAACTTCTTCAACACGGTGTTGAGTGCATTCTGTGAGTCTGTACTTGTACCAGGTCAAATTAGAAATTTGGCATGGGGCTTACAGTTTCAGAATCTTTGCTTTCATTGCATATTTCTTTTTAATCAACTTCTTCATCATCATCATCATCACTTATATCCGCCTATCTGACAGGGTTGCCACAGCCACTCTAAAATCTTCCCTAAACAGGGCTGCATTCAGATGTCTTCTAAAAGTTGTATAGTTACGTATCTCCTTGACATCTGATGGAATGGCTTTCCAGAGGGCGAGTGCCACTGCTGAGAAGGCCCTCTGCCCGGTTCCCTGTAACTTAGCTTCTCGCAGGGAGGGAACCGCCAGAAGGCCCTCGGTGCCGGATCTCAGTGTCCAGGCTGAACGATGGGGGTGGAGACGCTCCTTCAGGTATACTGGGCTGAGGCCGTTTAGGGCTTTAAAGGTCAGCACCAACACTTTGAATTGTGCTTGGAAACATACTGGGAGCCAGCAACCTGAGTTTATAGACTGGGGAGGGGAATCTTAATTTCAGGCAGTCTTTGGCATTATTTGGTCTCCCAACACTGCAGTCAACTCCTTCTCTCCAGACCACTCCTCTCTGAATTGCTCTGTACATGTGCAAGATGAATGAGTGGCTCAGAGAGAAAACTATATTTTGATGCAGGTGCAGTCCATGTTCCACCCACAATTCGCTGCAGCCTTCAAATCTCAACAGCCCTTCATAAGAAAAAGAGTCTCCACTCCTCTATTAAAGCTATGAAGGCTGTTTAAAACTTGCAAGCAGCGCCTGGTGAAATCTTGGGGGTGGGAGGGTTGTGAAGCTGAGCTGTACTTCAAGTATTATTTGCTTCTGGTAGTGGCACTCATAAGAAACTTCCACCTGAGCCTCACCTTGTGTGTGTGGGATCACCTTTATGAGCTCTGAGAAGTGGCTGCCCCCACTAAGTTGCTACAAGTATATTAAGACAGCCTCTGTATTCCATATTTATCACTCCAGATATGTTAGCTCCCCCCCCAATCATTTTGTTTCAATGACAGCAGAGGCGAACGCTTCAAAAAACTGCCTGCTTTTCTGTGAAACAATGGAATTTAAGTGGAATTCCATTAAGAGAGAGAGCTCTTCAGCTTGGTAAGGGCTGTTTTGATGTACCCAGTTCTAAATGCATCGGTTTCTAACTGGGAAAATCTCTGTTTTTAAAAGAAAAACAAATTAACAAGTGTTCTTGGGCTAAATCCGAACAGTATATATTTACTTTAATGACTGTGCAAATGCACATTTGTGCAACTGGCAGGGAGCGAAATTAAGCACTTCAAAAAGTCTCACCACATTAATTCTTCACTTCCCTCAGCCAACACAAAACGTGTGCTCTTCTTTATCTTCTAGTGTCCTAGCAACATAGGGAAGTATCGAGGACTGAGCCCCACATTAATTCTGTGTGGTAGCTCCGTGCGGATCGCCTTCTGGCAATGTTTGTCCTCCCAATCTTGCAGTTTGAGTGTGAATTTGTGTTAGGTTTGACAAGACCAACAAGGAAGAAAACCAGCCTCTTCATTGCTCCTCACCATGCTTCCAATAGGTTGTCAGCCTTAGTTCAAAAAGCTGTGTAGGTGTGTGTGTTCAGTTAATATATTTGTTCTTCTTAAACAAATTTAATATGAAATTCTAAATTAAAAAAAAAAGGACGTTGGAAAGAAGTGGTTTAATGATGTCAAAGGATTGCAGTCAGTTGGCAGCGCACCCAGCAATGTCTTATGCTATAGAACAGGGATGGGGAACCTTTTTCATCCTGGCATATGTTTCCTTCTGGACAGCATTCTGAGGACCACATGCCATTGGTAGGCATAGCAGTGAAAGCAAAATTTACGTTTGCATAGCTGGGCCGGCTATGTTCTACACCCCTGCCTCCTGTATCCTGCATTTGGGCAAGCAAGATGCTTTATTAGAGTTCAAGGACAGATTCACACCAGGCAAAAGTACTTGAAGGAGAAAACGGCTAGTAATTCTGTGTGGCCAGACCGAGAGTTCCATGGGTCACAGAGAGACCTAGAGGGTTTGCTGTTCCCATCCCCTGCTATACACACACACAGCTGGTTTCCCCCCGAGCTCAAGATATTTGAAGACGATTGAATATTACTTTATTTTATATAAGTCGCTCCACTTTAAAATTATGTTTTAGTACGACTTTCTTCTACTGGATCTGATCATCATAAGGTGTGTGTTGTATATTTTGTTGCTATAAATAAACCACCTTGTGTATAGTAATACAGAAAGGCAGTACACAAATTAAAATAAAATGAAAGACAGGCTTGGTAAGAAGATCGTTTATCTGGACAAAATGCAGTGTGTTTGCTTCTGCAAACAACTTGCAGGTCAAATGATGTATGTCTGGACAAAGACTTGGTCAAAACTCCACATATCCGCTAGATGGCGCTTCAACACTTAAAACCAAAAATCAACATTTAAAGAAAATCTGGTCTCAAACGACTTATTTCCCCTGAGCCACAGAAATAAAAGGGAAGTAAAAAACTTTTTAAAAAATCTAAAGAAAGACATTAAATAACAAGGCCTATGGGTCACTTTTGAGGACTAGTCTAATTTGTGCAGCTTCTAGTCTTTGTTAGAATAAGGCAGGAAGTAATAAATTGCACATGGCACGGCCTAACGTGTGGCATGTCAAGCTGCTACAAATAATAGATTATTTGTTCTATAGGCGGGAAAGGTTTTTTGGCACAAAAACTTCCAACCAGTGGCTAGACGGCAGGCTTTGCCTTCCAAACTATTTTCATTGCTTTTAAGTAATCCCTTTTAAAAAGAATTTGTTTAATAGCCAATCACTCCTATTTATTTTAATGCTGGTATTATTACTATTATTTTATTCATTTGTCACTGAAATTATGTTGCTGCACCCTTCCTCCTCAAGGTGCCCAACTCTAGAAGAGCTGCGAAAGCAAAAATATCTAACTTGGGTAGTGCTTCTTAAAACCAACCCAAGTACAAATGTATTGGCATAGTCATTTCTG
The DNA here is from genome assembly GCF_027172205.1 of Podarcis raffonei. Taxonomy (NCBI): domain Eukaryota; kingdom Metazoa; phylum Chordata; class Lepidosauria; order Squamata; family Lacertidae; genus Podarcis; species Podarcis raffonei. Next base: position 37,762,614 of record NC_070606.1, read on the forward strand.
CAGCGCCTGTCACACAAGAAAAGGTAGGAGAAACGAACTTCATTAGTAGCTACAGAAGCCGCTTTTAGGCATCCTTGTTCAGGCTGCTTTCCAAAACTGGATAGGTCTGCCCTCTGCTGGAGAAGTCCTGGAGTAAGAGGCAGATCATGTGAGATCAGAAGGGCTTTAGCTCGGTGGTAGAACATCTGCTTTACACCCAGAAGGTCCAAAATTGAAACAGCATCTCCGATGAAAATAGGGACGCCCTATTCCATAATGATAATTTTACTATTTATACCCTACACACCTTACTGGGTTACCCCAGCCACTCTGGGTGGCTTCCAACATACATAATGAAACATTAAACATTAAAAAAACCCACTTTCCTATACAGGATTGCCTTCAAATGGCTCAGGGGTTGCATAGCTCCATACTCTCCAACATTTCTGCAATAAAAATTGGGGCATCCTAAGGAAAAGCGGGACGTTCTGGGATCAAATCAGAAACCAGGACTGCTTCTCTAAATCAGGGACATCCCTGAAAATAGGGACACTTGGAGGGTCAGTGTAGACATTACTGAGCCAGAAGGGCCCAGTGGTCTTGATGCACATAGAGACCTATAAGCTCAGCTAACTAGCCAGGCTAGAGGCCTTGTGTTTATTGTTTATTTGTAGTGCCTTATCTTGTGCTGTTGTTGTTGTTTAGTCGTTTAGTCGTGTCCGACTCTTCGTGACCCCATGGACCAGAGCACGCCAGGCACCTCTGTCCTCCACTACCTCCCGCAGTTTGGTCAGACTCATGTTTGTGGCTTCAAGAACACTATCCAACCATCTCATCCTCTGTCGCCCCCTTCTCCTTGTGCCCTCCATCTTTCCCAGCATCAGTGTCTTCTCCAGGGAGTCTTCTCTTCTCATGAGGTGGCCAAAGTACTGGAGCCTCAGCTTCACGATCTGTCCTTCCAGTGAGCACTCAGGGCTGATTTCATTAAGAATGGATGCGTTTGATCTTCTTGCAGTCCATGGGACTCTCAAGAGTCTTCTCCAGCACCATAATTCAAAAGCATCAATTCTTCGGCGATCAGCCTTCTTTATGGTCCAGCTCTCACTTCCATACATCACTACTGGGAAAACCATGGCTTTAACTATACGGACCTTTGTTGTCAAGGTGACGTCTCTACTTCTCAAGATGCTGTCTAGGCCTGTCATTGCCCTTCTCCCAAGAAGCAGGCGTCTTTTAATTTCGTGGCTGCTGTCACCATCTGCAGTGATCATGGAGCCCAAGAAAGTAAAATCTCTCACTGCCTCCATTTCTTCCCCTTCTATTTGCCAGGAGGTGATGGGACCAGTGGCCATGATCTTCGTTTTTTTGATGTTGAGCCTCAGACCATATTTTGCGCTCTTGTGCTAGGAGCAGCTTTACTCCCAAGGTTCTAAACACATTCCTAAGTGTCTACATTGGACAATGAGATGTGCTGTGCTCAAATGTGCTAACCCTCTCAGGTAGAAAGGAATGCAAAGAGACCACGTGCAGCAGGGGTTGCTTAGTGAGGGAGTCCTTTGTTTCCTCGCCTAATGAATAGGTAATGAAGGAAAGACCATACATGGTATAATTAGTATCGTGTTGTAACTTTAGATTGGAGGAAGTTTATGCATATGTGTTGCTTTAACAGATAACAGCTATGTATATTAAGCAGGCCCCACCCTTTGGGGCTGGCTCAGCTTTTGGAGAGTGATCCCACTGAGCCATTATTGCTAGCAATAAACACCCTTTGTTTTCTCACCGCCATGTGGAATTTCCTTCAGCCTCAAATGTTAATTTTGCTACAGTCTGACTCTGTATTAGACATCTTCTTGTGTTCCTCTGGCAAAGCTGCAGGATGTTTTCTTAGGAATTCATCTACAGTTGCACATTTCTGCTGTACTTCTTTGTGCTTTATCCCTCTGTGTACTTTGCACACATTTCCTGGTGGAAATGATTATATAAAAAATGAGGTTGAATATGGCTGCATCATTCCCCATCCACGTATACACACTTTGCTTCAAAGGGTTTTATTGGCCCACGCTTTGAAATGATTGTTACTACTGCTCTGTGGCTTTTACAATTATGCTTTCCCACCCTGCTGTGCTCTGTTGATCTGCTGCAGCCATTAATCTGGTGCTGGATTTGATTTGTGTTTTTATGTTGTCTGTTTTGAAACTCTGGATTGTATGTGCATTTAGCTGAAAGGTGGGCTACAAAAGCTGATTTAAAAAATAATAATAAATGCCCAGATTACAGGTTGCCCTCTATGTAACTGGGACCGTATACGGTCAGGAAAAATGCAAAGAGCAAAGAAAATGTGAGATCTGTGTGTGGCGGCAGCAGGAGGACGGACGGATGACGATATGTGTTATAGCTTTGGTTGGTTTAGCTACTAACAACAAACTCTAATTTACTGGGAACTCCAGGCCAGGATACCAGGACACCTTAAACTACTTGGCCCCATATCAATCTCTCCAGCCTTTCACATTGGCCTTGTCCTAGCCAGACAAGAAATTGTGCATGCTTGGGGTGGCTCCATGATTGGTGGTGCTCCCATCATTATGGAGCTCCCTCTTGATGGAGCTTCACCATGCTCCCTCTCTTTTGAGGCTTGTGATGGAAGGTCTAGACCAGCTTTCCCCAACTTGGTGCCCATCAGGTGTTTTGGACCAAGTTCCCATCAGTCCCACCCAGAACATCACAACAACCCTGTGAGATGGACCTAGGGTGAGAGAATAATTGACCTAAGCTTGCCCAGGGAACATAATCACTCTGCAAGGATTTGAACACAGGTCTTCCCACTGCAAGTCCAACATGCTGTCTACTCCACAACACTGGTTCTCAAGAAGCATGAAGGTGGACGCCATAAGACTAGCCCTTTTTTGCCTTCCATCTGTCCAGAAATATTTTGAGCCAACAATAACATTTCTACAATGTGTGTGTGCATCATATGTAATATGTAATTTTAATAGTTGACCTTATCTTTCAGAAAGCTCTCTATCCTACTCCAACGCGCCCCCTCTGATCCATCCCCGTGGACATTATGTTCAAATCTCCTTCTGCCCTTAATCAAATATTTAGATCTCTTTAAAAATACCACGCTGTCATCTTGTTAATGTTAGCTACGATAAGGGGAATGAGGATTTTGGCACAGTGCAGCACTATGTGTCACTCAAGAGGGTAACGAAATGGAAAAAGGACCTCCTTAATGGAGCTGAGATGGAAGAGGAACCGGGTGGCCAAGTGTTGAGTGTTTGCTACAGACCTGCCATTTCCTGTCATTTCCGATTCTGTTTACAGAATTCAAGCACCGAGTGGCTCTGGATGGACAGGACTGTTCTAGAGAGCCTAGCTTTAAAAATTGTGTGTGCGTGTGTAGCATTTAAAGATATTATCTCTGATCCATTGAAGGAAGAATGAGCAAAACAAAGAATTCCAAATACGCTGGCAAAATGCCCAGGTATGTGTGTGACACAAGGGCGATGCTAGGTGTGTACTGTGTTCCTGACTGCTTTTCAGGCAGTCGTTTGTTTCATGTGAGGAACTGTGAGGGGTGATGCCCTCAGATAGGTGGAGTGAGGGTCATCTGTGGGTAGGGGAGGCACATCATTGTTTCTCTTGACCTGGATGTTACAAACTGTTGCCAGAATGTCACACTGACTGGTGCCACACATGACAGCCACATTACAGGTGCATCACTCCCCCCCTCCTTAGAGGTTATTTCCAGAAGTCTCTGTATGTTCTTCAGCTCTCTTAAGTGCTCTACAAGTATAAAGATCAACTGCACAAATATTAAAATAGAAACATTCATAATAAAAACACACACAAAAAATCCAATTAAAAATCAAATCAACCATAATTAAAATACCCCCCCAAAAATCCGATTGAAACAATACAAACATTAAAACAAGAGACCCAGGTTGAGGAATTGGGGAAATGGCTGTGTGAACAGATGCGTCTTCAAAAGCCGGTGGAATGCCAATACAGATGGAGTTTGGTCCATTAGGACCAATGGAGCGCTGCCATGCCAATCTGAGTCTGCCCTTAGTTCAGCCCCTACCAGTCTGCCTTCTTGCTGGAATCCTCCTTCGTCTCAGTGTTGCCTTTGTAGAACTCATCAGGGAGGAGGATGGAAGTAAAACCAGGGTGGATTGGCTCCACCTGCAATTGGCTCTGGCTCCACCTACTGTTTGTCTCAGTGGGCACCTGGCACTACAGAAAATGACAATTCTCTTGCAGCTAATCATGCAAAAAAGGGGGGAGCAGGGAAGCAAGCTCTCCTCAGCTCTTCTAGCTGAAGCTAGGTGGGATTCTGTGAGGCACGAAACAACCAACAGCCTTCTGGGATCTAAAGTATCCTGGATCCAAGCTTTCAGGGCCTTGTATATTAATTTGAGGATGAGGCATATAACCTCTGTGGGGACTTGCACACAGAAAAAGACTGCAGAGACATGTTTTACAACAGTTAAGGCAACACAGATTTCAGCATGAGTAGCCTTAGTTTCAACCCTTAACTTTCAGGTTTTGGAGGCAGAGCAAATTTGGGAGAGCCAAACCGAAAGCACAAAGCAGACACACACAACTGTTTCTGACCATTAACCCAGTGTGAAAAGTTGATCTATATAAGACAACTGCCTCTTGTGGTGGTTGTGGGGAAAATTATTTTAAACATCTCTTTCTTTCGCAGTAAGTGTCTCAAGTATTGATGTAAAACAGTGAGAAGAGGTTGGTGAATGATCTTACAATGTTCAGTTGCTGTAAACTCAGGGGGAAATGCCATCTTGAAATGTTTTGGTGCGCATTCTTAAGCTTGACTCACGAGCTGTGCTTTTACATTTCAAAACACTGCCTGAAGGATGTATCACTCTTTTGACTTTCGAAAATGGCTTCTTAAGAAGAAGAAGTGCCTGGATATAAAGGAACTCAACTGGCAAAGCATTTTGCGCACAAGATGTTTTTTTTACAGAAGAATGAGTTGTTACAAGTACCAGAGTTGCCATCTTTCCTATGTCTCCTGCTTCATCTGTTGTAAAACATGTCTCTGCAGTCTTTTTCTGTGTGCAAGTCCCCACAGAGGTTATATGCCTCATCCTCAAATTAATATACAAGGCCCTGAAAAGCTTGGATCCAGGATACTTTGGATCCCAGAGCTCAGGAGGTCTTGAAAGTCAATCACTGACGTCACACAGAGGAAGGCTGTCGGTTGTTCCTGCCTCACAGAATCCCACCTAGCTTCAGCTAGAAGGAAGGCATTTAGTGTTGCTTGTCCATACTCTTCACTAATATATGCATTTGAGGAGTATGGGGTGTTAGGGAAGTTGGTAGTACCTCTGGTGAGAGACATGTGCTCCTTCTGGGATTGTTTGTCTACCTTTGGTCTCCATCCTCCACTCAGTTCTCACCTGTGGTTCCTAGAAGCTACCAGCTAAACCAGGTGAGGGTAGTCAGTGGGTCCCAAACCCCTGGTGAGTTAGGAATTTCCCCTGCATGCAAGGACAGGCTCCGGCAGATTGACCAGACAAGACAAATAGTGGGTCCAACGGTCAAGACGCTGGTTTCTGCACGTGCTGTAGAGAGAAGTAAGGGGCAGTTGGGGCTCGTCAACCTGGGAAGGTAGGCAGTCTAGGACAAGGAAAACTCTGATCCTAATCTCTGATGCCTTGTAGGATATATTTGGGAGGAGAAAAGGCTAAAGTGTAAACCCTACACAAATCTGGCGAGGAGTCCCTCAGATGGTTGGATAGTGACTTATACGCTTCCTTCCAGCAACTCCTGCAGCCAAGCTGGTGCTAAAACGTATTGCTCTGCTTTCCTTTGGACAATATCAGTGAGGCCAAAAGGAGGGTCCTGTCATCTGGGCAGTCAAGGACCTCCATACACACTTCCCAGGCTTGCACCCCGGAGAGGTCACTTTGGTGCTGCAAACACAACGGTTTGATTTCACCCCTGGAGATGCACTCCATTGTCTCTCAAGATGACAACAACAACAACATATGCATTTATATGAACACTTTAGTACATGCAGAGCACACAACTCAGATAAGTGTGAATCTTGAAGGATAGTTATGTTTTAGTCCACCTCTTGTTTTAGAGATCACAGATAAGGTAAGTTCAGCTTGAAATGTGAACTGGGTCGAATTCTCCCCTGTTGCTTGGTGTGAGGCACAGGCAGAGGGGACCAAATGAAGTCATCTTGCAGTGGCAACAGTTAGGAAAGGGAAGTGGATTTTCTCCATTGCTAGCAAATGAAACTGAACTGATTTAAGGTTCCGGTAACAAGGTTTCTGCTGCTAGAGCTCTCTGGAGTGGGATTGTTTCTCAGTGCTGAAGGGGAGAAAATGACTAAGTGGGTGTTTGAAAGAGCAACGGCAAAACAGCTTGACAGATTTTTAAGTAAAGACAAAACTTTTGTGGTAATTGCATTTATGGGATGAATGTCCCTTGTTGTTGCAATAGTGATGCCTCACAGCAGTAATCAAGGAAGAAATGCCCTCTGCAATCAATACAGATGTTGTTTGAGACTCATTTCTCTCTTGGTAATTTCCTGAGAGCCAAGGTGTTGATTCTCTCCCCACCATTTTGATCATGCAAACGTCTCTCTCTTTAGCCTCCTGGCTACATTTCTACATGTGGTACTAAAATGCATCACTTGTCGTTTTCAGATCTATTTGGTTTTTTAAAAAAATGGTAAATAGGTGATGGGGGAAGCTCCTAATCAAGACTGCAAACATGCTGGGAGAAGGCTTAACCCTTTCTTTCGTTATTGTGGGCCTGATGAAAATCCCTCTCCCCACCCTCAGTGGAAGCTACAAATAACACTGGGGGGGGGATAGTTGCACTGTGTTTGAGGAGGGGGAGAGGAGGAGAAGAGGTTCCACTCATAATAAATGATTGTGCAGAGTAGGAACCTGTGACCCACCAGATGGGACTCCAACTCCCATCAGCCACCCCAACCAATCATGATTGATGTTGGGAGTTGTAGTGTAGCAGCAGAGGGAAAGCCATAGGTTCCCCACCCCTGATGTAAAGTTTGTTGTTATTGTTGTTTAGTCGTTTAGTCGTGTCCGACTCTTCATGACGCCATGGACCAGAGCATGCCAGGCACTCCTGTCTTCTACTGCCTCCCGCAGTTTGGTCAAACTCATGCTGGTAGCTTCGAGAACAGTATCCAACCATTTCATCCTCTGTTGTCCCCTTCTCCTTGTGCCCTCCATCTTTCCCAACATCAAAACAAACACTTGCACTCTTCTTCAGAAGCAGCAAGGCACAAAATTTCCCCCTCCATTTTTAAAAAATGGACACAACCCATAAAGACTGGAGTGGCATTCTTAGTGCCCTCTGTTCCTTTGAATAATGGCTATAAAGCAATCATAAAACGAAAGTTCTCACTCTTTGGGGAAAGTTGGATGTAAGGTAACCTGCAAGACTAAAAGATGAATAGAGAGAACAGAAGAGCCCGCAAAGGTTACGAACTCCATAAAAAAAATAAGCCTGCAGAAGCCCATGGCTTCAATGTGCTTTAAGCGTACCTCTATTGAATCGCTGCAGTGCAGCTCAGATTGAAATGGCTTTTTATGAGTGAAAGGGAAATTGGTTCTTCAAGGATTCTTTCTGGCAGCAGATTTCCCCCCCCCCCCACTGGTTAGGATCCAGACTGTATTAGCTGAACTTAGGCCCCATTGATTTTCAGTGCGAAAAGTTTATCACAACAACTACATTAATTTGCTCTTATTTCAGTGGGGACTAGGTAAAGGTAAAGGGACCCCTGACCATTAGGTCCAGTCGTGACCGACTCTGGGGTTGTGGCACTCATCTCGCTTTATTGGCCAAGGGAGCCGGCGTACAGCTTCCGGGTCATGTGGCCAGCAAGACTAAGCTGCTTCTGGCGAACCAGAGCAGTGCATGGAAACACCATTTACCTTCCCACCGGAGCAGTACCTATTTATCTACTTGCACTTTGATGTGCTTTCGAACTGCTAGGTGGGCAGGAGCTGGGACTGAACAACAGGAGCTCACCTTGTCACGGGGATTCGAACCGCCGACCTTCTGATTGGCAAGTCCTAGGCTCTGTGATTTAACCCACAGTGCCACCCGTGTCCAACTAACTACTTCTAACCCATAGTTGTGCCCAACAAAGAAAGCTGAATAGGAAACACCACCTTTTAAAGAAGAAGCATTTCCTGGTAAAGATGTCTGAGGTTAGTAGGGCTGCTTGTGAGCAATATCCTCGTGTGCATTTCTGATCAGATGTAAAAAGAAATATGAGTTGCACAAGCTGCCCTGCTGAATCTTGCCAATTGCCCCCTGCTTCCAGCGTTCCTGTCCATGGAGAGACATCTCCTTAGCAAATGTGATTCACTGACTGCTCTGCCAGGGTCCTTGCCAGCATTTCTGCTTTTGTCTCATTAGTCCTTCCTTGCCCATAGCTCAGTTTCATAACTAAGAATCACAGCACTGTGAGGGATCCCTCAGATGGCCAATCCCCTGATTGACAACAATATAAAGTTACAATCTGCAACCTATTACGCATTGTTGAAGCAGTTTATTTACAGTATAACTATTACATGTGGCCACCCTGTTCTGGCATGTTTTGACATTAATATACCAAATCCATATGGAAGTTTGCATTTTTAATATGCATTTTTAAAGCTCTATCATCTATCTATATCTATCTATATCTATCTATCACCTGTCTATCTATCATCTATCTATCTATCATCTATCATCAATCTATCATCATCTACAATCTATCATCTATCTATCATCTATATCTATCTATCTATCTATCTATCTATCATCTCTATCATCTATCTATCTATCATCTATCTATCATCAATCTATCTATTATCATCTACAATCTATCATCTATCATTTATCTATCATCTATCTATCTATCTATCTATCATCTATCTATCTATCTATCTATCTATCTATCTATCTATCATCTATCTATCTATCTATCTATCTATCTATCTATCATCTATCTATCTATCTATCTATCTATCTATCTATCTATCTATCATCTATCATCTATCTATCTATCTATCAATCTATCATCTATCTATCTATCATCTATCTATCTATCTATCTATCTATCTATCTATCTATCTATCTATCATCTATCATCTATCTATCATCTATCTATCTATCTATCATCTATCTATCTATCTATCTATCATCTATCTATCTATCTATCTATCTATCATCTATCTATCATCTATCTATCATCTATCTATCTATCTATCTATCTATCTATCTATCTATCATCTATCTATCTATCTATCTATCTATCTATCTATCTATCATCTATCTATCTATCTATCTATCATCTATCTAGCTATCTATCTATCATCTATCTATCTATCTATCTATCTATCTATCTATCTATATCTATTATCTATCATCTATCTATCTATAATTATCTATTTTATGGGAAGTATAAAAGCTTATACTTAGGGGATAGCTTAAGTTCCACTCTGTGCCTTAGTCTGTGCAGATCTGGTAAGTTCATATAAAAACCCACCTATGGTAGCAAAATAGGGATCAATGTTGTTTAGTATGTGGTGGGGAAGTTAGACTAAAAGTTCTCTACCACATTCTAAACAACAGTGTGTTAGGATATTTCCGTTCCACCTTAAAAGGGAGCAGGATGTTTGTATAACAGCCTGCGTAATTTCCTGTCTCACAGGATGTTTATGTTGTATGTTCCTTTTGTTTTCGGCTGTTTTGCCTGAGCAGTCGGAGCAGACGGTCATGCCTTCTTTGTTCTGACCAACGCCAAATAAACTGTAAATATGCATGTTCTGCTCTCATGCTGTGCAACTTCATGCTGCGTGAATTCTGCTGATAGAGTGTGCACAAGTCCAAGAATGTGGCTATCTTTTCTTGAGGCTTCGTGTCGCTATAATTGCTAGATACTGCGTGACTAAGGGAGGTCGATGGATCGTCCGGCACCGAGCTTGGGGGCTCAGATGGACTTTATCTCCCTGGCAGTATCCCAACAACAGGTTTCGGGCCCAGATTCACGGCACTTGCAGGAGAGTAAGACAGCGACAGACTGCTGAGAGGTATGTGTTGGAAAAGCGAAAGCAGAGGCTTTTCTGTTTGCCGCGGAAGAAGTCTTTGATGTCCGGCAAAGACTAATTGGCCTGGGAGCCGAGCCAGAGGCATCGTGATTTATGGGCTGCCGAGATAAGAAGTCTTAGAACGCATAAAGGCTCACGGCTAAAGTAAAAAGCTGGAATGGAGTTTTTCCAAGCTTCGGAGGCCACTGAGTGCCCTAAGTTAAATCGGCACAACTATCAGACCTGGGCAAAATGGTGTGAGAGTTTGCTGCGTCAGTTTGGAGTCTGGCATACTGTCTCTCAAGCCACTCCAGTTCCTCGGACAGAGAAATGGCAGGGCCAGAATTTGAGGGCCGTGGATATTATAGTCTTATCCGTCTCTCTGGAGGAAATAAAGACGCTTGCTGGAAATCTCACGGCACGTGACATGTGGGATGCTTTGAAAAAGGCCCACCAGCCAATAATCCCAGCCCAGTGTTTGAATGCATCGGAGGTCCTGGCTGTTTCCCAGAATGCTAGTGAATGCAGGGATGCTGAGGGCACCGGTTGCAAGCTGCAGGGGGAGCAGACTATAACGTCATCCCAGGCAGCATTCCAGCCTCCAGGGGGAGCCAAGGAGTCGGCAGCTGAGAGCTCTGTTTCTCGTGAGAACCAAGGTCAGAGCCTTTGCAGAGGCCGGAAGACCAGATGTAAACAGAGCAAGATGCTTGCAGGTGGCCAGGAGCGGGGGGGGCAAGTTGCAAAAGCCCATGCCAGTGGAAAACAAGGCTATGTTTGCTGGCACAGCTCCACCAAAGGCTAAAGGCACGTCTGATGGCCAGGAGCAGGGGGGCAAGTTGCAAAAGCCCTCGCCAGTGGAAAACAAGGCTATGTTTGCTGGCACAGCTTCACCAAAGGCTAAAGGCAAGCTGCAAAAGCCCACGCTGGTGGAAAACAAGGTTTTGTTTGCCAGCAAATCTGCTTCGAAGGGGAAGGCCAGGTTTGTTATTGACTCTGCGGCCACGCGCCATCTCACCAAAGACCGCCATCTGTTTATCTCCTTCACACCTCAAGATGGAGAGGTCCAGCTGGCTGATGGAAGGACTTTGCAAGCTACAGGAGTTGGGACTGTGAAACTTGAAAGTCTGAATACTACCATCAAAGATGTACTTTTTGTTCCAGGAGCTGCGGACAATTTGCTTAGTGTACCACAGCTGAATGGGCGTGGTTTTGAGGTTTCCTTCAAGAGGACTGTCTGTGTCATCAGAAAAGGCAAAGAGGACATTTTGCATGCAAAGTTGATGGATGGTTTGTTCTGTCTAACTTATGATGACAATGCTGTTATATCTAATGCTGATTCTTGTTGTGTTGCACAAACTAACAAGGTTCTTCATGCAGGATGCATTCATGATGCACATCGCAGATTTTGTCACCTCTCTTGGCAAGCGCTAGCCAAGATGCCTGGGTTGGTTGAAGGTTTGGACATCAAACCTTGTAAGTTTCACATGAAATGTGTATCTTGTGCAGAGAACAAGGTGAAGGTTGCTCCAAAAGGCAAGGAGTCTAGCAGGCAGGCTTCCAAACCCTACCAGCTAGTTCACGCAGACCTGGTAGGTCCTCTAGCGCCCTCTTTGGGACGAGCAAGGTACTTCATGGTTCTAATTGATTCTTTTTCCAGGTACATTCATGTGTTTATGCTCGAGCAGAAATCGCAAGCATTTCCTAGGTTCAAGGCATTCTGTGCTTGGTTGGAGAATGCTCATGGTAAACGTATTGGCTGTCTGTTTACTGATCGAGGTGGGGAATTCACTTCTCAGCAGTTTGAAGCTTTCCTGACTGAGAAGGGAATCCAGCATGACATGTCAACGCCTAGATCGCCATGGATGAATGGGCTTGCGGAGAGAGCAAATCAAACGTTGCTGCAAGGAATGAAAACCTTGTTGCATGATGCCAACCTCCCTGAGAAGTTTTGGGGGGAGGCTCTCTCGAATTTTGTTTACACTTTTAATCGCAGACTGTCATCACCTATTGGTTGTACTCCCTATGAGAAGATGTTTGGTAAGAAACCTAACACCAAGCACTTGAGAATCTTTGGTTCTGACATGTGGGTACACACCCCACAAAGCAACAAGCTTGGGAAGCGTGGGGCACATGGTTTGTTCATGGGGTATGAAAAAGGTGCATACAGGGTATGGATGACTAACTCTAAATCCATAAAGTTCACAAGGAGTGTTGAGTACAATCCTAAGTGGGGGGAAAATGTGGGAATTTTCCAGAGTTACCCAGAGGAGGATGAAGGTGATGTGAAGAAAGCAGATCATGCTGAGAAAGCTGAGGAAACTGAGGATGATGATGATGATGATGATGATCAGAGTTCGGATTCCAGTTCAGTGGGCGGCGCTGCTGCTGCTGTCAGTGACAGTGATGACACAGCAGACTACAAGAGCGCAAAGGCCTCAGTCAGACCATCTGATGAGTCTGACAATGAACTGGAAGAACCACTGTTCACCATTGGTCACTTTTCTCCTAAGAAAGAGGAGATGAGTCAAGAAGACTTGCGTCTAGTTCGCAGGTCTGAAAGGGCGACCAAAGGCAAACCTCCAAAGAGATTTGCTGATGAGTTTGCTAAGACGGCAACTGCTGTTCTTAGTAGCTCAGAGAAGGTGTGGGAACCCTCAAGCTTCAAAGAGGTTCAGGAGTTAACCTCTAAAGATGCTGAGCCTTGGCTTAATGCCATAAAGGCTGAAGTTGATTCCTTGAACAGGAACCAGACTTGGGAGCTGGTACCGGTAGTCCCAGGGATGAGACTGGTTGGCAGCAAATGGGTCTTCAAGGCCAAGACAGACCAGAATGGCAAGGTTGTCAGACACAAAGCCAGATTGGTTGCCAGAGGTTTTTCACAGGTACCAGGGCAGGATTACCACGAGACCTACTCACCCACGGTCAAATATGAGAGCATTCGGCTGATGCTCAAGATCGCTGCGGAGGAGAAACTGCATGTTTCCCATCATGACATAAATACAGCTTTTTTATACGGGATTTTGGGGGAGGAGCTGTACATGCTTCCACCTGACGGGATGCAGATACAGAAGGGAATGGTCTGTAAACTGCGGAAATCCTTGTATGGTCTCAAGCAGAGTGCCAGGTGTTGGAACACAAAACTCACTGAAACGTTGCTTTCTCTAGGTTTTCACCAGGGCAAAGCTGATCCATGTGTGTTTGTCAAGGAGGAGGGGCAAAACAAACTGTATTGTTTATGTTTTGTTGATGATCTTCTGATGTTTTGGAAGAATCAGGCTTTCTACCAAAGCACCCTAGCTCAGCTGAAGGAGCACTTTGACATGAAGGATCTTGGTGAGGTATCCAACTATCTTTCTCTGCAGGTGGAGAGGGACCAAGCAGGTAATTTTCTGGTACACCAAACACAGAAAATTACTGATGTATTAACCAGGTTGAATTTGGTTGATGCAAACCCAGCAGACACACCGATGGTGACAGGTTACCAGGTAGACAGTACTGCTGAAGCGTTTTCTGACACAACGCTGTACAGATGCATTCTAGGCAAGTTGAATTTCATTGCTAGATGTTCAAGACCTGACATTGCTGTAAGCACTAACCTGCTGAGCAGACATGCTAACAATCCTACTGTTCAGGATTGGAAAGCTCTGAAGCGCATAGCCCGGTATTTGAAAGGGACTATGCACTACAGGCTGAGGTTCACCAGTCAGAAGACTGGAGGTCTTGAAATCTTTGCAGATGCAAGTTTTGGAAGTGACACCACGGATGGTACAAGCACTTCTGGAGTATGCTACATGTACAACCACTGCCTGTTTGACTGGTTGTGCAAAAAGCAGACAACAGTTAGCCTAAGTTCCTGTGAAGCAGAACTCAATGCTCTGTCATTTTCACTCATGGATTGTGAATGGTTGATGCAACTATTTAAGGACATTGGGGTTTCTGTGAAATGTCCTATACAAGTGTATCAAGACAATAGATCTTGTTTGGCTTTGCTGAACTCGGAGAGTTGCAAGCAAAGGACCAAGTACTTGCAGATTAAGCTACATCGTGCAAGAGAGTGTATTCAGAAAGGACTCATTCAGGTGTCCTACATGCCAGGAAATGAAATTCCTGCTGATCTGTTGTCTAAGGTTGTTAACAGAGAACAACTGAAGGTTTACGCACAAAGGTTGCAATTGGGTTGAACCACAGGTACTACAGGTTACACGGAAAGGGGGAGGATGTTAGGATATTTCCGTTCCACCTTAAAAGGGAGCAGGATGTTTGTATAACAGCCTGCGTAATTTCCTGTCTCACAGGATGTTTATGTTGTATGTTCCTTTCGTTTTCGGCTGTTTTGCCTGAGCAGTCGGAGCAGACGGTCATGCCTTCTTTGTTCTGACCAACGCCAAATAAACTGTAAATATGCATGTTCTGCTCTCATGCTGTGCAACTTCATGCTGCGTGAATTCTGCTGATAGAGTGTGCACAAGTCCAAGAATGTGGCTATCTTTTCTTGAGGCTTCGTGTCGCTATAATTGCTAGATACTGCGTGACTAAGGGAGGTCGATGGATCGTCCGGCACCGAGCTTGGGGGCTCAGATGGACTTTATCTCCCTGGCAGTATCCCAACACAGTGATCCCTATTTTGCTACCATATTATGATGATCAGTGCTTTCCCCCCATGAAAAACAGGTGCTGGTACTCACCATGAAGTTGTTACAGTAAGTGTCACACTTTTAAACATCTTTTAACAACAAAAAAGAGGTGCCAGTACTGCGAACCCTTGAGTACCCCCTGGAAAAAGCACTGATGATGAGGATGCCCTTCATCCAAGGATCACAGGGTAGTTTACAATATAAAAGCACAAAAACCCATCACATAGTAATAAACAAAAACAATAACCCCCCAATGCATACTTTGGGTTGGTTGTGATCCTTTTGCAGAATGTGAAAGCAGAACCAGCACTGGTTAAAACTGAACCTTCAGCTTTTTTTAAAAAAGCACTTGTCTGCTTTTCTATTTCATCACCACCATCCATGTGCATAAGTAGCATGCAGTAGTCAAGGTCCTCTAAAGCAGGGTGAGCCAACGTTGTGCCATCTAAATATTCTAGTCTACATCTAGGGATGAGCGAATCTTTCCATTTTGGCTTCTCTCATTTATTTTTACCCCCCCCCCCATTCTTAATTTCCATTGTCCACTTTCCACATCAGTCTGCGATTTTTTTATTTATTTAAAGTCCACAAAAATTCATCAGCATTCATCAGGATTTTCCTCCCAAAATATATGTTTATTTGCAATTTTGCCTAATGTACACACTTCTGCAGAATAATGTTCTCATATAATGCATTTTTGTATGCAATTTTCATGAACATTTGCACTTGTACACACACTTTCCCACAGTATATGAATTTTGACATGCATTTGTTGGCTGGAGAACTGCATTGCAAAATTCAGAGAAGTGTGAATTTTGAAGGATGGCTCTTTTCCAGTTCTTGAATTGTTCTGGAAACTGTGAAATAGGTATGTCATACTTAAATGGAAACTGAAAAGAAATTCTTCCTGATCCCTAACTACAACTTTCAGTAGCCCCAGACAGGTGTATACTCAATTGTTAGGATCATGGGAGTTGTAGTCAACAACGTCTGGAGGGTGCCACCATGGCTACTCGTCTTCTAAAGACTGGTAGCCAGAGATTTCATTTAAATGCATCTTTACTGCGCAATGTGGATAGGCAACCTTGCTTACTGAATGCACACATTGAAAGCTAGAATAACCCGCGTATGAAGGCTGGGATGCCAGTCACAGATGCCCGAGGCTGCTGATCACAGCTTGAAGCACTCCCCCCCCCAACTCTTCACACCACACGTATAAAAAAGAAAAAGTGAAAATAAACAGCCCTGCTTCTCTGTGTTTACTTTCTTCATAAATCTCTCGAATTATGAGAAAGGAGAGGAAGAAGCATCACAACATTTTGATTATGCATAATAAATAGCACAGCAGCTTTTGCAGTGTTTGATCTCAGCAACAATAGTAATAGTACTTAGCCCTTGTACAGTAGTCAAATACAACGTATGTCACCACAGTAATGATCCGCAATCCAAACAAAAAGAAATCAGACAAGGGGAGGCATAGCACAAGAGGTACGTGTGTCCTGTAAGGTGCTGGCAGGGCGGCTATTTAGGCATGGCAAGGTGCAGATGTGTCTCCTCTCCAGGTTTAAGGTCACCTATGCTTATTCTTAGTGGAACACGGGTGGCACTCTGGGTTAAACCACTGTGCAGCTTGGGCTTGCCGATCGAAAGGTCGGTGGTTCGAATCCCTGCGACAGGGTGAGCTCCCATTGTTTGGTCCCTGCTCCTGCAAACCTAGCAGTTCGAAAGCACCCCAAAAGTGCAAATAGATAAATAGGTACTGCTCTGGCGGGAAGGTAAATGGTGTTTCCTTGCGCTGCTCTGGTTTCGTCAGAAGCGGCTTAGTTATGCTGGCCACATGACCTGGAAAAACTGTTTGCGGAAGTGGATAAACGCCGGCTCCCTCGACCTGTAAAGCGAGATGAGTGCTGCAACCCCAGAGTTGTTCGTGACTGGACTTGCATATTTGCAAATGTGCCTAGTGATTTGCTTTATTTGAACTCTGTTACAGGCGCATGAAAAAAACAACTGCCCTCAAGACACATCAACATCCACTCTGGAGTTTCTTATGACTACATTGATGAACAGTCTTCTTAGTGCAGAAATTCAACTGAAATAAGCTCCAAAGACTTGATATATATATCAGATACAGCCAGACATTTACCTTTAACTTCTCCGAAACCTTTGGTAGTCTTCCTGCTAAAGAATTAAGGCCCGGTGGGCAGAGTCTCTCAGAGGTGTGTGTTCTCCAGAAATCCCAAAGTTTAATTTTAGTGTCAGGATGCTAATACACAACATAGCAAGCCTGTGCCACACAGTTTAGAACAGCCCCTGATACAAAAGGCACAGAGGCACGGTGAGAAATTGTTCAGCCCATTGAACATTATGTACTTGGATGGCGACATGGGTGGAAACAAGCATTTCAGAGAGGATGTGAATTGTTAGTGCAGAATCATTATCAGTTTCTTGCAATGCAATTTGTTAATGCCTCACAATTAGTCTCTCGGACCCCGTGAATCGCAGCTCACTGCAGTGAAGCATAAAGCAGCTGACATTCCTTCATTTGGAGAAGAGAGCTGATGTTGATGGAGACCTGCATTTTTCGACAGAAGTCAGAGCGAGTTAGTAAATTGAATTGGAATAAATTGTGTGTGTGTGTGTGTGTGATAAACAGAATATGGGCCCTGCTGTTTTAATGAGGTTTGTCTGCCAAATTTCCTAAAGTCACATTGGCTGGAACCATTAACTCACCCTAGGATGAATTTGCCTTTGCTCAGCACAGTGAGAAGAGAAACCATATCCTACGGATTCAAAGGCATTAAAATCGCACAGCAAAGCGCCCCCACTTGCAAACTGCTTAAGCAAAACCAAGAGCTGGTCCTGGTCCCAGTCAAGAGAACCACACAATATTTATATTTCATCAGAGCAAGGCTGGCAACCCTCTACAACTCCTAGCAAGTTGAGCTATGGGATACCACTGGCACAAAGCCTACTGCAAGTGTGTTTGCCACACCAATACCCACACCAATTTAAAACAACTGTGCCCTGGTTTACCCAATCTTGGTGTCCTCTCTCATCCTGCTCCTCCCAGTCCTGTTCCGTTCCTAGCTGTGGACATAAAGGGTCAAAGTTCTATCAATGGAGGGCAATAACCATTTTTGCTATAATAAACAAAGCCATAGCAAACTCCTTAACTGAACTGTTATCCAACCAAGAGGGAGACTACTGGGGCATAAAGGTCTATAATGAATAGAGCTTGCATCATTCTGTTGATTGTTTTCAGTCAGAAAGTCTTGACTGCCAGACAAATTAAACCCACATGAGAGAAATTTGCAGTCTTTGTAGATTCCCTTCCAGCAATACTCACTCTTTCATGATTTTGCTGTATATTTTTGTTGCAGTTCTATTAGGTTATTGAATGGTTTTTAATATGAGGAATTGTTCTTTTTCTGATTTTATGTTAGGCTTTATTCTTTTGCAATTTTGTATGTTGCATGGAGACTCCTAAGGTGGCAAGCAACTAATAAATTGAATAATAATAATGATTTGTTGCTAAAATCTTCATTACATTGAAGAACTGATACTGTAAGAAGTTCTGCCTTTAAATTTACACAGGGAGAAACCCTTATAGGGCTGCTCCAAATTCTTTTCCTGAACTTTTCCAAAATGAATAGAACCGAATCTCATTTTGTTGAAATATGCTGGAATCTCCACATTTTCTCTCTTTTGGGCATTAGTGCAACATTCAGGATGGTGGGCAGCTCTGTTGAATTTTTGTCCAAATATGGTAATCCCCAATTCTTTATTTAAGCAGATGGAAAATGAAGGCGGAGTACCAGCAGCCAGGCGTTTGGTCCCCAGAAAGACGAGAAAAGAATATCTCTCCCTTTTAAGCACAATGCTGCTTTTGCATAAGAAATAGAGGGATGGGGGAAATGAAATTTCTCCTGCTTCCTACAACATCTGCTTCCAGCACTCAAGAGTTTACTGTTTGCTCCTGAATTAAAAATTCAGGCAACTGAATCAAAGGCAGAATCTAATAGTTATTATTACCCACTGGCTCTCCCCAGCACCTAGACTTCTCTACTGCTGTTTCATTGATTTCTCCCTAAGATGGACTCTGTAGCCAAAAATAAGCTCAGCTGTGGGGGAAATGCCTGGGGTGGTTATTAAGGGAATTATTAGTTGTGCATCCCTCCTAGTCCCATCCTTTGATCCTCCTCTGTATGTGTCCCCAACTTCCCCATTCTCCTTCCTTTGTTAAAAGTAAAATAAAATAAAACCATGGGCTTGAGAACACATGTCAAGATGACAACTAGCTCTGCCCTCAGCTATCCATTCCTGTGCAACAGATTTTCTTCATGGAAGTATATAAAAAAAGTTCCACCTGGCATCGGCTGCAAACGATGGGCATTATGGAGAAGCAGAATATACACATTGTTCATTGGAATAAATGTGCCAGCAGCTGCTTTCAGCTCGGCACAAAAGAGCCCTCTGCTTTTTGCTGAGCGCCAGTTCACAAGAGCAGCAGGACACATGTCCCCTGCGCTGAGAGGGGAGGGAACATATCAATATTTCCTTTCACTCAAGCCAAGTCTGCTCTAGTGCAATGTGTACTTTCCTTCTCGGTGCTTATTCTGGAGACAGAACCGTGGTGCCTTTGGAGACACAGGTCACTGAATCAAATTAACCTCTTTCTGAGCACAATTTAAACAGGCAAAATTTTAACTCAAACTAAGAAAAGTTTCTTTGAAGAAAACCAGACAACTTGGGGGGGGGGCAGTTCAAGGAAGGACCATAGTTTGGTGGGGCAGAGCTTGATTTGCATGTGGAAGGTTGCAGGTTCAATCCTTGGCATGTCCAGGAGAAATGCTGGGAAGCTGCTGTCTGTCAGTACAAGCTATACTCACCACAGGTCTGATTCAGTATAAGGCAACTTTCTATGTAAGCATGTATAGCATTCCGATTCTGTTGTCTTCCATGAGCATTTTCTTCCCAATCATGCTTATTGTGCCACAATTGTCACACTTAGCATGAATTTCCGCTTGAGAGACAAAAAACACACCCGTTCCCCGCTACAAAAAGAAACCCTTACACTCAGAGAGAAAATTGGCACAATTCAACTAGAGTTAGACACTCTTAATTCTCATTCATTTGAAGCAGAGATGGGGAATCTCTGGTTCTTCTCCACCTTATATCAGCTGCAGCCAACATAGTCAACAGACAGGTCCAACACCAACCCCCAGTGGAAGTCAGTGCAACTTTGTAAACGAGGGAATATCTCCTGTCTCCTCAAGTGAAAGCCAGATGTAGCTGAGGCTGGAGTATGGGATTTGGAGGAGCTCCTAAGATTCCAGCATTATACAACCTACTTGCAGGTTAGGATTGCTTTCACCTCTGTGTGAGGCGAGGAGACTGCAGGGTTTGGTAAGAACAGAGGAGAACATCCTGCAAATTTCTCCGTAATAAACTCCACTTGTCGATCGGGCTGAATTTGTGTTTGGTGATCATATTTGGGAAGACCCCAGAGGGAACAAGGGCAAGAAGAAAGAGAAAAGACCAAAGGAAAGGCTGAACAATCAGAAGAGTGGAATGAACTAGACAATGAGCGAGTCCAGTACTGTATATCTCTTTCAATATCATTGAGGAACCTTCTGAGCGTTCAGGAAATTGAGCAGCAGAAAAAGTAAATAGTCCGTCTTTGAACTCACTGAAGTCCTACTGATTTCTTTCAGTCCTGAAGGGCTGCGGGGGGTGAGGTGGGGGAGGAATACTGTAAGATCAGTATATCAAGGAACATTTGAAGCTTAACAGACTGGGACTGATTGGATAATAAAGAGCCTGAGGCAACAGAGTTTTAAAGATATGAAGCATTTGAATTCAAAAGAAACAAGACAATAGAAAGGGATGGTAAAGAATTAGCTATGGAGACTCTATACATTATTCTGGAAGTCTCTCAAGTACTGTGAAAATGAGTTAAAATAATAAAAAAACCTTTTTAGATGTAACAATTATTTGGTTCCATTTAAAGTGATTATAGAAGGCACAAATAAACTTTATTCAGAAATTTTATTTTGCAGACCTGATCAGCAATTGTTATTTGCAACATACACACAAATTCATTCTACAGAAACAGAGGGGATAAGAAATGAGATTTTGTGAGACGTATTTGAAACGTTGCATAAGCAATTATGTGCATGAGAGATATTTAGCAGATTGCAAGCAGTCTGTACATAGAGAACATGGCAACAAATTATAGAGTGACCCAAGCCCCTGATCTGCTGCGCTGGAGGAGATTTGGATAGAGTAGAGAAGCCCCTCTGTTCAGCTCTTTCTGACCCTACCAGCCTCCACTAGTTGGGGAGCTCTGCTGTCTCTGGGGAGCCTCAAGGGTGCACTGCACCTCCTCAAATATTGGGTGGAAGGAGCAGAAACCTCGAAAACGGGGTGCTTCAGCTGAGCCTAGCACTGGATGCACAGGATCCAACCTGGGAACAGGTGCAGCAAAGGAGCATTTCTTCTACCCTGGGCTGTGTGAGCATTGAAGTTGTGGATGCAGTGCTTAAGGAATCTGAAAACTACTGTCGTAAATTCTGTACATCTGAATTTCTGGACAAACTGCCGCCCGAGGCAGTTGCCTCCCCATGCCTCATGAGTGGGTCGGCCCTGGCACCTGCATCCACTAGCTTGGACCCAGGACTCAACCTTGAAGCATCAAGGGCTTCCAGTCCATCATGCACAGGGCGAATGATAGGCACTACCACCCTGACTCAGAGAGGTCTTATGCCCACCATTATTGTGGGCTCTCGCTGCATTTTGGAAGTTGCTAAGGGGAGATTTATATAAGTACAAAAGAACTGGCTAAGATGAAAACCATGTTATATTGCTCAATTGAGCAGTTATAATTGCCTGTGTATCGCCACCCCTTTGCAGACACTTATACCTCAGAGGACTGGGGATAAAAACGAGAGGAAATGTAACACAAATGTTCCCTGTCACTTGATATCCACTGAACTGTGCTGGGAGTCCTGACTTTCAAGGCCTTCGGTATCAGTCTGAATGTGACCTTTACCTGATCCCAATTTAAAACTGGCAATTTTTCGATAGGGAGCAGCCCTACCCTGGCAAGGACATCGATTAGATGAGCCATCAAAACTTTTCTCATTTTCATGAAATATTGACTATAAGATATCTTGACTGACCTGCGCCTCCTCTGCTGCTCTCAAACAGAAGGTCTTCAGATGCTTTATGATTCTTCCTTAGAAAATTGGATTGTAATGCAAAACAAGAGCTGTTAAATGGTCCACAAATCCTTTTGTGGGTAGGAGGACAGTATTTTAATTGTACTAATAGCTTTAATAAAAAGAGTGTGCTCTTTTGTGGGGTTTGAAATTTTGTATGTAACCAATTCATAGAAGGAAAAACTGAACGGGGCAAAAGAGGCCTATGCTTTAAGATAGTAGCAATTGTCTGCCAGATTAAAATGCTTTTTGAGATTCTTAAGAAAATAACACCAGGGTTTTATTCCCCTCCATGACCCATGTACACAGTAACTGGTGTGTGTGTGTGTGTGTGTGTGTGTGTGTGTGTGTGTGCAGGGGTGGAAGGAAAGACTTAATTTTGCTGTAAATCTAAAGCGTGGCACACCAACTCTTCAGGAAAATACTATATAAATAAACGTTTCATTAAAAAAATCCCCTCTCTGAATACACTGCATACAATACATAAATGATATCTACTTACATCACAGCAGATACTGTGTCCTGTGTTAAGAAGAAGGTAAACCTTTTCAGTGTTTCAGCTCCCTTTTGCAACTTTGTTTTAGCCCTAACCTGCTGAAAATAACCGGTTGATGTATTGCAATACATCTTAGTGCCATATAATGAATTACCGTATTTTTCTGTGTATAAGACAATGCTTTTTGCTAAAAAAAATAGGCAAAAATTGTGTGTCATCTTATACACGGATAGTGAATGCAAAGGGGGGACGTGCGATTAATGGCAGCAGCAAGCAGGAGATTGACAGCGGCGATTGGGCAGGTGATTGGTGGCTGTGGCAAGGCCTGCTGGCAATTGCTGTGGCTGCAGCAATTGGGCAGACGATTGGCAGCTGCGGTGAGGTGTACGATTGGCAGTGGCTGTGGCAAGCGATCGGCAGTGGAGGGCAGGCAGGTGAGCGATTGGCGGAAGTGACCTTTCCCACCCCCCAAAAAAGCTAAACTTCTTAATTTTGGGTTTAAAAAAATAGGGGTCGTCTTATACTTGGGGGTGTCTTATACACGAAAAAAATACGGTATAATACGTCTTGTTGCGTGACATTGTGTGAGTCAGATTATGAGCAAAGTACACATAGCACAAATTCTGCATATCAAACGGGTGAAATGAATTCCAGTTAC
This sequence comes from Podarcis raffonei, assembly GCF_027172205.1. Taxonomy (NCBI): domain Eukaryota; kingdom Metazoa; phylum Chordata; class Lepidosauria; order Squamata; family Lacertidae; genus Podarcis; species Podarcis raffonei. The sequence goes on from NC_070606.1 coordinate 37,785,686, forward strand.
TGAATTGTGACCCCTGCACATACAGGCGCTGTGTAGCTTTTCTTTTCTTTTGGAATCATCTCTCCTGCTTTTCATGCTGCGATAACCTCTGCTAAATCAAAACGAAAGCTTTCCCCAACGTTCCTCCTCCTCTCTCCAGAGGAGGAGCTGCTTCACTCATGCATTGCTAATGACCTTCAAATATACCCCCTACTGTGCTCTGTCCTATCATGCCATTAAGTAGCATAATTGACAAAAGAGTTGAAATATTCTCCCCCCGCCCTGGTGATTGCAGCTATTAATACTTTTTAATAGTTTTAAGGGGAAAGGAAAAACAGATCCTTCTGGGTAAAAAACAACAACAGCAACCACATTTTGATGCAACATGCATCACAGACTTTCCTAGATAGTGAACAGTACAAAAAACTTACATAGAAGCACTGAACCCTTTTGGAAGCCCTTGTTGTGCAAACAGAGAGTTGGGGAGCCCCGGCTTCAAACAAAGCCTCAACCGTGACCTTGCTAAATGTCCTTAAGGACTCAAAAACATGAGAAGCAATTGACTTGTTTTACATAAGGCTGTAGAGTCTCTTTAAAACCTTTGGAGTGTTCACAGCACATCACATATTCTTTCAGGAAACCTTACAAAGGGTTATCCCCTTGTGTTGCAGCTGGGAGGATACTAAGGCTGAGAGAGAACAGTCTAAGGAGGCAGCGGTCAGCAAACTTTTTCAGCAGGGGGCAAGTCCACTATCCCACAGACCTTGGGGGGGCAGACTGTATTTTTTTTTGGGGGGGGAGGAATGATTTTCGCTTGCTCGCAAAGAGGCCTGAAGATGCTTCGCTTTACCTGTCCAGTTGTCATCCCAATAGCAGCAGCAGCTGGGCTTCTCCAGCCAGCCAGTCACCATGGTGGGGTAGGAGGCTGTGTTGCCTAGTGAAGACAGAAGCAGCAACAGGAGCTGCAGACGGAGGTAGGGGAACCATGGCATCGCTGGAGCTTTTACCCACCACCTGCTGCTGCTGCTGCTTCCTGAGAGGTCCTGTGGAGAAGAAGACAGCCGTCTGCCAACCCGCAAGCGGCGGCCACGGCCACCGTAACAACCTGCCTGAACACCATGAAGGAGGCAGGCAGGCAGGCAGGCAGGCGGTGACGAAGAATGTGAGAAAGTGGCTTGGAAAAGGGGCGCAAAGAAGGAAGGAAGGACGGACTGAGAGAGAGGGAGGAGGAGCAGGAGGAAAACGCAGCAACAGCCTGTTTAGGTGGGCAGGCGGGTGAGCTGATTCTTGCTGTTGACAGTGCCTGGTGTGGGACAAGATTGCTCCATCCCTGAGGAGAAAAGCAACGCTGTGTGAGGGAGAGGGAAAGAACGTGCACTCTGGCGATCCACACACTGGCAATCCATGTGGTGAGTCCTGGACTGTCTGCGGGCCAGATCTAGAAGGCGATTGGGCCTGATCCTGCAGGCTTTAGTTTGCTGACCCATGGTCTAAGGCCACACCTGGAGGTCATAGCCTGGGGAGCAGAAGGGCTGAGTAGAGCTATGGAACTGCTGCTTCTGAAAGCCAATTTTTGCTGTGCCAGCTCTAGGCTGATGTGGTGGAGAGTCCTGGATCAGGCTGATGGCCCACAGCTGGCCCAGTTTAGAACCCAGTGTGTACTTCACAGGACCAGCTGCACTCCATCCCACCCCAGAAACTTCCCATTAATGGGATTCTCTCCAGCTGCCGCTGTCAAGGGTACCACCAGTTGTAACTTCTGCCCATCCGCATTTTTGCGTGGTGGCAGAGGTCCCTGCCAGCAGAGGCAGGCAGAAGGCTGCTGCTGCATCCAAACCACCACCAGTATGGTGGAATGGGGGTTTGGATTCCTCTGCTTGGCATAGTTCAATTCTGCAGTTTTCTAGCTCACCACTCATAATATTGGCTGCTATGCTAAAATCTCCTGATTAATTTGTATGGGGAATTAGAGGAAATTCTGCGAAACAGCAAAGCAAACTAACTTGTAGTTAAGGGTGCAATGTTTTGTTGCAGGCCTAACTTTTTTAGCTTATTGTCATTTTTAGGAATCATTACATTGCAAATCCACAATCCCCTGTTACTATCTAGTGCATGTTATCCATTTTCTTAAGGCATGTATGAGAGAAAGTCTTTTCAGTGTTGGCTCTCTCTGCCTGGCACCTAAAGTGATATATTTTCAGCCTCAGGCAAAGAAAAAGAATTTTTTGTTCACTTTACCCTGACCTTTTGACACCTTTTAATATTGTGTATCCCCAGTGGGATTATTGCAGCAATTTTTAATGGGGTATTTTGGGAGTTGATGTTGTCTTTTATCTAATTTGATATTTTACTGTATAATTTGCTTTGTCTTTTAATTTGTGTTGGCTACATTATTATATGCCGCCTAGAGTCTATGCTAATAGGTAACTCATCACGATAAATAATAAATATGTGCATTGAAGTTTATAGGTAGATTGACAAGAACATTAAAAATAATGAAATTTGTTGAGGAATTGAAAATTAAGGAAACACTTCCTAGCACCTTGCTTTTTTTCTGTCTCAAAATCCCCCTGCCAGGCCTATGCATTAAAAAACAATCCAGATCGACAGCAGCATTTTCAAGGACACAATCAGCCTCCTTTCTTTCATCTTTGGGCTTGTTATCTTCACCAATGAACTCTAGCCAAACGTATATTCTGGGATGTAGGTAATGGAAGGGAGTTGCTTGCAGTCTCAAGTAAAGCTTGCAATCTTGTGCACCTGAGATCAGAAGAAAATCCCCTTGAAAGCAGTGGGACTTTGAGGCATGATCAGTAAACACGAATAGGTTCTGGCTGACATTATGGGCATAGAACTTTCAGTGAGTGATGAGGGGATCGGTCTAATTCTCAGTCCTTTTTACTTTCACATATGTTTACCCAGAAGTCTGCTCTATTCCATTTCTGTATTAATCTGCATTTAAAAAACAAAACAAAACTCTCAAAAATTGCATTTAAATCCATATTTCTAAAACACTCCCCCCCCTCACAAAATACAGCTTCCCATGCATATTTGCATTGTTCTGAGTTCAGAACTGCAGCAGCAGTGTAGGAAGGAGGGTGTGGGCGGTGCGGCTCATCCTGGGTGTCATCCTTGAGGGGTGTGTGTGACAAAATGGCTCACTGCAGGGGGTGGCACTGACTGCGGGGCCTGGCCTGCAGTGCACCCGAGCCACATGTCTCTCCCGAAATGGCAGCGTGGGGCTTATGTCCACCAGGCGGACTCTGTGGGCAGCTCGCCGTGCCACCCACCTGGGTGGATCGCCGCAGCACCCTGTGTGCAGATTGCCCCGCCCCCCTGGGCGGCTCGCTCTGCCCCTGCCACTCCGCGTGCCAGAGTAGCTAGCTATGCCCCTGTGCATCAGAGCATTGGGGGAGACTGGAAATTGATGAGTAGCTTACGTTCCGATCCATGCATGTTAGCCTGGGAAGTGCAGATCACCTTGGTTCTTCTCAGAATTCATGAAGATTGAATTCATCCAGCCTAAAAAAACAAATGTACCTCTGGGACCAAGAGGCAGGGAGCATTAGATAGGGCAAATTATTAGTGGGTCAAGAATCCCCTGGCTTGCCACTGCTTCTCCACTCAAAACAGCAGTGTTTTTGTTTTTATTTATTTTATTTTATTAAAAAAAACTCTAAGGCATTGATACATACACTTGTGGAGAATTCCCAGCTTGCTTCTTGGTATGTAACCTGAATATACCCATTTTGCACAGAAATACAAATTCATGCTGATCAGGTTCCACTCCAGGGTTATTGTATCCATGCAAGAGCATACACACACATACACACAGCACACTTTAAGTGTACTTGAATGGCTGTTCTGCATTATTTATTGCTGTGAAGAGAGTTATGATTGATGGTTTGACAGATTTAACAAATACACTCATCTCTGGTCATAAATTGGGGGACTAAGCAGCACAGTTATACTCAGCAGTATATTGTAAAATCATGCTGAGCACTTACGTTGTGCAGATCTTGTTGATCTCTACCATTATGAAATGGTTTTTGGAGGGGATTGGGTATTTGATTGTTCCCCTATTTTTTAAAAAAAGCTAGATGCAAAGAGAATGTTTTACAAAGAAAATCTCTAACGTGGGGATTCACATCCTGATCCATGGTGTAATTGTTGATTATCTCTGAACTTTATTGCCAACAAGCTTGGCTCCAGGTCAGGCATAGGCAAACTCGGCCCTCCATAAGTTTTGGCAATACAACTCCCATCATCCCTAGCTAACAGGACCAGTGGTCAGGGATGATGGGAGTTGTAGTCCCAAAAAACATCTGGAGGGCTGAGTTTGCCTATGGCTGCTCTAGATTTTGAAGGGCCCTGGGCAAGATCCCCACTACCACACGGGTCCCACAGTGACCCCCTTAATTGGACCTCCCAGCCTCTCCCTCATGCTTGCAAGTGGACTTACCTAGTGACCCTGCAATGGGCTGGAAGCAAAAAAACCTGAGCTAGTGGCCACCAGATTTGATCTTCCACAACTTTTTGTAGATAAAATTTGGTTGTCACCAAGCCCTGATCAGAACCTAGGAGTGGCTTGGCCCTTTAAATCATCTCCACCACTGGGAAAGTCTAAGGCTGGTGGCTGCCCAGGTAGTGGCAGGAGCTGTGGGAGCACAGCCAAGACATCCGCCCTGGTGGACACTGACAAATGCCCCACTCTGCTGAGAGCTGACAATACGCTGATTGCCAGAACTGGTGAGCAGGAAAAATGGTGGCAACCAGAAAGCCCACAGCTAGGGCCAATACTGACCTCAGAGCAAGATGAGGAGAAGTCCTAGGTGATAAATACATGGGGGAGGCATGCTAACACCCACAGTTCATCATACTACCCATTTTCAGAAGACAAGAGGAAAGCCAGATACATCTTTTCAAAAACAATGTTTATTTTCTCTCACTCTTAATGGTCCAGCCATAAGGGCCCCTCCAGATGTTCTTTAGATTGCACATTCCTGATGAGTTGTGCTCATGATGCTCTTGGGGCAGTCATACATGATTCCAGTTTCAATACACTTTGCACCTGCAAGCATTTTAGGGTAGTCATAATGCTTCATTTCCAATCAATGCATATCTTGTAACAGTAAGTTTTGACTAGATGAAAACAGAAACGAGACAGGGAATTGAGTGTTCCCTTATTCGTCTTGTGGCTGGAACAGAAATCCATGCAGTGAATATGATTGGTATTTGCTGCTGTTGATTCAGTCTGCAAACGATACGCAATTGATTACATCTTCCCCATATGCATTGAAGTTCCTTTGCACTGAAATGGGTGGGGTGGAATAACGTAAGGATAATGCATTTTAGTAATGAATTACATAAGTTGCGTATGTAATTTAATCACAGCAGACAACAAGACAAAAAATGTTAGGGGTGAAAGACAAACTGCAGCGGAAAGGAAACAGCGCTGCATGCAACAAATTCAGGGTGGAACAGAAAATGATACTTTCTTAAACCCCTAGATAGGAGCAAGAAGAGCAGAAACTGATGGGGATATTTTTAAAAATGAAATCAAACTGCATCTCCTTTCTTGTCTTAGTTGTTTTTCACAAATGATCCCACTCGTACCTTAGGTCAATAAGGGTGGAAAGCGCTCCTTTAGAAGCTTCTGCTGACTTCTTGGCCATATCTCCATTAGAAGCTAAACACTACAGGAGCTCTGCAGCAGTGAGAGAAATCTGCCTTCAGGCATGCATTTCAAAGCACATAGGAAGACTCCAGCTACGGGCTGGGCTATTTGTAAGAGAGGCTAGCAGAACAGAAGGGGTGTGTGTCTTGGCATCCTTTTTTCATTTACTCAGCATAAGTCTAGGCAGTTTAATTAGGCTCCTAAGGCTGGCAGCCAGGACAAATAGCAGCCAGGGCACTCCAGTTAGTGCTGCCTCCCACTCTGCCTAGGGAGTGTTTGTTTCTTCAGGAGGCAGGAAGCAGCTAAGGAGAAATGCACCCACACAGAGACCTTGTCTGCAGATCAAAAGAGCCAATGCAATTATTTCTTTCTCCCTTCCAAAGCGGTGCAAACTTTAGCAGCTAAAGAATTTGGAACCAGACTATGATCTGTGACTTAGAGAACAAAATTAAGTCCCTGAATATCAGAACTGTTGCTACTTATGAATCAAACTTTTAGACCATCCTGCAGGATTTCAGGGCGGTGTACAAATAAGACCTCTTCTTCACAGGCCAGAAGTGTTTTTCACAGCACTGGATTCTCCATTTGCAAAGAAGAACTCTGACATTCAGAAATTGGAGCTTTGTTGTTGTTGTTGTTTGAAGCAGGGATGGTGGGATGTAGAGTTCTCCATTTGCAAGGTCTGCCCTCCTTTGGAAAGAAAGAAATCTGTTCATTATTCATAAGTGGCTATTTTATTTTGCTCTATGCTTTGCAACGACAGCTCATATGTAAATCATTTATATGCGACCTGCTTTTATTTTCTTGCAGTGGAATGAAGTGCCAGCCACCTCTAAGAAACAATTTCACTCACTGCAAAGCGATACATGCTTCAGCCTACCTCTGCCCCACACAATGATACACAGTAGTAAAACACATTACCCACCAACTCCTGAAAATAAAATGTTTTTCCTTTCAACAGAGTACAGATTTAGAGGAATGTTTTTAACTGCCAATGAAATAAAGGAAAAAAATAACTTGAAGCATCCCCCCCACCCCCTCAAGTGTACCAGTCCCTATTTGAATGTTTTAAGCTTTATAAGGTTAACCATATTCCCCCAGCATTCTACAGCATCCCTGGCTGCCCATGCCTTCTGATCTGAAAACACACACACACAAAAACCAAGGGAGGAGCTACCTCATCATAACTTCCCTTGGACTTTAATTGAAGCAGAGGCACCCAGGGAGGCTGCAGAGTGCAGACCATTGGTGAGATAGTTTGTGTAATGAAAGAGAGGGCACTCACAAAAACCTATTGGCCGCTGCTTGGTAAGGAAACTGTGACACAAACCATGAAGTCAGCTCATGAGAATTTCACCATTTCCCCCCTTTCCTCTTTGATAATTTCTTTTCTTATTATTTGATGGACAATAGTATGTGTGGCAAGGGGAAATGCTAAGCTGGCCAAATGGACACTGATGGTGAGGTCTGTCCTTTGTAGGACTCTTTTCCAGTACTATGATTTCGGTAGACATGCTATTTAGCATGACATGTTCAGGTGTGCGCCTGCACTTTGGGTGAGAGAGTACTGGACATGAGCTTGACTTCTAATGCAAAAGGTTTGCCTTCCTTCTAAACCCTACCGCAGTCTTGCAGACCTAGCTGAGCTGCAATTCACCCCAGCATCCCTTTAAAAACCAACAAACCAGAAGGTACTACATCTGTAAACTTCCCTTCCCTTGCAATACAACAAAAGCAATGCTGCAGTGCGATAGCACCTTCATAGAGTCACAGTTGGGGAAAAGATTCAGAACATGACTCATACTTCAAGGTGGTTCCTCTAGTGTTTTGTTTTGTTTTTAACTCTTAGATGGTTTTTCAATAAAGAGTCAGTGTGATACAATCATACCTCGGGTTACAGACACTTCAGGTTGCGTTTTTTCGGGTTAATGGAAGCGCCAAAACCTGGAAGTACTGGAATGGGTTACTTCCGGGTTTTGGCGGTCATGCATACGCAGAAGCGCTAAATTGCAACCTGTGTGTGTGCAGACATGGTACTGTGGGTTGCGAACGCTGTGGGTTGCGAATATGCCTTCTGCACGGATCACATTCGCAACCCAAGCGTCCACTGGATAGTGATTAGAATGTCAGGGTAGGACTGGGGAGAGTGGAGTTCAAAAGTTTAAAGAGGAGAAATTAATACATTCACTTTATATCAAGAGGTCAAAAATGGAACATTAAAGAGCACACAGATGTCGCAAAGCTACACATGGCTACTAAGTTTAACTCGGTTCAATGCGAGTTATTTCCAGACAAATGAGCATAAGATTGCAGCCTTTGTCTCCTTTATCTTATGGATTGGTTTATCTTCCTCTATGAATCATATAAAGTTCATTGCTGACATTATTATATGGCATGGCCTTAACCGCAGTAGAACTGTATGCCCTTTTATTCTTATAAATTGAAGATTGACGGCATACATTCTATATTTGATTTATCTATATTTGAGTTTACTTTGGGAGGAGGAGGAGGAGGAAATGAATTCAACCAAGTCAAGTTATTTTCAGGATTGCAAATGGAAATAGGTTTTTTTTTTTAAATCATGCGTGCATAAGCTGCATTGAATAATATGGGAATCTATCTGGTGTTGTGGTTAGCATGTCAGATTAATGTCAGGATGGTCCAGGTTCAAATCCATAGCTGAGCATGAAAAGCACTAGTGGATAGATTGCTGTCTCTCAACATAACCTACTTCGCAGGCTTGTTGTGAAAAAAATGGAAGAACCATGTGTTTTGCTTTGAAGATAGAAAAGCTAAATACGTAGGGGAAAAAGAGTTCCCAAGGA